>NC_137674.1:11055331-11090331 GCF_963989245.1 Nansenia antarctica
GCATCGCTACTCAACTAACACAGCTTGTTTTGTGAGCCTGCTAGCAATGTAAAGTAGTGTTATAGTTAACTAGGTAGCAGTGGGGATTACTCAACGAATCCATTACGTTGCTGCATTTTAGCTTGACTAACGAGTTTGTGTTGTGATTCGTATTTCTGTAGTTCCGTGTTTCAAAAGAAAAGTCTGAACATTTTGATTGGTTGCCGACATGTGGACCAAATTGAAGAATTATGTGGATTATATGAAGAATCCTTTCTCTTGTTTTTGTGAAGGGGGGGGGGGTTATACTAGGGCCAAATAAGGTAACCCGTCGTCCTTAACACCCATTCTCTCTTACCATAAAGTAATTCTTGTTCGAGAAACAGATCCATGTCATCAGTTTTAGAAACACTACTTGATTTCAAATCACGCCCTGGGGTTGGACTGTTGTACTTGGATGTAAGGGGCCTGGTTTCTCAAATTCACTTTATCAGCATTTGGATCCTTTTGGCAAACCTCAACGTTTTTATTTGAACAGAGACATGGCTAACCAAATCAATATCTGATCCTGATATAACCCTTGATGGCTACAATGTCTTCAGGATCTGATAGGGTGGGAAGAGTTGGCAGTGTTGCTGTCTTTGGAAAAAGTTTTGTTGTATTAGTATTGAATTCTATGTCTATACCCAAGCAAGTTGTAGACCAATTTGTAGACCATTTATAATAATGTCAGTTTTCACGTGAAGGTTTAGCTGAGGCATTTGGCTATATTCTGCTAATATTGATAATCTGACTCTTAATAGTGTAATTATGTGCAAATAATTGTTGAGTTTGTGCTGATTTAGTGCAAGAGTGGTCAAATAGAATGAATCAACTGAGGTTTTAATAATACTGTAGTATACTTACCGTATTTTCCGCCCTATAAGGCGCACCGGAGTATAAGGCGCACCTTCAATGAATGGCCTATTTTAGAATTTTTTTCATATACAAGGCGCACCGGCTTATAAGGCGCACCGGCTTATAAGGCGCATAGAATAGATACTGCAGTCAAACGTTTGACTGGGGTTGCGTTACGCCCAAGCTCCACCTACTGCGTTGCGTCACCTCTCCATCGGTGTTGTGTCAACTTCCCGTTGTCCAAGCTCCACCTGAGCGTTGTCACCATCAACGTTCTACCTGCTCCACTGTCAAAAATATATATTTTTCCACCTCAAGTATCACCCGTTCGTCATCCATTTTTGCAACAAGCGTCAAGGACCTGCGGTGATTCACAGCTGACTCGCGTGAATAGCAATTCGCAATAGCTGCAACCACGAGATATAGAGTAGTTAGCTACAAGCATTTTCAATCTGCTATTATCTCTATTAGTGGATTAACCGCTGTGGTGATTTAACAGCTGATAAAAATACATCAAGTAGACTACAAACAGAGCAAAACAACACCAGAAAACAACCAATAGGCTATACAATTATAACCAACAACCAATATGTGACAGCTCCTGGTGAAATGTGCAACGTACTTTTTCAGTTTTTACACATGCTTAAACTACAGATTGTAAGCTTTCAAATGATGTGTCATACATTCAAATCAGAGAAAGATTGAACACGACAGGCGTATTTGAATGTTGGTTCATCTCAAACACTGAATTGGTTCATCTCAAACACCCACAACAAACGCTGCTAGCGGCTAACAGCTAACAAAACACATCGCTACGAAGGTCTAAACTGTATTTTAATAACATGACAACATACTGGGAGAACATCGACATGCTAAAAACACATAACTACACATAACTAGATGAACACACAGTTCTTGCTTTTGAACACGAGCTAAAACGAAAGTATGTTTACAAATCAACCCTCCCTTACCGGTAGCCTCCGGCAAACGAGAATAATGAATCCAATACACAAATGATAAGTGTTTAGTGATCGTTAAACTGTTGTTTATTATATCGAGTGGGTACTTTAAAACTTCAAGTTGAAAGCACCAAGAATCTCACTTTGTTCCCTCGGAAACTCTGTTTAGTCTTCTTAACTTGGGGTCTTGTGGTGTGGGACTGTAAGTAAGCACAACACCGGTGTTTACTGATTACCGTAATGCTGCAAGCGGTGTGAGTGTCCGAATTGAACAGTTGGGTGAGTACGGCATCCATTCAGAGCACATGATAGAATAACAATAGCATGTAGTGCCGAGAGACGGGAGTCGGAGGCGGCGTATTAAATGTCACAGCTAGACGTTTATTGACAGACATGAACCAGTTGTTATCACACACTTAAAACAGGAACTAAAACTCAGTACCACCCACTTAACCCTCCGTACGGAACAATACTCCCAACTATTAGTTCCGGGGGTGAATTATGTTAACCCACCACAAGCATAGCATTCGCGGAGATTCCAAGATGGCGGCCGTCGTTTACTGATTACCGTAATGCTGCAAGCGGTGCGGCTTTGTAGTTTACCAGTCGTACTGAAACATTGTATTATTATTAAAAAAAAAATATTGGTCATGTAATTTTTACATTTTGATCCATATATAAGGCGCACCGGGTTATAAGGCGCACTGTCGTTTTTTTTTTTTTTTGGGGACTTTTAAGTGCGCCTTATAGGGCGGAAAATACGGTATACAACTACATTACCAGTCAAAAGTTTTAGAATCTGTTTTCCAGTTTTTATTGAAATGTAAGCAGTTCAAGTCCTGTGAATGACCTAGGTAAAGGAAAGGTAAACGGTAAACTTGCTAGACGTTTAAGACAAAAACTGAGCCAACAATTCCTACAGATGTCCCGACCTTTTGTTGATTACTTACAAATCTTCCGTCTGTATAAAAGCAGTGATGGAACAGACTGTGGTGCTACATCCTCTGAAGCATTATTTGGGCAGTATTGCACTGCAGGAAGTAGTATACTGTTGTCAGGATATAGGATATAGAGTAGCTCCGCCTTCACCCCATGGACACAGCAGAGCAGAAAGCCATCAAGAGAGTAGAAGAGAAAAGTCTCTGAGAGAACTGCTCTCCAGGATAGAGTTGAGCGGTCAGTGAGGGCATCAGACTTTCGGTCTCGTGTGTGGTTGGAATTCTGGTGATAATGGTTACCCACTGTGCTTGTTCAGAAGATGCCCCATATCGCAGGAAGGAAGCACTCTCCTTGACATGAAAATGTCCCCAAGGAAACAACTTTCTGCGAACAAGCTCCGTCAACACAGGTGAATCACAGTCACCATCAGTGGATGAACATATCATATTGATCAAGATGTTTGGAGTGGTCTTCTAAGATTGGTTCCTTCACTAATATTCAGTGGAGTAAGTCATAGTAATTGGAAGTAATAGTGTGAGTGGTGGGGGTGTGGGGGGGTTGATGTTATGCTAGTCAACAAGCTGACAGCTAAATGGAGCAACTCTCTTTTGTCCATCCTGGTAATGGGTTTCATTCAAATTCTAATATTTTATTTGTCAACTAAATCCTTCATTGTGTGTGTGTGACTGTTTTTGTGTGTGGATTATATCTGAATCCTAATGTTTCATTTCCCAACTCGGTCCTCAATCCTGCAGCTAAAAAGTGAATGCTCCCCTCCCCATCCTCTTAGCAAGAGATCCTCTTAGCTGCTCTCATTCCTGCTTGTCGCTCCAGTCAGGAAGACAGCCAGAAGATACTAGTCCTGCTGCTTCCTTCAACTTGCCACGACAGGAACATACTTACACTTAGAAAAGTAACTGTATATTTGTGTGTTTTGTAATGACACCATTTTCTTTTTTTATCTTTACAAACATAGATATATTTTGTCAGGGACCATGTACAACATGTCAATGCATCAGATTTAGCTTCATTTCCATCAGTTTTCCCTGGCCAGGAAACAATCAACATCAATACAACAATATGATACTACAATAAAACACATTATAGACAAATACATGCACACATATATAATAGACAATATAGGCCTAATCAGAGTTTAACATGTCTCATTGACCTATCTAACAGTTGGAATCTGAATGTCTTAATGTTTGGTAGGTTTGCTACTTTTTTAGGTTTGCATTCAAGCTAGTGAATGGACTGCACACTGGGTGGCAGGGTGCTCTATAATCCGGATGCTCTTATTGAGACATTACTCAGGGTACCATACCATGCACTCAGACAGGTTCCTGCACATGCCTGTGGGATAGTTCAGAGAGTAGTTACTTTGAAGATGTGCATTTTTTCAGTCTTAAAAAACTGGATGAACACTTTGAGTTATTGTATGGAACCCTGGTTACAAAAGTTTCAAAGATCTTTCAGTTGACTTGGTTCAACATCTCACTATGGGACATTTGCACAATGCCGATTGCCAAAGCCCATGAGAGAACCTGACCTGGTTCACCCTACTCAATTCCAGCTCCAAGGACTGTATGCAATAAAGAATGTGTAGTGACATCCAGGTGGCAGAATCTCACGAAAGTGTGAGTGAAAGTCACAAATCTGTGAACAGAGCCTAAGATGTTTGCATGTGGGCAAATGTTTTCATGTCAATCTTCGATGAACTAATGGAATTCCTTAATACTAATAATAATAATAATAATAATAATAACTTAGCTTTATATAGCGCCTTTCAAAAAACCAAATGAATAATTGTATTGTTCAAGGGCAAGAATGGGATTGGATTGTGCTTAGCTTATAAATTGTATCTCTCTAGTAGCTAGATACATTTTCAAGCTTTGTTTTGTTAATGGGAAACCATTTGAAATTGAACTTGTTGGAAGCAGAGCTCAAGCATGCACCCACATGAGCTGAATCAAAATCATGAATGTCACACATATCAACAACTGTCCAAGGCAACAGCAATGATATGACACCTATATGAAAGTACTTCATTTGTAGCCAACTATGATACTGCATGTCAACCATGACCTGCCCAAACAGTCCTGGATACATTTCCTCTCCTTCTCCGACGTTTTTTTTTTTAGCCGCCCACCGCAAGCTCCATTACTCATTACTAGAAGTCCAGTAGCCTCACCTGTGGTCAGCAAGAATGCGGAACTCCCTCAACTTCTTGTGCTTGACCGTAGCCCCTAGGACCAGGGAGTCACACAGCTCCTTAGCCTACACTGCCAAGCAGACAAACAGGATGACAGTGGAGCTGATGGTGCGCGTTGCCTGGGCAGCAGCTCAGTAAATCCTGTCATAGGTGTCGGGGGGAAGTCGTCGCCTTGGGATTGAGAGGAGGTGATGGAGTTCCAGCCCACTGACTCTGCATCACTCATGGCCATGACAACGGTGGTTGAGAGGGACTCCCCCCATGTGGACCAATGACCGGCAGGCAATCTGAGAGACCAGGCACATGGATACGCAAGGATGGGGCCTTGCCCGCAGAGACACTCAACCTGGAGTTTCATACTTCACTGCGGTCCGAGTTTCACTGACTCCTCTCAACACTCACTTGTCTGCGCTCCTTAATGGCACTTCCCTGTCTTGTCAGGAGGGGGAAGAACTGTGATATCAGAGGTTACCCGCCAGCTCAACACTCTCTCTCCGCAAAGCTGGCTCTGCCACCCTATGTAACCCACGCCAAAGTTGGCAAGACACATTCTTGCTATCTCGGGAGTGTACCTGGTGTATGCTAGTTAGCGCCAACTGCACGAGCCAGTGTAACACTAAAGTTGAACCTGAAAGGAACTATGAAATGAAAGCAGCCAAGTAGTGGTTTATAGTAATTAACCAGTGTGGGTTTATTACTAGCCAACCAACCTGTCATTAGCCAGCTAGCGTAGCTTCACATTGTGTACTGTAGGCTAGCTAGCCAAGCAAGTGTTAACTAGTGTGGAAAACACAAGGGAGCAATTTCACATTGGAGGGATGAGACTCACATTCATGTTGAGAACTGGTTATTTGAGATGTGCTGGAAATCAGATGCTGGCTTACACTGCGCTGCCAACCATGTTTTGTACAAAAAGTAACGCCATCCAGAGGGGCACTTTGTCAGCCCCTCCCCCACACACTTTCTTTAGTGGGTTAGCACTTCAGATTCACTTCATTATCGTTGTGAGGTTTTTGCCATTAATTCAGTGCCTGTCCTGTTAAATATGCAGAGTCAAACCTTGTTGTAGCCTATGCTTGTTTGATGAAAAACCATAGCGGCGAGCTATACAAATAATTGCTATGCTTTTATGACATCCTCTCACTGGTTGTAAACTCAGATTAATGTATATCGGTTAAATGTAATGTGATTTCTTATAGCTGATTTTAGATGCAGAGAGAGGGTGTAGTGTTTGCTATTGCTATTATCTTCTCTGTTAGAGCGGGCAGGGGAAGCACTCTCAAAGCCCATCTGCTTCATCGCAGAGTCTGTTTGAGGCAAGCATGAGCAATGTCAATGGAGCTGAATGCGAGTCACAAAGCTACTACAGTAGGTCTTCTGTAGGTCGCACACATTGTGAGTGTGTGTGTCTGAAAGGACAGGGGGGAGGTAGTGGTAGCATTTTAATGAGTGTCAATGTCTATTTATTTCTCCCATTGTTTTACACCAGTAACCCCCCCCCCCCCCTCCCACACACACACACACACACACACACACACACACACGCACGCACACCAGTCACATCCACTCCCCTCAGGGGAAGTTTTGTCAGCCACTGCCCCGACCTTCACACAGCCTCCGTACCAACGCACTCGCTCATGGCTGCACGTACGCACAATCTCACTCTCTCTCGTGTGGGTGTTGCTGAGCTGGGGCAGCTGAGGGAGCAGTCTACTAATAGAAAGTATATTGACTGAGGCTCCGTCTCTCATTGCTGCTATAATAGCTGCCGGACCCTCAAGAGTCCAGTCAATAAAAGTGTCTCTGTCCAGTGGGGAGAAGCCTTTGTCAGCACTGGGGGTGGGGGGGAATAAATCTTTGATCGACCAGCTTTAAGATGCTCTTTTTACAGAGTGTGTGTGCGGGCTTGTATGTGTGTATTTCTGGTGGTGATGTGAAAGAAGTGGAAATCAGCGATAGTAAATGGCAATAATACTAGAAATACTACTCAGCTATAGTAAATCTCCCTTTGTTATATGGCTACGGACTTGCAGGTGTGGAGGGAGGGAGTGTGTGTGTGTGTGTGTGTGAGTGTGTGGGGGGTGGACTGAACATTAATTCCTGCAAAGCTGGCACGTGTCTTGCCCAGCCTGCAACCAGCTGGCTCTAGAGTGTAGTTATTGGAGCTCACAGCAACACACAGACACACACACACACACACACACACACACACACACACACACACACACACACACACACACCGTAGGTTCCCCAACATTTCTGGCAAGTTTAATCAATTTCACGGGCAATGGAATATAAATGTGTGTCATCATTTATTGTTTAGGGGTATGATTTAGACCGGAGCTAATGTTTACATGCATTGTGCCTGTGCTCAAGGTTGATGCAGAGGAAAGTAATTACATACACAATATAGACATTTGTATATAGCCATCACGCACAGGCATGCGTGCGTGCACACACACACACACACACACACACACACACACACACACACACACACACACACACACACACTCACACTAACTGTCGGTTGGTATAAAGGAATTCCACATGGGGCTTTTGTCCCTGAATGCCTCTGTGTTCCTTTTCCTTATTAGAATAGTTCCCTAGGTAACCCCAAGGGGAGCCAAGGCTGAGCTTTGATTGACAGCTGTGACATTCAGACAGGGAGGTGTCGACAGCTCATCAAGGTTATCTTCAGGAAGGGAAATAAATATGGAACGCTACTCATAAAATATGCAACGACCAAAAATATACTTCAGTTACCTCATAGGCTAAGGCCTACACACACACACACACACACACACACACACACACACACACACACACACACACACACACAC
Organism: Nansenia antarctica; assembly: GCF_963989245.1. Taxonomy (NCBI): domain Eukaryota; kingdom Metazoa; phylum Chordata; class Actinopteri; order Argentiniformes; family Microstomatidae; genus Nansenia; species Nansenia antarctica. The sequence continues at coordinate 11,063,164 of NC_137674.1, forward strand.
ACACACACACACACTCAAACCCTCACTCATTTCGGGCAATGCCTGCACATCGGTTTGTAAACCAAAACATTGGTGGATGGGGAGGGTCATTGTGTACAATTTAGGTGGACTTCCCTTTTTACATCCTGCGCCCCCAGAATCGAAAGATAAGATTCTGGGATCCAAGATTAATACAAAGGTGGCTGGGGTGGCTGTAGCGGCTAGTTGCCACGGTGACTGAGATCAGGTATAGCCATTAGTAGTATAGTATCCCCATATAGCTAGGAACAGAACGCAAGGAATGGCATGGCGTCACTCATACCTCTGTCTCACCACTCAGTTAACAGTTTTAGAATTAGGCTACTGACAGGTCTAGAGAGAGGGGTGATTTGCCTGAGTCTGATGGCCTATTTGATTACATCATTCCGTGATAATAGTGTAACTAAACTAAGTGTGACTTTGAACTGGTCAAACAGGCTTGTTGGCAGATCCGAGCGATGATGGGGCTTAGGGCAGCTTCCACCATATTGTTTCCACCTATCTCATTTCTTCTGACCTGTAAACACTTTGGTGGTGGTGGCAGTGTGTAGTTGTTGGACACAGCTGTCTTAGCTTAGTGGCAACGTGTTGACGGGTGTGAAAATAATGAATCAAACCTCATTGCTAATTCTCTCCCATGTTTTATGCAGAGAGAGTGAGCGTCTAACACGATTATAGCTAATTTCTGCCAAGTATCAAGCAGTAGCCTACCGTTCAGGAAGAGGACACACACACACACACACACACACACAAACAAACAAACAGTTGCTTTTCTCCCTTGCAGGAAGACAATCTGATTACCTCAATTAACATACCTGGCTGGAGCACAGAAAGAGCAGAGCAACGTTTTAGCTGGTCCTGGACATAATGCTAACCTAGAGGGGGGAGAAGAAGAGAGGGGGGGGGGGGGGGGCGGGAGGAAAGGTGGGAGATAGAGGTAAGGCCCAATATTCAGGGTGTGAAGCGTATCATCTGTGAAATAGAAAATCTGTGTGGTTGAGGCTGAAATGTACAAAAAATGTTCCTTCCCCCTGCACCCCCCTCTCACCCCGCTCTCCCTCCCCTAGTCACTCTGGTCCCCCTGAGTCAGGGGAAATAACCAGAGCAGGGCCAGGTCACAGAGAATAATAGCGTGTCTGCGTTCCCTCCCTCTCTCTCTCTGTCCCTGTGTGCACATGATACATCTCTCACTGTCTTTCTCTGCCCGTCTCCTATGTGTTTACCTCTCGCTCTTTCTCTTGGTCAGCTAAGTTTATACCACACACTCACAGTAGCATGCGCACGCACGCAGGGACAAACTGCTACAAAGCTGAAAGAACAAGTTGCAATAGTAGTGCAATACAATAATAGGATGACTACAAGACTAAGTGTCTCTTATGATACTGGCGGCAATTGGTGACATATTTAAAATGGCTTCCACAGAGCAGCTTCCAAGCTGACCTCTCTGTGGTGTGACCTATATGATTATGTGTCGTGCCTCAGAAGAGGACCAGCCCAATTAACTTCACTAACCTCTTTAATTTATGAGCACAAAAGACGAGTGATCTCCAGTATGTGCAGCCATTCATCCTCCCTGTCTTCTTAATGAGAGCTAAGTGCGTTTTGGTGTTATAATACTTCTCCCCATAATGCCCTGTCTCAGATGGTTCACATGAACAACTGCCACAGATGAAGCCTAAAGCCATTAATATTCCCCTTTAAGTTGATCAGGAAGTAGTGTCATTAGGAGGGTGTGTAAGCTTCAGTCATCACACTGTTTAATTATTCAACTCGTGAAATATTTATGGCATTTAACGCATGCCCCCAAACAGAGCTGTGTCCCTCTTTGAAGAGTGACCTTAATGGAGGACTAAGTGGCACATCCCACTTGAAAAGCTATACTGTAACCAACCACACCCACACTTTTATAATAATCTATTAGTAATAGGCCCTAGCTTTCTACGGTATCTTTTTAAAAACATCTTTGTCTTTCCTATCTCTCTCTCAATCACATGCACACGCACACACACACGCACACACACACACACACACACACACACACACACACACACACACACACACGCACACACACACACACACACACACACACACACACACACAATCACATGCAATGTCCAAAAAAGTAAGGGGTACGTATGTTACCGACGTGGGTTCTCTGAAAGAAATGAGTCCCATTTGTATTATTATTATTTTTTTACATTTAAGTCATTTATCAGATGTTTCTCATTCATGGTCGTCTGCGATTACCTGTTCTAATCCAGTTAAATCTTGTAACATGTTATGACTATGGCTAACAGGGGATACTTTATTTTAACATTAATATGACATGGCACTAGCTATCGTAGCTACAGTATATGTAGCTTTTTCTTTGTTAGATAATTTCTCCAATGTGATGCATTGCGGGGAAGGAAAATGACAGAACTTGGCTTACCAAATTGGGTGACCTCTTCTATGATTGTGGAGCTAAAACATCCTAATGCCCCAGGAGCATCATAGCATTATCAGTGGAACGTGTAGCTAGCTATGAAAGTGCACTACGGTACACTTCAGACAGTCAGCGTGTGAAGAGTGGAAAGAATACATGAATGCGCTATGCATGAGCCTTAATAAGCCGGGCAGTAGGCGGGGCTTTTTTTACTAACCACCTGTGCTTATGATTCAACCCTTATTCTAGAAATGTAATTTTCTGCTCAGCTGAAAAACCTAATTGAATTTCTATATATCTCCTGGCGATGTCTACCCAGAGAGGAGCTGGTGATCTGTACAGAGAGGGAGAGAGGGGGAGAGGGGTGGGGAGCAGGCTGCTGTCTGTCAGATTTGACATCCCCATTTTGTCAGAGATAACCAGATGTGTGTGTGTAGCTGGATCACTGGTTTGTAATGTTATCCCCGGCTAACAACAGTTTATCAGGCAGGCACACACACACACACACACACACACACACACACACACACACACAGCCAGGCTGTCAGATGACAGACGATGCAATTACAGGCCTCCCCTATAGGGAAGGTGATGAGATGATCACACAGCCAGACTCCGGAGCCAAGGCCCAGATTAATATGAGACAAATCACAGCTTTACAATTCACTCTGTGAGAATCTAATCATCGTAAATGACTTACTAACCACCACCACCATATTCATCAACTCAATTGTGACATTTCAGTGTGTGCTGTGTGAGTGTGAGTTGAGAATATAACTGCTGTGTGTATTCAATACACTGTATTGAATTTGAATTGGGACATGGTTCACAAATGTAAAAAAGTACTCCTGTAAAACTTAGCAGATTGAAACTGCAAATGAATGCAAGTTTTTGATTTTAACAACATGTGATTTATTTCAATGTTTTCATATGGGGAAATTGTTTTTTATATAGAGTGTGCATCTTATAATTAATATTTCAGGGTGTGTGCACTTGTGTATGCTAGCTGCCAACCTGCTGACTATATAGAAACAAACACATGGTATAGTGCTTCCGATAAAGCAAGAGTGCATTAAAAGCTGAAACAGAGTGGTGTGTGTGTGTCTGTGTGTGTGTGTGTGTGTGTGTGTGTGTGTGTGTGTGTGTGTGTACATTAGGTGACAGACTAGAGTTTTAATTACATTTGCTGTGTAGTCAGCTGTGGTGCTGAACACCAAAACCCTTTTTAGTGGAATGTTTCTCCATTTGAAAAAGAAAGAGTTTGAGAATGTTTTTAGTTTAGAACAATTTTGTGATTTCGCCATCACAATGACTTATCATTACATTGTTATGGAAAGAATAGAGCTACCCATCTCTGTGTGGGAGATATACTGCTGCTGCAACAATTTCTTAATGAAGTACTCTCGCTCCTCGCCTAGTGACCCACCCCATAAGTCAATGTTTGTAGCATAGACCCAGTCTTGAGTCATGACCCACCCTTGGGAAACAATACCTTTACCTACTCTCTGGCTATCTGATTCATTTGAAAACTTCCAATCTGTTTCTCACCCCTGTCATAGCACCGAAACTGCTGTACTTAAAGTCACAGGTGTTTTTTCACGGCACTGCCACACAGCGAACCGCTGATGATTCAGGATTGAAACAGAAGTGTTTAGAGGCATGCTGGGATGCCTTTAGATTCAAATCTGAGTGGTATTTTCAGCCAACTTCATTTACATGTTTTGAGGACCCCTGAGACCTACATTATCTTGCGGAAAAGGTCTCCTTTAATGTTTTAAACAGTCATTAATCAACTTGTATTACTGTTGGTTGGTTCTTTGGGTGCTTCTGTCCGGGACCAGGTTTCTGTTGAGTGAATTATATTTGAAGGAGACAAACTGTGGTAGATAAAGGTTAAATCCATAAACCAGCTGTGTGAGCGGAGAGGTGGAGTTCAAAACTCAGGCAGTGGAACAGAGCCCTTGAGCTACATTATTCAGATTGGATAGGCTATCCGCTTGTTAAGTCGTGACGTGTTTCCGGGGCCAAAGTTGGCTGAGGCGCTGTCTTCGAAATGGAGAAATAATAATAATAATAAATTATATTTATATAGCGCTTTTCCGAGGCTCAAATACCCTGACAATATGGAGAAAACTGGAAAGTGCTGTGTCCTTTGTTGTATGAATAGATCCGAGTCTAAAAAACGATTAAACTGTCATTCTACCGCTGTAGTTCACAGGTACTCTGGTGGAGGGAATTTCTGGTTTGAACCCGGAAATGGCTAAACGTCACTTTTGACGTCAGACTTAACAAGCGGATAAGGTACCTCCATGTGTAGGCTCTGAAATCCTCATGCATATTAATGATGACTACTGTTCGCTACGGAGGGATATGGAGAGGTGCCCTGCTCTCACACACTAATGGGAGGGAGAGGTTGAAGTGACATGATGCTGGCTCTTAGTCCTTGAAACCTTCTCTCCTTTCCTCTCTTCTCTTCTGCAGTGAAGATGATACCGTAATGAACCTTTCTCTCGCTCTCTCTCTGGTGGTTCATTTCTTTTTTTATAGTTCATGATTTATCTGGAGAAATCTAAAGCCTTTCTTTTCTACTTTACAAATAATAATTATAATAATAATAATAACAATTCCACAATGAGGTGATTCAGGAATATGATATTGAGGTGTGGCTACACCGTCATGCCACCCTTAAATCGGGGGCCCGGATGGTCCTGGATGAAGACGGAGTGTGGACGGGGGCCAAGAAATGGCTGGTGCAACTCCGTCCGGACCCGGAGGGGATAGGCGGAGTCCAACATATCCCCAGCACCATCAACCTGGGGAACAACAGGGGCTCCGTCTACTACTACGGTATGCCGAAGCTCTGCAGGAACTGCGGCCAATTGGGCCATCTGGCAGCGGCCTGCAAGGCCGTGGTATGTAAAATCTGCCGCCAAGACCACCCGACGTCGGAGTGCACCACGACCAGACCTTGCAACCTGTGCGGGGGACAGGGGCATCTTTACCGTGACTGCCCAAGTTCCTATGCAAGTAGAGCCCGGGGCTATAAATCCAACCAACCACCACCCCAACCCCCACCCACACCCCAACCCACACCCCAACCCCCACCCCAACCCACACCCCAACCCACACCCAACATGGAGGAAGAGAAGGGAGAGACGGAGGAGGACCGGCGCCCGAGCGATGGAGGGGACGATCAGAGCTCGAGCGACGGAGAAGGAGAAGGAGAGGAACCAACCGTCCCAGCACCCCCTACAGACAACCTCAACACCCACCCCCTCCTAAACCCCATTGCCACCTCCACCCCCTGCAAAAACACCATGAAGGGGGAGCCGGCCTCTATTGAGATAGCCACCAGCAGCACACCGCAGATCCACCTCCCCTCCCAATCAGACAGTGAAAATGACTGGAGCTTGGCTCAACCAAAACGCAAAAGACCACAAAAAAAGGCAATCCGGAAAAAACCAGACAAAAAGACTACTCCAGAACCCAAACCCCAACGCCATACAGGTAAGCCGGCTCCCCCCCCCAAACCCTCCTCCCCACCCTATTCCTCTCTCCAGTCATCACATGCTCCTCACCCTGCACAGCCCACCAGCCACCCCCAGTCCATGCTCACCGGACCGTACGGGCCACCGAAAATCACCTCATCAACAACACAGATGAGGGGGCCACCAGGCAGTCAGAGGGGAGACAACCCCCACACCATGAGCAGCCAAGGGGAGGTACCACACTATCTGGCCCCCAACGACCCATTGGAGGGCCTCAACCTCATGTGCAATAACTTAGCAAAAATTGGAACAAACCAAATCCAAGAACCATGAGGATAACAATCTCATCTCTCAACACCAGAAGCCTCCGGCAACCAGACAAACGGGAGGTCGTCTACCAGTACATCACCCAACATCAGTCAGACATGTATATCCTCCAGGAGTGCGCCATCCCATTCAAGGAGATGGACGCCACCCTGGAGGAGGAATGGACACGGGGGGACTCTCTCTGGTCAGGCTCAAACATTGATAGAGCTGATGGGGTCGGCATTTTGGTGGCCAACCCTTTTCTGCAGACCAAAAAGGGGGAGGTTGTAGAGAGCGGGCGAATCCTGGTTCTGGACCTAGAGATCCAGGGTTCGCCGCTGAGGGTCATCAATGTGTACGGCCCAACCAACGTGGCCAAGAGAGTCTCCCTTTTCAAGAAACTTCGGTCTCTCCTCCTCATCCCCACACCAGTCCTAGTGGGGGGAGATTTCAACTGTGCCCTCCGGGATGAGGACCGCAGCAGGCCCAGGAGAGACCGATCCACTACAGAACTTCAGTCCATCATAGACGACTTCCAACTGGTAGACGCCGGTGGCACCTCCCCGCCGACACACACAAGGGTGAGTTCCTCCGGGAATTCTTCCTCCAGGATAGACATGTTCTTGCTCTCGCCAGGTCTGAGGATGGGAACCCTGACCAGCCAGGCGGCCCACTTCTCGGACCACAGGATGTTGACAGTGTCCCTGGAATGGGATGGCCAAACAAGAGCGGGTAGGGGTACCTGGAGGATGAATACATCGATCCTTCAGGACCCAACAGTGGTGCATTCCTTCTCCAGGCGCTACCTGGAGTGGAGGACCCTAAAAGAACTGTTCGACTCCCCGATAGAGTGGTGGGAGATGGTTAAGGCCAGGACAAAGGGCTACTTCGGGTCAGTCGGAAGGAGGAAAGCGGCAGAACAGAGGGCCAGGTTTCAACACCACAACGCGGCCCTCCAACGCCTAAGTCTCCTACAACTGGGTGGTCTGGATGTGGCCCGAGAACTGGCTGAGACCAAACAACACCTTGCCACCCTCTACCGGGAGCAACAACAAAAGAAACAGTTCAGGGAAAAACTCCAGGGCCTGGAGGAGGAGGAGAAATGCACACGCCACTTCTTCCGCAAGGCACGGTCAAAACACAAGCCTATCCTGTCCCTATACGACACCAATGGGGACACCGTGTCAGACAGAGGCAACATCCCGGGGGTGGCAAGAGAGTTCTACGAGAGTCTCTACAACATCAAGACAACCGACGAGACTCTCATGGCCACCTTCCTGGATGGTCTGGACCGGGTCCCCGAGGGTGGTGAGAGTGAGAACCCAGAGCTGACCACGGAGGAGCTCACCCGGGCCGTGCACTCCTTGAATACACACAAGGCCCCTGGACCGGATGGGATCCCAGCAGAGTTCTACAAGACTCTCTGGGATCTCCTCAAGGAGGACTTGGCGGAGGTCTTCAAAGCCGTCTACAGGGAAGGGAGGCTTGGAGAGTCAATGAGACAGAGTACGGTCACACTGATCCCCAAGAAAGGGGACCTCAAGGACCTCCGGAACTGGCGCCCCATCAATCTCCTCCCAGTGGACTATAAAATCATGACAAAAGCCCTCACCCAACGGTTTCAAACCCTCCTCCCCTCAGTTATAGCCCCTGACCAGACCTGTAGCGTCCCCGGTAGGTCCATCAACGACAACCTGCTCCTGGTGAGAGACCTCATCCTGCACTCCCAGGAGCGGAGGTCCCCTTTAGGCCTTCTCAGCCTGGATCAGGAGAAGGCCTTTGACAGGGTTAACCATGGTTTCCTGCAGAGGGTGCTGAGAGGCATGAACTTCCCCCAGCACCTGCTCAACTGGACCGAACTCTGCTACAACAACATCACGAGCAGAGTTCGGATCAACAACCAGTTGACAGACCCCTTCCCCATCAAAGCTGGAGTACGGCAGGGATGCCCCTTGGCCCCTCTACTGTACGTCATCTACCTGGAGCCGTTCCTACGGAAGATCAGGAGCTCCCCCAACATCATGGGCTACCCTCTACCAGGGGCCCGGGGGGAGAGGCTCAAGGTGGTGGCGTACATGGACGACATTACCATCGTCGGCACGGATAGTCGCTCCATTTCCACAGCAACGAAAGTGGTGGAGGACTACTGTGCAGCCACGGGCGCCCTGATCAATAGGGGTAAGTGTGAGCTGTTTCTGTCACAGCACTGGCAGGAGAACCTGGCAACCTCCTTCCCTGTAAAGACGGAAAACATTAAGCTGCTGGGGATCACCTACCAGAAAGATGGAGGAGCCTCCGGCAGCTGGAAGGAGACCATCCGCCAGGTCCAAAAGAAGATCTGTGAGTGGAGTGCACGGCCTCTCACAATGACAGGCAAGATCCTGGTCCTGAAGGCTATTGTTCTTCCCATTCTCCTTTACCTGGGCAGGGTGTTTCCCCCAGACAGAGCAGTATCCAAAACCATCGAAAGGATCATGTTTACCTTTGTCTGGGGGAGCCAGATGGAAAAACTAAAACGCACCACCCTGTACAAAACAGTGGAGAATGGGGGGAAAGGGGTCCCAGACATCCTAAACATCATTAGGGCACAGGGACTCTCCAACCTCATCAACAACATCAACAACAAAGATAGGAAAGCCAGGTTCTTTGAAATATACTATGCCACACCCATCCTCCGGACACTCAGGGTGACCGCATCAATAAATCACACTGTGCCCTACAGCTGGGACCCCCCTCCTGTCTACAAGATATGGAGGGACTTTGCCTTCAAGACAGGATTGTCCGCGGCTGGGCTGGCCTCATGGAAATACAAAGACATTATGACCTTCATAAGGTCGAAGGAAACCATTACTCACCCCAAGGCCAGCACAGCCGTGGACTCCAAACAGGTATGGAAAAACATTAATCATAAATGTACTAACAATAAACAAAAAGACATTGCCTGGATGGCTGCTCATGGTTGTCTCCCCACTAGGGAATTCTTGCATAGGCGGCACATCGCAACGACTGAGAAATGCCCCCACGGATGCACGGACACAGAACACATTAACCACCTGTTCTGTGAGTGCCCCGTGGCCAGGCGGGTCTGGGCCCTGTTTGTTCCCTCTGTCTCCCTAAACAGCCTGCTGACCCTGCCCCGCTTGACGGGCGAGAACATCCTGTATGGTCCTCCCGGGGGGTGCACAACCCCCCAACTACAACAAGAGTGGAGGATCATCAGCGCCGTCAAGCAGGTACTCTGGGAGACGAGGAACATCAGGGTCTATCAGAAACAGAGCGTCCACCTGACAACCCTGAGGAGGAGAATCACCCTCTGCCTCAGGGACCATGCTATTGTTGACTTTAAAAAAAACCCGGATCAAGCAAGAGCGGTGTGGGGGGTGGAGAGATGGAAGGACGTCATCCTCTAAACCCCCCCCCATGCCGCGCCGCATCGACCAACCCCCCCCCACCCCGGGCCTACCTCACTACACCACCAGTTCCTGCACTATCACCTTCACCACCGTTCCAGCACAAGCCCTGGTCAGCAGTATCACCATCACAAGGACCAGGAGAGGAGCAGCGCACAACACCAACAGGGAAGTTTACTGCACCTTCCACCACCTACACATGTACACAGCACTGACCCACTTCCTACCCTCACCAGAATATCACCACACACAACCCACAGCCGAACCAGCCGTCTCTGCCAGCACCACCAGCACCAGGATGACCAACACCACTGGGTCACAGGGAAGTACTGATCACCCGCCTGACACCAAAATGCACACTACACAAACCATGCACACCTCCCCTCTCTCACTCCTGTATCTTTTCAGGCACATGTCATATCCAGCTCTGACACCTACCCAGGCTTCCAGACCCAGGAGCAGAGACCGGCGGGAACCACCACGTCACCCCAGCACCAACCCCAGGTTCCAACTCAGCGACCCCAAACCCCCTGTTCCGGGCCACCCCCCCCCAACTCCAGGCCCCCAGCTACAGGCCCAGTCCCCTACCCGCCAACCCCCAACCCCCAGCCCGGAACAAGCTGAGAAGAGCCAGGGAGCTTTTTCCCTGGATAAGCTGTGTACAGGTTTTTCGCCTCTGCTTGCCTGCCATGCGCCGAGCTCTCTGGGCCTCTCCTCAGGGGCCTCCGGTCGGCCTGCGTGCTCGATCTGCTCCGCCGCTGGGGCGCCTGGTCCGGCTAGCCTCGTGAAGGGCTACAGGAGTCTGAGCCTGGTGGGCTGGGCCGGATGCGCCGGTGGTGGGGCGGGTCGGGTGAGTCGGGTGTGTGGGGTCCCTCGGGGGAGGGAGGTGGGGGAGCCACGGCTTTGCACTGGTGGGCAAACTGGATAGTAGTCGCTCTACAACTAGAGGGCTGCAGGGGAATTTTTTTCCCGGATGCACAGCGAACAGGTTTTTTACCCCTGCCTCCTACCGACACTGGAACCTGGACACTGAACACTGAACACTGAACATTACACTACACTGGACAATACACTGAACACTGAGCACTTTAGTTAGTTTAATGTTGGTTGTTGTTGAATGTAATGTCTTAAATGTCTGATTGTTTGATTAATTGATTGTATACACGGTGTTGCGTTTTTATAAAAACCAATAAAAAACACCTTTACAAATAATAAGAGAGAAGAAAAATGTGACAACATGAAAATGAGTATCAGGACTCACACAGAGTGTATTGAAGAGGTGAATAGTAGGCAAGGCTGTTGGTTATTATCTTCTTGATGTGTCCAAGAGAGGGCGAACATCACAGCGTTTGACCCTGAGCGAGTGAGTGGTTGTGTGTCTGGGACGGGGTACGTGTCCCTCTCTTCAGCGACCCCCGAACCTCTGCTGAATCCCATCTTATTATAGCTTGGAATGTTAGGAAACGTTCCCAGGAAATAGATCTTTTGAAGCCTAATGGGTTGATCAGAGCAAATTGGCGGCCATGCTTCTGCATTTTCATCTGTCTGCCTTTGCATGTTTTTTTTCTTCTCCCGTCTTATCTCCAAAACAAAAGTCACACCCTGGGTTCACACATACCCGGTCGCTACTCTGGCTGGCAGCAGCTTCAATACACGCTCTGCTCTGACAGCCACTTGCAGTCTCTTGCATTTGAATGGATAATGAGGCCTCCCCGTGTGTGTTTGTTTGTGCCTTGTGCGCTCTGGCAGAAACAAAGCTCCTTGCCGTCTGATCTCCTGATATAAACGTGTACCTGTGGTTACAGAGCAGTCATAGTATAAGTCCTGTTCATACACTTTAAGATAGAGGCATTCGTGACGGTAACACTTTCCAAAAAGGGTATATGAATTGACACACTAATACTAGATTGGATTGTTTGTACTGCTGTTTGTTCATGTTAACAAGGTTTACTACTACTGGACATGAACTCATGTATTCGTCAGCATGAACACCAGTAATATGCCTTGAAGGAAGGAACAAGTAAGTTATCTTTAGCATGTTATTGTTTCTTAGCTAATCTTATAATTAAAGTGAACATGTTTGTTTTCAGATGCTTATATTAACTAACTAAATAGTTTGCTAACCACTGGTGTCTAACTAGCTAGCTGATAAGAAGCTTAAAGCTGAACGTTAGTCAATTTACTTTTCAATAGTTCAGTAGCTTATTAACTACATCATTTGCTAACCACTAGAGTATAGAGCAAGGTCTGATGGGGATTTCATAAAAAACAGTCCACAATAAAGAACTGTTGGATGGATTCATGGAATGCTGATTAATTATTCATGTTTAGCTACCTCCTTTAATTAATTAATTAAAGGTTGGATATTTCACAAGTTAATTTGAGGGGGCACAAGAAATATGAACTAAATGTTGAATTATCTTTACCGAATGCTCAACGGCTTCCGATGGTACATTAGTTAAGCAGGTAAACAGAAGAATGCACCACTTGTAGCAAGCTCAAGGGTGTGGGGTTTCCACATCATCAAGTTGTATAACAAAACAAATAAGCACAACTCAAATAGGCTACAATTGGGAAATGTATTAGGGGTTGCTGTACATCCAGGGGGGTGGGGATTCAGCTATCCAATCAATACTTCACAATCCCTACTCAGTCCAGGGTATCCAGGGGTATTACAAAAAGCGGATCCTCAGCCAAAACAGTTCAATCCAGGTCACAGTGGGTAATCACACAGATCACACTTCTCTCCAAGGCAGTCCAACTCACAATGAATGGGTAATCACAGATTCTTCTCCTCTGTTTGGGCAGCCCGCTCCCTCTCTTCCACAAGCCCTGGGGGGTACTCCATGAAACTCGATTACAGGTAATTCAGGCTTATTTTCATAATTCGCGATAATTTCAGATCGAGTTCCGTTCCCTGAATGTGGCTGAAATAATTTGCTGTTGCGTTGCTATGCAACCAATCCTTCAGAACAAACAACTGGTAGCGACCTTACCTGAAACTTGAATTACCTTCAATTTCCACTCACCATCACCACACCCTGCCACACACTTTACATAACTACAAAGAGGATGAATTAATGCTAAAGTATTATTAACTAATGCTTAACTAACGCTCATGACACATGAGTTATTAATAACTTAATTCCAGGGGGCACAAATATTATGATGAAGTGTCAGTAACGAATGATTACTGACACTGTAAAAACATACATTTACAATAAATTACCGGGAGCAAACCATTGTTTATTACATCTACTGTATAGTAAACTTACAGCACTGTACTGTAATCATAAGAAACAGTACACACCCTGTTCAAATCCCTTCAGACTAATTCCTCACATCACATGGTAAAACCAACATGTGATAGTGTGAAGGCCCTGTTGTGGCACCCACTCGCCCTGATTGGAGGACAACAGCCTTCACCACCAAGGACAGTGGCCACTCCACGTTAGGCAATCAGGCGGGTGGCTGCGGGGAGAAAAACAAACCTTCAAGTCCACTATGATATCTATAAAGAGAATCTTCAAAACTATAACTTAGAAATAAGAAGCGCCAGACAATAATTTTTCTCTAAGACCATAAACAATAATATCAATAATGCCCACATCCTTTTCAATACTGTTGACAGACTAACAAATCCCCCAACACCCATTGCCCAGGAATTTCACTCGACTAGTAAATGCAAGAGCTTGCATTCTATTTCTGTCTTTTGTGACGTTAAAGTAGGGTCACAAGCCAAAAAAGGCTGGGAACCACTGGTTTAGAGAGTTAGGGTGACCCTGCAGAGTGTAGGGCTTATATTGGGATAGACTGAAAACTTCTATCTAAAGCAATGAGTTAAATCCATCTGTCATGGTATTTATTAAACATGGATTGGTCTCCAGAAGCTCAAAATGCGTACACTTCAGCATTGATGGAGGCGCTAGAAAATCACTTTGGTTCCATGCTGTGAGGGCCTTATGACTTTCATTTCAAAAGTGATGAGAAAATGACTCATAGTACAGGGTTATGGGGGCATGATGGTTGGATTACAAATAACCATTCCACAGGTTAAAACAAGGTATATGGTGTGAAACTTCAAACATAGGTGGGTCCAGACACAAAACCGAGTAAATAACAGAGCCTTAAGATTTACTTATCTGCATCATGATCATCATGATCAATGTGAATGTTAAAGTCATGTATAATAACAGCTTTGACAGATGTCAACTGCTGTGGCATTCTAGCACATTAAAGGGAAGCGGGTAGCCTAGAGGTTAGAGCAGTGTTGTCAAATTCAGGCTTACTGCGAGCCAGGCTGAGGTTTGTGAATAAAATCAGGGGCCAGACATTTAGTACAATTATTATTAATTTGTATTGAAGAAATAGAAGTAGGCTAGTAACTGTATTAAGTATTTTAATTAATTAATTAATTTATTTATTTAGTTCAATTATTAAATATTGCATGGATGCACAGATATGATCAAATAACAATCAAATAATATGCTTTTTTCATGTTTGGTGGTAATTCTTACCGGTAAAACTGATTGATTAAAGCAAAAATACTATTTATCAAGTGCTGAACAATGTTTTTGTGTAAAATGATAACTTCACAATTAAGCAAACCACATTTGCACACAGTAGCCTACTTTTTCTGTAACAAAATAACAAATATGGTCTGTGTTACCAGCATTGATTAATAAAGCAAAGTAATATTTATGAAATGCTGAGCAAATAAATAAGGTCACGGTTTTCAGCAAAACTGTTTGATAAAGCAACAGTTAATGTTAATGCAACAAGTTAAACAGTTAAAGTTAATGCAACAGTTAAAGTTAGTGCAACAAGTCCTGTCTCAAATTGTATGGCCTACTTTGGAAACTAGAATACAACAATAGAGCCTATAATGCCAAGTCTAAGCAAAATAGGCATTGTGCTTTCTTTTTAGTTAAACTCTTACCAGACACTGCACTCCATGTCAGAGTGTCCATGTTAACTCCATGTCCATGTTTCCATAATGCTCATGCTTTGTTTCGAAATGCCTCTGAAGGTTATACTCTTTGAAAACTGCCAATGCCTCTTAACATACCAGACACATTGGCTTTTGTTTGAATTCACAAAATAAATATTCTGTTTCCCATCTTTCTTGAAATTGTCGATATTCATTGTCTTCATTCATTCATTTCTTTTTTTGGCCATTGTTTAGCCACTTTTGAAAAGGTAGATAGCATTTACGTGTTTGTATGGTAGCCTAGCTAGTCTATTTGGCCTCTATTAATTCTCAGATAAAAGCGTGAGAGTAGAGTACGGTAGCGCCTCCTGTGTTTCAATGTTGTATTGTCACAGATGTAAATTTAAACACCAGTGCATGGGCCACAATACATTGTGTTTGTCAGAATTTATTGGCGGTCCAGATTAAAAGTCGTCAAGGGCTGTGTCTGGCCCACGGGCCTTGATATTGACGTGGGTTAGAGGAACCTTCCTGGAGGGGTGTTAGTGCCAAAACGTATTAGTAGTAGTAGTAATTACAGCTTTTCAAGCACATTTTTACCGCACATTACAAACTGTAGAGTCCAGTGGCGGCTGGTGCTAAAATGTTTGGGTGGGGCACAGGTTATGGGGGAAGAATATCAACTTTAAAATCTGGATTTACAGTCAATTTTAGCATGAGAATAGCTCTACCCCCCTGTACAGACCTCGCCATCCCCTCTACCCCCCTGTACAGACCTCTTCATCCCCTCTACCCCCCTGTACAGGTCCTAATTCCTTTACTGTTAATTTCTCCTGGTTGCTACGACGGCTGAACGGTGTTTCTTTTAAAGATTCAACCGAGTTGTTCAGAACATTACTAGCCATGGTGAAGCAGGTGAACGAACGTGACGCCGGCCGTATGACATGACGTAAGCACGTACGATTCTTTGTGCATGTCCCAAAACCCCATAGACAAATGACCGAATGGCCTGAAGTTACCAAAATAGATTTTACATGCAAGTCTACGAGAACAGCCTAGTGCAATTTCGAGTAGACTGAAAGTTGCCCTGAAAGGGGCGGGACTTGAAGCTGATTGGAACATACTCCACAGAACACTAGCTGATTGGACTATGATATACTCCACAGAACACTAGCTGATTGGACTATGATATTCAGAAGCAACACTGTCTAGAAGTCATAGAAAAAAAATCTCTCTCTTCTCCCTTTGGTGGGGCATTGTCCAATTGCCCCTAATGAACCAGCCTCCCCTGGTAGAGTCCCCAATGATATAAACTAATGATGTATCATTAACAGGTTAATCAGAGGTGGAGAAAAATAAGATATACTTAATGAAACTACATTTCACGGAAATTGGTCTCCTGCCTCACCTATAAACACACACATGAAGGGCAGGTTGGAGCAAGGTCTAGTCAATAGTGGAGCAGATTCATTGGGTAAGTGCCTTGCTCGAGGGCACAATGGCAAGAGACAAATACTTTTTGACACCAACAACCCTCTAGCAAGGTTCCTCTAACCTCTAGGCTACCCGCTGCCCCCTAATATACTATAATGCCACATCTGTTTAAAGACGGTTGACATCTGTAAATTCACGGGGCAAAACAAGCGGTACACAAGGGTGTCTCATCATCACTGACTAAAGCAGAAACAACCTTGAATTATTCACACACCAACTATTTGACCTGCTACTAGGATGGGGATCCTCAAGAGAATGATGAACACAAACCCCTCTTAGGCCTGGACTACACACATATGGATATTTTTCTAAACGCAAATGTTTGTACAATTGGGCTTCTCAACCATACAAACACAGCGTTTTCACTCACATAAACGGAGATTTCTCTAAACGGATAAAAAAGAGAAGAAATAAAAAAATATCTGATTGAGTGGATCAGTGTGGTTATGTTAAACGGAGCTGGGGTTGATGCAATGACGTCAAGCGTCAAGTGTCAAGCCGTTCACACATGCGCCTTGAAGCAAAACGGTTGTCAACAGCGACAATGGCTCAACTTCATTGTCGGTCCACACAAAACGTTTTTGCTTTCTTCTTGGTCGCCATAACTTGCTTTTCTGTCTGTTTTGTACTTTTCTTTTCTGTCTGTTTCAAAGAGTTT
This sequence comes from Nansenia antarctica, assembly GCF_963989245.1. NCBI lineage: Eukaryota > Metazoa > Chordata > Actinopteri > Argentiniformes > Microstomatidae > Nansenia > Nansenia antarctica. Next base: position 11,079,893 of record NC_137674.1, read on the forward strand.
GGTCTGTTTATGTTTTGAGTAAAAAAAAAAAAAGATTACAACTGACTGCGCATGCCCATAACGTTCAATCAGGCGATCGTGTTCAGTTTTGGCTCTTCGTATGGACCTTTAAACGAGGATGAAAATATGTGTAGTCCAGGCCTTAATCTCTGGACACCTGTTTATGATGGGAGGATGGAGGCTGATCAGGTATTTTCAGTGGAAGTGGAAATGGAAGTGAATAAACACATAGGGCTGGGTATTGCCACCAATCTCCCGATTCGATTGGATTCTGATTCACAAGGGCCCCTTTCGATGAATTTTCCATTTCGATATTGATGTGACACTGTTTCCCATCTACATACAGGTTTGGAATTGCTAGTTCACTCAACTGTTTACGTGTCGGTAAAACCTGGCGTGGTTCTAGTATATTAATGAGGCTTTGGAAGCCATCATTTTTCAACAACGCTGATATTATCCTTGCATAATGAAAGTCGCAACAGCCTCTGTTTTTTTTGGGCACATAAAATTGGATGGTAACTTAAACACAAATGCCTTCTCCAGTGAGGTTTGTTTCAGATCAGATGTTTTTGCAGATTGCGTGATGCTAGCTGGGTGATGTGTCGTTAAAATGTTATGTGTTACAATTTCTTTACCTCTGTAGTTCTATTGAGTTAATACCAATGTGTGTTCTGGTCTAAATTTCATGTGAATACAGTACATGCAATGGAAATATGTTGAATTAAAAAGTTGTTGATGTGTTGATTATTTCCCCCACTGGAAATACTCCGCACCACCTTGTGTGCGGCCGTACCACCTTGTCAAGCCTGATCTCGTCAGATCTCAGAAGCTAAGCAGGGCTGGGCCTGGTTAGTAACCTGGATGGGAGTCCAAAAAAGGGTGAAAGCCTGGTTGCCGTGGCACATATATGTGGCTTGGGGTTGGCATGTTCCCCCCATGTCCACTAGGGGTCTCCTTCACCCCACATGGAAAGACATGCCAAAGTGAACACCCGTCCCTGACCACGACGGTGAAGAACGCTACTTGGTCCCCGGGGCGCCGGGCGTCGGTTCAAGCCGCGCCAAAGTGGAGGAATGGCAGCCCGGATGGGTTACAAAGGCAGAGGACAATTTCCACCTGGCGACCCGCCGAAGATAGTGCATGTGCTTGTGTTTGTGTGTGTGTTCACCTAAAAAACTTGCATGTGTGTGATCAGAGTGTAAACTGCCGTGTGTGGCCATTAAAAGACCATCAAGGTCCGATTTCTTCTCTCTTCTCACTGTATATGTATAGATACTATATATACTACATCCATGCTGATCTGATATACAGTACACATGAAAATCATTTAAAACCATTACTTGTTAACTATTAACTTAATTGAGTGATTATTAACTATTAACTTAATTTAGTAATTATTAATCATTTATTCATGATGATTTCTACATTAGTTAATCTAAATTAAAACACCATAATAACATGAACAAATAGCAGTACAAATCATTGGTTCATTTACATCCTAACAACTTCAATCATCTTGAGTGGCTTGTATATACTGTATATTACTAATTTGCTCATGCTCACAACTACAGTACATGATTTTATGTGCAGTTGTAAACTTAACAATGTTAACAATGAACAAATAGCTGCACAAACCAAACCTTGTATACCATGAATTAGTACATAATTTAAGTAAGTGCAATTCTTATTAATGGTTTGTTAATGATGTAAGTTCATCATTTGTTCATGTTAACTACTTAATTAGTTAATGTCAGTTTATGTACCCTTATCAGAAAGTGTTACCCACGTGTTTATACTCAAGACAAGATAGATACAAAATGATATTCTCAGATGTGGTGCTTTTAGGCCGATTTTGAACAGCAAACATTTCACACACCATCCTCATCCGAAGGTTCTACTCTGTTCTGCCCTTGTCAGCAATATTGTACAGATGAGAAAGAAGTGGTCATACAAAAAACATTCATATCATAGGTGAATGATGTCGTATCTAACATTGCATCAAGTGACAGAGCAGCATCTGTGCTGTCTCGTGTGTCGCTCCTGTCCTCTACATCTGCTGAGGGAGAGTGTCAGAAAGATGAGACAACTGATGGCTGACATGGCTAGTGTGTGTGTGTGTGTGTGTGTGTGTGTGTGTGTGTGTGCGCATCTGACTTATCGGATGACATGGAGATGCAACTGATGTACAGTAAATGTCCTAGAGGTGTGTGTGTGTGCATGTGTGCGTGCGTGCGTACAGTGTGCATATGTATGCATGACAGAGAATTGCAGCTGTTGTAACTGTCACAGATCCACACAGGGAGGGAACAAAAGCACACAGACGTTGAGTTTCAAAGAGAAAAAAACAGTTGTCTTAACAAAGTGCAACACAATATACTCTTACAGCAACTCTCCCACTCACGTTCAGTTCTCAGATACAGACACCCACCCACACGCACTGTATCACAGGAGCCCTACCGGAGTTCCTACTAATAAATACATCTCTTTCATATCATCTACCACAGAGTGACTCATAGTCATAAACACTCTCCACACGATGCACACACACACACACACACACACAGCCAGCAGTGATCATGAAGAACAATATCAGCCAAATGATGGAGCAGTCGTGGGGACCGTTAAAGAGAGAGATTAACCATGTATTCATTTGTTCATCCAGAGTATCTTTTGAGACAACTATGTCCATTTATGGTATAGGGCACATCCTTCAGTCATTGAGTCAATGTTCTGGGCAGTGAGTCTTCTTACAGTAGATGGAGTTGGGTGGAGTGTGCTTCCCATGCACACACATTGTATTGTAGATAGTGTATGAAGCAGTTACATCCATTAAGACATCCCTGTTCTGTTGCATTCTCAGTCATTTAGATGATTCAAATGATCTTAAATCACCCATTTCCTGTCCTCTGATCTCTTCTGCTCAGTCCTACAGTATATTGAGTTCATTTAACTCAGCTCTTCTTGCTTGCCAACACATTATGCTGTCCATGCATGGTCAATGTCTCAGTGTTAAGGTGGAAGCCAACATTAAATGTAGCGAGCACCTTACAGGTCAAACCTCTGTCCCATCATCACAACTTAGCACAGATCATGGTGGCAGATTGCATGAATACAAAACTTTAATAGACCTAGAAAATCACACGCAGCTACGACATTATTTACAAAAAAACGTTTTTGCTTTATTAAACCCCCTCACTTGAAAACCACACTGGGATGGTTGTTTAAGTTTGCATAAAACCTACCTTTTTGTTTCCAGAGAATAAAAACCATTTAAAATCTGGTCATTCTCAGTTCAGTACTGTGCCCATGAAATCCAGCTACTAAAACGGCAAGCAAAAGGAACGTTTTTTTGTTTGTTTTTTACCGTGTTTACCACTTCACAGAGAGAGAGAAAGAAATCATGTGACAACGAGAACAAACAGAAAGCAGCAATACCATGGAGCTGGAGTTTTAAAAGGCAGTCCGTTCCCTTGCCTTTCTGGCATAGTTAGATTGAAACAGTAAAACAGCAGGGTTGATCTCATTCCAATCATAGATTAGTAGATCAGAAAAACCAAAATATAATAAGCTTGTTTCACTCCACTGTAAATAATAAATAGTAACTGTAAACAAACACTGTATAGCTTCAAACCATGGTTAAAACAATCATTTTGATGTCACGGATAATCAGTGCACTTGCATCTAACGCTCCGTCTATGAATTTGAGAGTGGTTATATGTCTTTAGCCCCGTCCTCCAGCTGTTGACCAAAAACAGTGGCTTTGTTGTTGTTTGTTTGAATCCCAGATTAACCCTTTACATCAGTGGTTCCCAAACTTTTTCAATCAGGCCCCCCTTGGGTAATTGGAAATATTTTCGAGCCCCCCCTAACCCGGTTCCCACCTAGATTGATATAATTAATTGTATAAAGTTGTAAAAACATTACATTTTCTCTTCTAATAATAACAAGACACATACAGTATATCCAACTATAGTTTTATATTTTATTATGGTTTGAAAAGGAACATAAGTGCTTGGCAAATGATCCTGTGCCACTGAAATATTCAACATATCAACATTAACTAATTTCTACTGCATCACTATTCTTACTCCTCACATTTCTATCACAATTACGATCAATGACTTGTGTGTGCTTGCTTTGCCTTGCAAATCTTCTCAAAGCGGGGTTGTTGTTTTGAGACTGCCACTCTCAGTTCATTCTCAATGTTCAACTTCGACCTGTATTTGCTTTTGATAGCAGCAACAGCAGAAAAGCCTATCTCACACAGGTACGATGTTGCAAAAGGCAGCAGTATTCCCACAGCTTTCTGTCCAATGAGAGGGTAGTCCTTCTCCACTCCAATCCAAAACCCAGCCAAAGTCGTGGATGTGAACTGCAGCCTCATGGTTGACTCTGAAGTCATGTCGATGTACTGTTCCTCTTCCGCAGTGCTGAACATGGCAGGTGGTGGTGCAACAAATGGATCTCTAATCCAGTCGTATTTGGCACTGTCATCCACAGAGAAGTATTTCTGGAAGCTTTGTTTCAGGGCTGAGATGTGCTCTCTCATACATGGAACCACTGTGCTCTGCAGCTCATTGGTCTCGATGAATGCCTTCAGATTCCCAAATGAGTCGATGTCCCCCTGTTCAAGTCTCCTGCCCCACATGTCCAGTTTCCGTGTGAAAGATTGTATCCTGTCTGCCAGATGTGGAAGGTGTGTGTTGTTGCCCTGCAACTGTAGATTCAATTCATTGAGCTTCTCAAACATGTCGCTTAGGTAGGCCAATTTCATGAGGAAGTCTTCATCATTAAACTTGCTGGCAAGTTCGTTCCCTTCCTCCTCCAAGTAGATTCGGATCTCATCTTTCAGCGATAGCACCCTGGACAGCACCTTTCCGCGAGAGAGCCAACGCGACTCGCTGTGAAATAGCACGGCTGTGTGCTCGGAGCCCATCTCCTCGCACAAAGCGGAAAAAATGCGAGCTTTCAGTGGTCTTGTTTTTATGTAATTGACGGTGGTGATAACATGAGACAAAACGTCATTCAACTCTGGACTCAGCTGCTTTGACGCGAGTGCCTCCCTGTGTATTATGCAGTGAGTCCACACTGCTTTCGGTGCAACGCGCTTGATGAGCGTCTGGAGCCCTCCCCGTTTTCCTGCCATGGCCTGGGCACCGTCGGTGCATATCCCCACACAGTCCTCCCATTTCAGATCGGCTTCACTCAGGTATTTGTCTATGATTTTGAACAGTTCATCAGCTGTTGCTCTGTTTGGGACATAGTTGCAAAATAGCAAATCCTCGCTCAAACCCTCCGCATCAATGTATCTGACATACGCTATTAACAGACAGTCCTTGTTACTATCTGTGGCCTCGTCTACCTGGAGCGCAAAGCGTTGGTCTTTTATTTTCTCAACAAGCTGCTCTTTCATGTCTTCTGAGATGTCATTGATGCGTCTCGCAATAGTGTTGTTTGACAGGAGGATAGCTTTGAGTTTTTGGGCTGTTGCCTCGTCTATCATATGTGAAACCATATCTATTGCAGCAGGGAGTATTAACTCCTCAGCGATGGTGTGTGGTTTTTTAGACTGGGCGATACGATATGCCACTTTGTAGGAGGCAAGTTGAGCATTAGACGTAACAGATACTGTTTTAACGAAACGGCTCTGCTGACCACGGTATTCTTGGAGTTTTCTCTTGAAGAAATCGAGGGGCTTCTTCACATCAGTCGGGTGTGTGGTCTCCAAGTGACGTTTCAACTTGCTAGGCTTCATGCTTTCTGCCGCTAAAGTTTTGAGACAGAGGACACACAGTGGTCGTTCCTCCGCACCGACCACATTAGACGTGAAGCCCAGGGAGAGGTATGTATCGTCATACTTTCTTGACTTTGGCTTTGGGACGTTTGTCATGGGCTCCTTCGCTTTTCGTTTAGCTTCTGGCTCTTTCATAAACTTATCCATTGTTGTTGTTGCTGCTAGATAGCTGGAGGAGGGAGTGCGCGCGTCAATGACGTGAATGGAGCGCGCGTCAATGACGTGAATGGAGCCCCCTCGCTGCCTCTTTGTTACAGTTTATGGCCTGCGCTCCATTCAGGTTCTCATTTTTATCATCCAACGCCCACAACACCCCTGATGGTAACCTTAAGCAAGCAGTGTTTGTTTACAGCTCTTGTGTGTGCATTTTTTTTCCCTCCCATTATTTCTGCGCCCCCCCTGCAGTACCCCCGCGCCCCACTAGGGGGTCGCGACCCACAGTTTGGGAACCGCTGCTTTACATGGATGACAGTTATAATGATGGGGGAGGGGGGGGGGGGGCTGGTTTAATCTAAAACAGTTAACAGCTCAAGGATGAGATAATCATCCCAAAATGCTGAACATAAAGCTATAATATAGTAGACTCAGCGAAGTGACACAGGAAATGGAATGACTTTGGAGATGTTTCAGTATACTCACAAAATGATCGCTGAATGACAAAAGGACTGGCGAGTAAATGATCTTCATTTTGGCTAGCTATCTCTACAGGGAGTCACCCCACTGTCATGGCTACGTTATGTCACTGAGTCTACCTTAAACCATTTGGAGGGAAAGGGAAAACCAAGCAGACCTTAGACACCGTGTGTCTCACGGTGATTGCGTGAGACTTGGCAGCCCTGCTTAGATCAGTGTCAACTTTATCCTACAGTAAACCTAGTGCTACTTGGGGACTAGGTGTGTAGTGCACGTGAGACACTGTCCCCTGTCTATGACATCAGTCAGCACAGTACTAAACACAGATGACCTTTACAGTAGTTCTGATTAGGTTTTAGTGTAGCTATGAGAAAAGTTTGACTGACGACGTTAAATCATTGATTTGATTGGGAGGCAGTCTGTTCCGGCCCTAACCAACACTTACTTCATTAACTCAGGCTGTGTAATTAGGCTGTTGTTATTTCAATACTCTTATTATAATGCACTGATTGTAAGTTCTAACCCTAACCCTGGATATCAACGTCTGCTAACTGACTCAATGTATTATTATTATTATTATTATTATTATTATTATTATTATTATTATTACTACTACTCCTGTAAAGCACATTGTACTGAATGTTTGTACGAAATACAATTTAATTAAATGTTTTAAGTAATTGATTTGTTGACTGATTGAGCTGTAATATCTTTCCCTGTTTGGTTAGTTGCTCAGTCTATGGGTGAGCGATTCAGGACTACGTAAGATTTTCCGGAGGTGCATTTTTAGAGTTTGTATAAGAAGGCTGTAGGCAGCAGTCTGCTACCTCTGACATCACACACAGCAGACCACAGCCCCATGAGTGGCTGACATCTTTGATGCTTTTCTCTTCTCTCTGTCTGAATAGCTGGACATGGCTGGCTGACCACAGGTGTCACCGTAAAAGCTTGGCCATTGGACAGATAAATAAAAATTCAAATATATACTATATTGTATATAATATATGCAAATATATATACATTACATTTGTACATGTCAAATATTCATACAGTGCCTTCAGAAAATATTCAGACCCCTTTACTTTTTCCACATTTTGTTGTGTTATAGGCTCAATTTAAAATGGCAAATGGTCTGAATATCTACATACATTAGGTATTTCTGTATTTCAATTTTAATGCATTTCTAAAAAATATGTTTTCGCTTGGTCATTCTGCGGTATTGTGTGTGGATTATTTCAATGTATCCACAATTATTTTAAATTGAGTCTATAACACAAAATGTTTTTGAAAAAGAGAAGGGGTCTGAATACTTTCCGAAGGCTATGTATTGGCTACCCACTGAGCACCACAGCCCTGTCACTCTGGACTCTTGGAGTTATGAAGATATACTGTAGTTTGTTCTAACTCTATGACTATCATTGGAACGGTCATCACCGTAACACACTGGGTAACACACTGGGTAACACACTGACAAACACACTGACATCAATACAATTCTAGGATTGTGGTTCACAAAGGAGTATGGCAATATCCATCAACACAACTGTTGTGTTAACTGTTGTCATTTAGAATACACATGTATCACACTTACGTGCTGAATAACCTCAGAGATATTGGAAAATGTAAGATATCAATATATACACACACACACACACACACACACATACACACACAGAGAAGTCCTGAGCCTTCTGCTGTAGTCTTTCAAGCTCCAATATTCCCCAGTCTTCATTCCCATCAGTCTGCATTCTCATATTCTGTGTAACTCCATCTTCCTATTGTCCTCCGTGTGGGAGTGTCCTGTACCCCCGTCCTACTGCTGGTGCTGCTTCAGGCTGAGAGAGAGAGAGGGAGGGAGGGAGAAGGAGGAAGAGAGAGTGAGAGGTGTGTGTGTGTGTGATCCTCTGCTTTCATAGTTTTTTTGTTTGTTATTTTGGTAAATGGTCTCTTAGAAGAGGAGACATATTTCCATCTTTAGCATTATCCAATAATCCTATTTCACAATATTCTCATAACCACACTAATCCATTATGCTTCATATTGAGGCTGTTCCTGAAACTAAAACAAAAGAGGGTGATATGAGCATAAGTCCTTCTGTTTTTGGGTGTAGTGATTACTATGGATTTGGGGTTTATCTCTCTGCTTGTGATTGTGTTTAATGATGACTGCGCAAGCAGCATTCTCTCCTATTATCTCAATGATCAATGATGTCTCAAATCACCATGGGGCACCATGTAGTCAAATTTAATTAAAACAAAGAGATAAGTTTGACCGAGGCACATTGCGTAAAGCAGGCTTAAGATAGAGTTTGATACATCAACATGATTCATGGTGCGCTTTTGTCAGTCTTCCTTTCTGTCCTCAAATTGAGTTAAGCTCTGTCTCACCGCTCACACACACACACACACACACACACACACACACACACACACACACACACACACACACACACACACACACAGACACACACACACACACACTGGCCAGAGAGTTAAACCCCTTTCACACAGACAAGCCTTCCCAGTAGATTCCATGGAATTTCCCTGGTACGGTGTATGTGACTGACCAGGGAAATCCTCTCAGGCAATTACCCTGGTCGGGACCTTGTATAATTCCATGGAATTTACAGGGAAGGCTTATGTGTGAACAATAGAATTGTTGTACAAGTTCATTTGACACGTATTCCTACCGAAAAGTAGATTTGACTTTTTGCAGTGTGTGTGTTTGTGCGCAAGTGTGTGTGTGTTATTAAAACCCCTGTTCTGTCAAAAGCGATTATGTCAAAACCTCCTCCTGAGGTAAAGATGTGTGACAGGTCTGGAAAGGCTTGAAGCACTGATACTCAGAATCTGAGTTAGATGAGCTTGTTCATGTATAATCTCGACTTATTTTGACTGTGATAACACAAAAACAACTACTATTAAGCTAGCCAGCCTTTGAGAGAGAGAGAGAGAGGGAGAGAGAGAGAGATCTTACTTTTTTTTCTCTTTATTTATTTTCTCTTTATTTATCCTCCTCTCCTCTTTCTCCCGAGAGACATAAAGGTCTGGCCTCGATAAGGGGCTTTGACATTAAAGAAGCAGAGCACTTGCAATAACCGCTCCCACAGGGTGTGTGTGTGTGAGAGAGAGAGAGAGAGAGACAGAGAGAGAGAGAGAGAGAGAGAGACAGAGAGAGAGATAGTTGTTTGTTAGCATATTAAGGTCACCTTGCCAGCCTGCCTGCCAGGCCTAGGTAAAGACAGTGTTTTTTTCATTTCCAAATGAGTCACGTCTAAAGGTTGCAACCCCCCCCCCCCCCCCTCTGTAGCCAATTAGGAATAGGAGAGGCAGGGAGGGTGGCAGTGGAAGAGGGAGGGAGGAGGTGTGTGGGATTAGTGTCAGCCGGAAGGGGAGATGGAGCGAGTGATGAAAAGAGGGAGCAATGTAGGGGTGCGATGGAAGGAGGAAGCGTATAGAGTGCTGGAATGGGTCAGTCCTGAATTAACCACACACCTTGTATGGGGCAAAGAGAGGACACACACACACACACACACACACACACACACACACACAAGAGTAAGAGTTATGGTGTGGCGAAAGCATGAAAATGTGTGTGTGTGTGTGTGTGTGTCCAGTGACTGATGTTGTATGTGTTCCAGGGTTAAAAGGTCAAATGTCCTCAGTCTCATGATCATCTATCCTCAGGGCCTGTGCTCACATTACCATAAAATTATCACACATACACACACACACACACACACACTCCACTCTCACACTCTCACACTCACACTCTCATCGCTTCAGCAGCTGCACCATAACTAGCCGTAGACCAGAGGTCAGTAATACTATAACAGCATTTTTCTCATTGGGGACCAGAAAGGTCAGCAGCAGGAATACATGCATTCAGATTTAGCATCAATATGCACAGAGATTATCATTGTAAATAATGAAAAATTAAAAGCAGAAACGATCTATTTGGTTGTGTATCTCTGAGTAGCCACGAGGACCGTGTTTACACCTTCTACATACAG
>NC_137674.1:11092831-11097831 GCF_963989245.1 Nansenia antarctica
GACACAGACACACACAGACAAACACACACAGACACACAGACACACAGACACACACACACACACACACACACACAGACACACACTCACACTCACACACACACACACACACAGACACACACACAGACACACACACACACACACACAAAACACAAGCACAAGCGCACGCACGCACACTCAGACACTCACACACACACACACACACACACACACACACACACACACACACAGCCCACGTAATGCCTACAACCAACCATCACAGCTGAGTGGATAAATGCAGGACTAATAATAAACGTATATCATTATCTCTCCCGGCCAGTTGTTTTCTCTCACAGTAGCATTATTTCCTGTTTCTTTTAGAACCCAGGTCCTCATACAACCCCTGGACCGTTCAGCTGATACAACGGCCTGCATACGTACAGGACAGCGAAGCACGTTCCCTTCTTTTGTCTCCATTCCCCAAAAGTTTGGATTTGAAATCAAATAATCACGATGAGGTTAAAGCATACTATGCTTTTATTTAACGGTTTTAATATACATTATTGATTTCACCATTTTGAGATGCCAACACTTTTTATACATAGTCTCTGTATTTCAGGGCACCATCATGTTTAGTATTTTGGTCGACAGTCCGATGCAACCCATTGAACCCATCAAACGCTAGGTATCTTCTCTGGTGATGCTTTGTCAGGCCTGTATTGGAGCCATCTTCAGTGACAATCTCATCATTAGGAAAATAAATGCATGTTTGAATTGGATTTAAATGTGAAGACTTGACTTGTTTGTAGTGTATGCTTTTTTGTACAGTGAAACCAACATCCACACAAACACCATCAAATCAAATCTGAGGAACTCAACTTTAATCTCATAGTAATTGCTTGATTTCAAATCCAAACTTTTGGAGTACGGAAGAAAAAGGCTTCACTGTCGCACCTTACGCAGGGCAGTGTGGATCTGAAGGTCAAAATAGCGTTAGCTCTGCCCCAACGTTCTGATAACCCGTTGAGTTAGCTGAGACTACCCAGTTAGCTATGTTTCCACATTTAGCTAATTGTTAGCCGCTGTGAGTGGTGGAGACGTACTTGTTCTGGTGTTTGGAGCCCTGGAGGTGAGCGTGGTACTGCTCAATGGAGTTCAACACCACACTGCAGACACCGCAGGAATAACTGCTGCGTAGACCTGCAGACACACACAGAGATAAAAGACAGATTATGACACCATTAACATAGATTGATGCACGCACACGTACACACACGCACGCATACACACACACACACACACACACACGCACCCACCCACACCCATAGAGCACACCTCTCGCAGAGTACAAATATAAAGTGACAGAGCTTACGAGACGATTTTTCATCATCATCAACATTGTGGAATAATAAACATCTGCGCTACGATACCATGGCACCCTTTACTACACTGCACAGGAGAGTAATTATGGTGGCTGCTGACTTCCTGTGTGTGTGTGTGTGTGTGTGTGTATGTGTGTTAGTTTGTGTGGGGGGTGTGGGGGTGGAGGGGGGATGGGTTCAGGTGGAGGGAGTTAGGGATTAGGGGTGGGCATCGACGATCGATAATTGATCGATAAGGATCTTGGTCGATCACAAAATAAAACATTTGGTCGATCACACAATTTTTTTTTTTTTTTTTTTTTTGGTGATCGACCAAATGTTTTATTTTGTGATTGACCAAGATCCTTATCGATCAATTATCGATCGTCGATGCCCACCCCTATTAGGGATGGATGGAGAGATGGAGGAATGCCAAGAACACAGTGCTAAGATGAGTGTGTGTGTGTGTGTGTGTGTGTGTGTGTGTGTGTGTGTGTGTGTGTGTGTGTGTGTGTGTGTGTGTGTGCGTGCGCGTGCTGGTATGGCGAAGAAACAGATGTGAGCTAATTAGAGGGTTTGCAGGTGGTCGAGATCGAACGGCCAAAAATAGACAGACGAGAGAAAAGATGGTGAGACAGAGAGAGGAGAAAAGGAGAGAGATAGAAAAGGAGGGAAGTAACGAGGAAGAAGTGAGAGAGAGAGAGAGAGAGAGAGAGAGAGAGAGAGAGAGAGAGAGAGAGAGCAATGGGAGAGGAGAGGGAAAATATACAGTACCAGTCAAAAGTTTGGACACACTTTGAATGGGAAAATGTGTCCGAACGTTTGACTGGTTCTGTATCATTCTAAAGAGGAGTGAGCGGAGAGGGTAGAAGGTTTGTTGAGGTTCTGGCTTGTCACATGCAGAGAGAACACATGGTGCACAGGACAGGCTGGTGCATTCACACCTTAACTCTGGAGGCGCTCAGAACACTGCAGTATTCATGTAAGGCATACAGCTGTAGGGTGACAATTCCTAATGATTAACAGTGCCAAATTGCGCAAAACAACTTTTTCATCCGGTATTTGATTATCTTTTTAGGTCTCCTTGATTTCTCACTGGGATAAATGATGACATCCATAGTATAAAATACCTTCATATCAAAACAGTGCTGTACTGTACATCATAAATTCAAGAATTGGGATGAATTGGTTGTAGCCTTTTCCTCTCTTATCCTTACTGTCTAAGAGTGTGTCTGTGTGATACAGAGGGAGTGGCTACTGTAAGTGTCTGTGTGTCTGTGTGTGTGTGTGTGTGTGTGTGTGTGTGTGTGTACCCTTTCTGCCTGTGTGATACAATAGCCACTCACTGTGCATCACACAGACAGAAAGGGTACACACACACACACACACACACACACACACACACACACACACAATAGCCACTCACTCTGTAAGTGTGTGTGTGTGTGTGTGTGTGTGTGTGTGTGTACCCTTTCCCTACTGTCATTACTGTCTGTGAGATTTACAAGTTTGTTGATGTTTTCCATCCCCTTTTGACCTTCTGTGTTAGTAATTGGCAAAGCATGTTGGGTGAGAAATATAATCCAGAGAAGAGTCACTGAGAGGGGGCCAGCATAATGTGGCATATCCAACCCCCCCCAGTCTCCAACTGGCTCTTTCTCTTTCACCAGCTATCAAGGACACCGACTCATTTGGAAGACAGGCATGTCCGAATTAGTCGTGGACAGAAATGAGACTTTCGGCTGAAGGGTTGATAGTAAGTGTGCGTGCGTGTCTGTGTGTGTAATAGTGCCATCTTCCTCTCAATGTCCTCTGTTGATGAGAGGCTATTAATCAGAGAGCTGATTGGGGGAAAGAGGGGGATAACTCTCTCTCTTACTCTCTCTCTTTCAAACATACACGGCATGGAGATAATTTGGTGTGAAGGATTACAGACGGAAAGGTCTCTTTCTCTGTGTGTCTGTGTGTGTGTGTGTGCGTGTGTGTTTGGTTGTGTAGACGTGTGCGCTTATGTGTGTTACTGTAAATGGTGGGTTACTCTCTCTCTGGGTTGATTGATATCAGCTAACATGGATTAAGACACATGCCGCGGTCTCATGCAGGTCTGCTTAATTAACCACGCACAGCTGGCTTGCATTTCGTCTGTGTGTCTCTCTGTGTGTGTGTGTGTGTGTGTGTGTGTGTGTGCGTGTGTGTGTGTGTGTGTGTGTGTGTGTTAGCCCTGAGTATTTTTTTCCCTTTTTGACCAGTGTTTTGAACACGGCAGACCTTAGTTGACCTTGTGAGACACCCGCACTCACACACACACACACACACACACACACACACACACACACACACACACAGACACGGACGAAGTGAAAGCCAGCTGTGCGTGGTTAATTAAGCGGGCTAGCATGAGACCGCAGCGTGTGTCCTAATCCATGTTAATTACACGCAGAGAATGTGTGTGAGTGTGACTGTGTATATGACTGTGTGTATGCAACTGTGTGTGTGTGTGTGTGAGACTGTGAGTGCGTGTGTCGGTGTGTGAGCGTGTTCTTATCCATGTTAATTACACAGAGAAATGCCAGTGAGGACACACAGACGGGTCACAGGGAGGATAGAGATAGCATTGTGTGTCCGTCTGTTTTCTTCTAGCAGAAACACTACAATGCTTGTTGAGAGGGGAAGAGGTCAGTCTTGTCTCCAGACACAAAGGCTATCATCATCATCATCATCATCATCAATCACACATACTTGTCTTCTAGCACATCACCTCCTCCAGTGTCAAGTATTCACATTAGATTAGATTCAATTTGATTGTCATTGCAGAGTAGAAGTACTAGATAACGAAATGCAGTTCAGCATCTAACCAGAAGTGCAAATAGTGATTTAAAACATGATAGCGATTGGTGATGGGTACAGTATGGCAAGTATGGTAGTTAGAGGTATGTACAGGAGATGGATAACAGTAAGTTACAGGTAGCTATATACAGTATGATGCTTAAGTGAGAGGCTATATCAAAAGAGGTATGTACAAATGTGCAAAGCTATGGTATTTGCAAACAGCAGTAGTGCAATGGCTAGATTGGGTGTCCACATTGACCGGGGGTGTGGGGGAAACTGAGAGTCAGAATACCCCATGTTGGGGGAGGGGGGTTGTTCTAGAGACTGGGGGGGAGGGATTGTTTATCAGCGTGGCAGCTCTGTGAAAGAAGCTGTTCTGTAGCCTGCTGGTACGATCCTGTACTTCTTGAGTCTCTTAGATGGTAGCGGGTAAACAGTCCGTGTTCTGGGGTGCGAGGTATCCTTGATGATGCTTGCCCCCCTCTGCCGACACCAGTCTGCCTGGAGGGACTCGATGGTAGGGAGTTCTCGCCACCCGTTGCAGGGCATTCCGGTCGGACACAGTGCAGTTGACGTATCACACTGTGATGCAGTTGGTTAGGATGCTCTCAATGGTGCAGCGGTAGAAGTTGGACAGAATCCTGGGAGACTGCTGGGCTTTCTTCAATCTCCTCAGGAAGTATAGGCGCTGCTGCGCCTTTTTGACCAGGGAAGAGGAGTTGAGGGTCCAAGAGAGATCCTCGGAGATGTGAACCCAGGAATTTGAAGCTGGGAACACGCTCCACCCCCATCTCAGTGATGTAGATGGAGTGTACGCAGCCCCCAGTTTTCCTG
>NC_137674.1:11100331-11102831 GCF_963989245.1 Nansenia antarctica
TCTCTGTCTCTCTCTGTCCCTATCTCTCTCTCTGTCTCTGTCTCTGTCTCTCTCTGTCTCTCTCTGTCCCTATCTCTCTCTCTGTCTCTCTCTCTCTCTCTCTCTCTCTCTCTCTCTCTCTCTCTCTGTCCCTCTCTCTCTCTCTGTTGGAGCCAAAAAGCTTAATGTTATTATTGATGAAAAACGTCCTTTTTTTGAGTGGTACTTTGGCCTATCTAAGACTACGACTTTTTATTTTGAAAGTGGGTCCCACCCAAAGTACGGACGCAATATAGAATATATGGAGGGGATTTCTCCTTTTTTGGGTTCGATGAGTCCTGACACGTGAGGGTACGACACAGTTTTTCAACCATGTTAGCTTGTACCACACACACGTTCACGCCATACCACACCATACCACACCACACCACACCACGCCACGCCAACATATTCTTTTTGATTGTTACGTTTTGCATACAGACAGTACACATACTGATGACACAGACTGCAACTTAAAACAGCATTTTAATAGCACTTTCATTCATGAGAAAGGCCTGTGCACCATTGGTTACGGACGGATTGACAAGAAGTAACAAGGTGCTTTGAAACTAACACCCACTCATGCCAGGATGGTGGCTGATTTGATTTGCATGATAGCCATCACACACTCTCTCTCTCTCTCTCTCTCTCTCTCTCTCTCTCTCTCTCTCTCTCTCTCTCTCTCTCTCTCTCTCTCTCTCTCTCTCTCTCTCTCTTCCCCTCTCTCCCCCTCCCTATCAGCCTCAGACAAGACTAAACAAACGTGTGACTTCACACCTAGAGTTGTGACACCAGCCAATCAGAGGTGTAGAATCTTGCAGGAGGAGGTGTCTCATTATGGAGCAACTAATAGCAACAGCAAATTAACTTTTTTTTTCAGGTCTTGCATGAAAAACTGTTTCTAAATAAAGTTATTCTCATTAAGATTCTCATGAAGTGAGAACAGTTTCAACAACCTTTTTTTGGGTTTTATCCAGAAATACAAACAGTTCACTATAGTCCAAAAGTTTGGATTTGAATTCAAACAATTACAATGACTATGAGGTTAAAGTATAGATTCCCAAAGTGTATTTGATGGTATTTGTGTACATATTGGTTTCAGTATTTAGAAACACTTTTTATACATAATCCCCCGGTCTATACTCCAAACCAAAAGAAGAAAGAATGTGTCAATGTCCCATTACTTATGCAAGGCACTGTACATCCATCACCTAACCTAACCACTGTACATCCATCACCTAACCTAACCACTGTACATCCATCACCTAACCTAACCACTGTACATCCATCACCTAACCTAACCACTGTACATCCATCACCTAACCTAACCACTGTACATCCATCACCTAACCTAACCACTGTATATCCGTAACCTAAAGCCATTCTATTGTCCTGATCCGGTGCTGTTGGAGGTAGACGCAGATTCCTCCGAAACAGTCCAGGACTCCCCGATCTGGGTCACACATAGGCATAGGGGACTACATTTGTCATGACGCCGCTGAAACCCCCTGAGCCAGAGTAGGAGGCGACGTGACTCACACATTCATATTTGGGCTGTGGAGGCGACCATTTGGGTCATGACACCTGGAGCACACAGAGCAGCGCGTGACTGTCTCTGGCTGTGAGCGTGTCCAATCACATCAACATCAAGTTTAAAATTCCAACTTCGTTCCTCATAGGATACAGCTATACGGTACAATGGAATGCTTATTACGAGCTGCCTCTCTACAGTGAAATGAATCATCCTGTATCTATGTTCATCTTAGTGTGTATTACGGGAACTCTACCCTTGAGTGAACTGATAATTGTGATTTAATTGTGCCCTCCCTCTATGCAACAGGCAACAGGGGAGGCTGGTGGAGGTAGAAGACGAGCCATTCCTAATTCCATTCCCTGCATTATAATGGACCTATCGCTAAGCCACGCCCCCTTTGAAAACTCAGACAAACAAACAACGCTTCACTGACAGTGACTGACTGACCGACCGTGACTGAATGACATTCAATGACTTACAATGGCGGGAGTTGGCAAATTTCTGATTTCTGATTTACCACAGCAAGTAACAGACATGTTTTTTAAAAGATGACAAATATATTTAGTCTAGAAGCTTTTCACCATCAGATATTACCAAGTTGTTTGTCCGAGTTTTCTGCCTGTCGTGACTTTTGCTGTGATATGATTGGACAATTTCGATTTTGGTGGAAATCTGACCTGTAGGTCAGACCTGTGGTCTGTGTGTGACTGACCTGTAGTCTCGGTGGCGTCCAGACTCCCAGCCAGCTGCTCCAGTAGTCGTGTCCTGGCTGCGTTCCTGCGGTGCTTCTTCCCCTCGTAGTGCTGCTGGGCCATCATAGGGTTGTTGAACCAGGCTCCGCACAGACAGCAGTACTTCCCTGCCTCACCTCCACTACCCACCATGGTCACCGGGGGCGCTAGAGAGGACAGCCAGGGCAGGGGAGGCGGAGGAGGGGGAGGCTCTGTG
>NC_137674.1:11107831-11112831 GCF_963989245.1 Nansenia antarctica
TTTCATGCCTCTCCCTCACTTCCTCACTTCTCTGTTCGCAAAGCTTCTGCACTCCCTCTCTCTGTCTGTTAATACGGTTCATCCACTCTCTCTCTCTCTCCCTCGCTTCCTCTTTTTTCCAATTGTCTAGTGTGTAGTGTGTTCTCCAAGGCGCCATGTCAGCCCTGCAAGTGTGTTTCCTGAGGGTTAGCTGACAACCCCACTGACAGATGACAGGTAGATAATGACAGGTAGTGTAATGGGGGAGTGGTTGTCTTGAGGGAGTGGTTGGGGTGGAGTTAACCAGCTTTTGTTCCCACCCATTACCTACCTGTAAAAAGTGGCTGTGAATACTTTGAGGCCGAATTTCTCAGTTTGTTGATTTGGGGGGTATCGACATTCAAATATGCATAACTTCAGATTATCAGATTTCAATGTATGACACATCATTTGAAAGCTTACAATCTACCCTTTCATAGCATTTCATACCCTTTCCCTTCGAGCGCTACAGAGAGCGGTTCAATTGCTATGGCGAAGAGCAACGGCGACAACGGACACCCCTGACATGTCCCTCTAGATAGTGGAAAGTATGGGGAGTGTATCCGCTTGTTAAGTCTGATGTCAAAAGTGACGTTTAACTATTTCCGAGTCCAAACCAGAAATTCTCCGCACCAGAGTACCTCTGAACTACAGCGGTAGAATGACAGTTTAATCGTTTTTTAGACTCGGATCTATTCATTCAACAAGGGACACAGCACTTTCCCGTTTTCTCCATATTGTCAGGGTATTTGAGCCTCGGAAAAGCGCTATAATTAATTATTATTATTATTTCTCCATTTCGAAGACAGCGCCTCAGGCAACGTTGGACCCGGAAACACGTCACGACTTAACAAGCGGATAGAATTAGTAGTGACACAGGCCAAGGGGGAGGAGTAAAGTAGTCTAATCCAAGAAATAAACGTGTCATTAAGTTTCATAAAACCGTAAATAAATACTCCCACTCTACACGATCGATCGAAGGCCTGCATTAGATCGCCTCAGGAGGGAGAGAGGAGTCTGAAGTGAAGATCACATCTAAGAGTCTTCAGATATTGGAAAACAAATGCCGGCCCTTGATGAAGCCAGTCTGATCCTCAGAAATAATCAGAGGGAGAATGCCTTCAAGGCGTCTGGCATCACCTTAGCAATAATTTTACTTTCAATTTCACGAAATCTTTATTTATGTGTGTATAATGGGAGCTCTGGTACCCTGGAGAATGTCTCTTTCACCTCACCTCACCTCTCCTACTTTCTGTTTATTTTTCCTCCCCTCTGCTCTATTCCAGTTTTCCTTTCTCTATGCTATTCCTTCCCTCTCTACACATTGACCCTCCTCTGGGGTTTCAGCTATTCCTCCTCTCTTTCCTGCTGCTTCCTCCCTCTCTCTTTGTGCTTTCCGGCTCTTGCTTCCCAAGGTTCTGAGTCAACTCCAGTGACCCACTACCGCCTGTACCAGGATAACAACACTAAAGGCAGGGCTGCTCACCCTGATCCGTGTTTGGTACTGAGACATTTCAGAGCAGTCTGGTCTATCTCTCTCCTGTCAGTACTGTCTAGACCCAAATGGAAAGTTCTGTACTTTTGAGACAGGTGAAAAAGAAACAAAGAAACTGGGAAAAGAAGTATATCACTCACTGGTGGGTGTTACATGATGGGCTGAAGTCCTATTAGTGGAGTAGTGATGGCCTGGCCTAGTGGATAGTGAGTTGGAATGGTGATCAGAAGGTCATGAGTTCAAATCGCACCTGGGTAATCTCTAACTGTAAGTAGCTTTGGATAAAGCGTCTGCTAAATGTTTAAAATGTACATTTATTAGTGAATAGCTTGTGACAGTGAGGTGTCTGTCTGTGTGTGAGTGTATATGTATGTGTGTGAAAGAGAGCTTGTGACATTGAGTGATATCTGAATAAGTGACAGCTCATTACTGTTGTTAAAATGTACTCTCTCCCCATCTCTCTTAGATTTTCTCTCTGCCTCGTTCTTCGTTTTCCTCTCTCTAATTTTCCTCCACTTGCTGCCCCCCATGCCTCTCTCTCTCTGTCTGTCACACACCCATTTGCCAAGACTCATTTACATGTGACCTATTTGGTGTGTCTCAGACTGACAGTGTGATGGCTGTGTGTGCGTGTGTGTGTGTGTGTGTGTGTGTGCGTGTGCGTGTGTGCATGTGTGTGTGTGTGTGTGTGCGTGCGTGTGCGTGCATGTGTGTGTGTGTGTGTGCGTGTGTGTGTGCACATGTAGCCTTACCCTGCTCTTACTCCTAACAATAGACTTCTAATTGATTGTGTTTATTTCTCCTCCCCCTTCGCTCCTTCTGTCTCTTCCTCCCTCTATTCTCTCCATTATTCACAGCCCATGTTTGGAAGAGTGTGAAAACACGACTAAAAATACACACAGAGAAGCTGAGGGAAACACACTCGTTTAGGGAGTTAGAACACTCACAGTGTTAAATATACACTCAAGTGTTGATTCAAAGGAGAAAACCGATATAGAATTAGAGAAGAAAAATTTGAGTGGAAAACAAACATTGTTCCCCATCCATCACTTCCCTATCCTCAGTCCCCCCCCCACACACACACTCAGGTATGATACGGAGAGAAAGAGGAGCTGGGCGAAGGAGGGGGAGGAAAACGGATCACTCCCCTCTTTCTTCTGGAGCACCTTTATGACCTAGTTTCTCTGCCCTCCCCTCCCCCTCCCAACACACACACACACACACACACACACACACACACGCACACACACACGCACACACACACACGCACACACACACACACACGCACACGTACACGTACACGTACACACACACACACACACACACACACACACACACATACACACACACACATACACATACACATACACATACACATACACACACACACACACACACACACACACACACTGCGTGGCATTTCTCAAAGCAGAGATGTTGGCAGTTCATTTGGATGCTCAGTCACTTTTGTCATTCTCAAGTTCTCGTTGATGCATCAATACATACAGTATAAGAAAGGGCTGTCAGGAGATGAAAATACAACAAACTGATGCATAATCCAAACTTTATGGTAGACTTCCCTTGGGTCAATAAGAAGGAAACGTTGATGAAACAGAAAGAAGTGACAGATCAGAGGCAGCAGATCAGAAATGTATCCATCACCTCAGGAGCCCTATCGCCTTTTCATCTCAGTTTCCTGTGGATCTTTACTACAGGACGTGGACGTATGCTAGCCACTACTGTAGGTCACAGCGTGTGTGTGTGTGTGTATGTTTGTGTTGCACGAAGACCACCAAGGCATGCCATTTAGCTGACGCTTTTATCCAAAGTGACTTACATTGCAACGAGTGCATATATTTCAGTATGGTCCCAGTGGGAATCGAACCCACAACCTAAGCGTTGTCAGCACCATGCTCTACCGACTGAGCCACAGAGACCACATGTACTAGGTCTATACATGATGGTGTGTATAGATGTGTTACTGTTAGTGAGGTTATGGGAAAGGACTGTATAAGGTGAATAGTTCAGTGAGAGTATGCTCCATTCGCCCCCGGGGCGTCGATCAGGACACACATGACAGGAGATTGACTTTGTGTTCAGGTTTCTTTAGTGGGTTCAGACAGGGTACAGTTCAGGCATGGGTAGGATGATTGCAAACACTACAATGGGTGTATGTGGTTAGTAATTCAGTGACGCACATTGACACTGTAATGCTGCACAACGATGCTAAATGATTGGAGTTGTAACATGAGAAACTTGTGGTAACTTTCAACTTATTCTCCGTTCTGAATCAATGCGGCCCAGAATGCACTGCGCACTTAAGGTGGCAGGTGATATTACGCACAGCTTAGCTCTTAAGGTGGAAATGATAACCAAATATAATAATAATGAACTTAGAATATTGGAACCTTTCTAACAGTTACAATGCTACCAATTTCACTTGATTTAGTAGTCATCAGGTTAATTACACTGTAATAACCTATTCATGACTAGCTTGTTTCTTTGGGGTTCAGTTCAGCAACCTTCATCAGTCACCATACGTCAGTCAGTGTGTTGATGTAGAACACAGTTTATTTGTGTCTACTTATTTGTCTTGTTAGAGGTTGCTCTATCCTCTTTTCATCCTTGTGCTTCGCTTTAAAAAGCGTTCGTGTTTGCATGGTTTGTGAGTTGAAGGGCAAATTGATCCCAGGACTAATTTTCTTTTTCTCTACAGTATTATGGAGAATTATGGACATATCGATGGAGGGAAGAGCAAAAGCCCTCTTCACTTAGGAGGCTGTCGGTCGGACGGGATTTGCTGACCACAGTTGGAGTGACTCCATCTTGTCCTCTGGCTCAGAGAGAGGGAGTCTGAGTTAGTTTGATTAGCTTTATTTTTCCACCAGCTGTGTCCTCAAAGTGTTTGTGAACTGGATGGGGGTGTGTTTGTGTGTGTGTGTGTGTGTGTGTGTGTGTGTGTGTGTGCGTGTGTGTGTGCGTGTGTGTGTGTGTGTGTGTGTGCGAGCTCGTGCGTGCGCGTGTCCTAGGGGACAACTGGTAAGTGGAACAAAGAGCAGAGGAGACAAGAGGGCAGTGTGTTTGTCAGACATTGATATGGTTAGAAAAACATGTCTGACTTAACTCCTGTAAGTCAAATAGCCTGCCCTGGGTAAGGGATTAGAACTCTGCAAGGTGCGCTCCGCTTTCTCAGCAGAACGCCACTCTCACTCTCTCTTTCTCTTCCTAATTACAGCTGTACAGCTAGCTGCTGTCTCACTGCAACAGCAGGTCAGCACCCCTATGGCCTGGTAATTAACCCCCTTTCAGGAACACACAGAGCTCTCACAAAAAAACTAGGAATGATTAAATCTTCATTTTGCAAGGTCATAAGGTGTTGAAGTTTCGCAGGTTCTTTTCTTTCATAACTCTACTTTATCTAAAATGGATCTTTCTGTTCATGTTTAAGTTGCAGTCTCCTGTTTCTCCCACTGGTAGTATTACCTAG
>NC_137674.1:11117831-11167831 GCF_963989245.1 Nansenia antarctica
AGAGATATTAGAGAGATATTAGATTAGATTCAACTTTATTGTCATTGCTGAGTACAAGTACCAACAACAAAATGCAGTTATGCATATAAGATGTACAGCTGGCAGGGCTAAAAAAACGCTGCGTTGTCTTCAACCACTTAATGTAATTTAAAAGTTCACAATAGCTACATTCTCAGATGTCTACCGATTACTTATCCCCCTATTTTTATTGCTTGTTTTCTTGTTTTTGAGAGCTGACTTTTTGCAGGCGCCGAGCTGTGGTCCCGAGCAGAGGGACGACTAGCCACCAACGGAGCTGTCCGTGTCTGACCACTGGGGGTTGGACACAACACTGAACACTACACTACACTGGACACTGGACACAACACTGAACACTACACTGGACACAACACTGAACACTACACTGGACACAACACTGAACACTACACTGGACACAACACTGAACACTACACTGGACACTGGACACAACACTGAACACTACACTACACTGGACACTGGACACAACACTGAACACTACACTACACTGGACACAACACTGAACACTACACTACACACAACACTGAACACTACACTGGACACTGGACACAGCACTGAACACTACACTGAACACTGGACACAACACTGAACACTACACTACACTGGACACTGGACACAACACTGAACACTACACTGGACACTGGACACAACACTGAACACTACACTGGACACTGGACACAACACTGAACACAACACTACACTGGACACTGGACACAACACTGAACACTACACTGGACACTGGACACAACACTGAACACTACTGGACACTGGACACAACACTGAACACTACACTGGACACTGGACACAACACTGAACACTACACTGGACACAACACTGAACACTACACTGGACACTGAACATCTGTCATTACGTGAAGCGCATTGAGTCGCATCTTGTAAGAAATGCGCTATACAAATAAAACTTGTATATACAATTGATTTGATCCCTTGTACACTTTTTTGGGCATTTGTGTTGCAACACACCTATACATTGTGTTTGACCTAATAAAGTCCCAACCTGGGGTCATTGACATTCTTTTATTTATATACAGTTAGGTCTGGAAGTATTTGGACAGTGACACAATTTCCATAATTTGGGCTCTGTATGCCACCACAAAGGATTTGAAATGAAACAATCAAGATGTAATTGAAGTGCAGACTTTCAGCTTTAATTCAAGGGGTTGTACAAAAATATTGTATGAAACATTTAGGAATTGCAACCATTTTTATACACAGTCCCCTATTTTCAGGAGCTCAAAAGTAATTGGACAAATTAACAATCATACAGTAAGTAAAATGTTCATTTTTAATACTTTGTCGAGAATCCTTTGCAGGCAATGACTGCCTGAAGTCTGGAACACATGGACATCACCAAATGCCTGGTTTCCTCCTTTGTGATGCTTTGTCAGGCCTTTACTGCAGCAGTCTTCAGTTGTTGTTTGTTCGTGGGTCTTTCTGCCTTTAGTTTTGTCTTCAGCAAGTGAAATGCATGCTTGATTGGGTTGAGATCAGGTGATTGACTCTGGCCATTGCAGAATATTCCACTTCTTTGCCTTAAAAAAGTCCCGGGTTGCTTACACACTATATTTTGGGTCATTGTCCATCTGTATTGTGAAGCACCATCCAATCAACTTTGCTGAATTTGTCTGAATCTGAGCAGACAGAATATCCCTAAACACTTCAGAATTCATCTGTCTGCTTCTGTCTTCACATCATCAATAAACACTAGTGACCCAGTGCCATTGGAAGCCATGCATGTCCATGTCATCACACTGCCTCCACCGTGTTTTACAGGTGATGTGGTATGCGTCGGATCATGAGCCGTTCCAAGCCATACTTTTTTCTTCCCATCATTCTGGTACAGGTTGATCTTAGTTCCATCGGTCCAAAGAATGCTGTTCCAGAACAGGGCTGGCTTTTTTAGATGTTTTTTGTCAAAGTCTAATCTGGCCTTTCTATTCTTGAGGCTTATGAATGGCTTGCACCTTGTGGTGAACCCTCTGTATTTGCTTGTGTGAAGTCTTTCTTTTATGGTACACATGGATAATGATATGCCTACCTCCTGGAGACTGTTCTTCACTTGGCTGGATGTTTTGAAGGGGTTTTTCTTTACCATGTAAAGGATCCTGTGATCATCCACTACTCTTGTCTTCCATGGACGTCCAAACCTTTTTGTGGTGCTGAGCTCACCAGTGCATTCTTTTTTTCTCAGAATGTACCAAACAGTTAATTTGGCCAGTATTAATGTTCCCACTATCTCTCTGATGGATTTTTGTTTTTACAGCCTAAGGATGGCCTGTTTCAGTTGCATTGAGAGCTCTGTTGACTGCATGTTGTGCGTATACAGCAACAGCTT
Source organism: Nansenia antarctica (assembly GCF_963989245.1). NCBI lineage: Eukaryota > Metazoa > Chordata > Actinopteri > Argentiniformes > Microstomatidae > Nansenia > Nansenia antarctica. The sequence goes on from NC_137674.1 coordinate 11,120,223, forward strand.
CCAAATGCAAATGCCACACTTGGAATCAACTCAGACCTTTTACCTGCTTAATTGATAAAGAAATAATGAAGGAATAAATAGCCCACACTGGCCCATGAAACAGCTTTTGAGTCAATTGTCTAATTACTTTTGGTTATTATACATAAGAGCTATAATTCATAAACCCTTCCTTCAATTTGGATGTGAATACCCTTAACCTAAAGCTGAGAGTCTGCACTTTAAGCCCAGTAAATTCTGTTGGAAATCTCATATAAGATACGTTATATCCAAAGTATCAAGGAGTATTGCAGTATTGTGCAGGGCAAAACATATTCTGGAACAGAGGATGTTGTATACTCTATATTGTTGTCTTGTCTTACCCTATTTGAGTTACTGTGTGGAGATATGGGGAAAAGCACTTTAAACCCATTGATTACACTACAGAAAAAAGCTATGAGGATTGTACATAAGGTCGGATATCGTGATCACACTAATAACTTGTTCCTAATACATAGTGAACTGCACCAACTCAGTCACCGTGGACAAACGGGTCCGGGTCTACCCCAACACGAAGCCATGGATGACTGGGAAGGTCCAAAAACTGTTAAATGAGAGGGACAACGCCTTCTTCGCAGGGAAGCGCACACCGCTGTACAGCTCCACCAGGGCCAACCTAAAGCGCGGCATCAAAGCGGCCAAGGCAGAGCACAGAGAGAAGATTGAGGAATGCCTCCTGAGCAACGACTCCAGGCGGATGTGGCAGGGGGTTCAGCAGATGACAAACTTCAGAGCCAACAGGCTCACAGCCGCAGAGGACGACCCCCTGCTGGCGGGAAAGCTGAACACCTTCTACGCCCGGTTCGACGAGGGGCGAGCGGAGGTAACCACAACACAGACACCACTCTCTCCAGCTCTTAGCAGCCTCACCCTCACAGAGCACGAGGTGAGACGCGTACTGAAGGCGGTGGACCCCAGGAAAGCCTCGGGGCCGGATGGCGTCCTGGGACGGGTGCTGAGAGACTGCGCCGACCAGCTGGCCGGGGTTTTCACCAACATCTTTAACCAGTCCCTGTCCCAGGCCACCGTCCCACCCTGCCTGAAAACCTCAACTATCATCCCAGTCCCGAAGAAAAGCACGGTGAGCTGCCTAAACGACTACCGCCCGGTGGCACTCACACCAATCATCATGAAGTGCTTCGAGAAACTAGTCCGGGCCCACATACTCACACGCCTCCCGCCCAACCTGGATCCATACCAGTTCGCCTACAGAGCCCACAGGTCCACAGAGGACGCCATAGCGACGACTCTCCACGCCACTCTATCCCACCTGGAGAGGGGAAATCAGCTCCGCCTTTAACACCATCCTTCCAGACAGGCTAGTGACCAAACTACTAGACCTGGGTCTATCACACTCTATATGTGCGTGGATCAAGGACTTCCTGACCGACCGCCCCCAGAGGGTGCGGGTGGGCCCCCACACCTCCACAGCCCTCAGCCTCAGCACTGGGTCACCCCAGGGCTGCGTGCTAAGCCCCATCCTCTACAACCTCTACACCCACGACTTCACCCCCATCCACCCCAGCAACTACATCGTAAAGTTTGCAGACGACACCACCGTGGTGGGATGTATCTCGGGGGGGGACGAGGCGGCGTACAGGGATGAGGTAGAGCAATTGAGCAAGCTGTGCAAGGTAAACAACCTGCTGCTAAACAAGTCAAAGACCCAGGAATTCATCGTAGACTTCAGGAGGAAAAAGTCCGAGATCCTGCCCCTGCTCATCGACGGAGAGAGCGTGGAGATGGTCTCAAACCTCCGTTTCCTGGGACACATCATGCGGGATGACCTGGCCTGGAAGGACAACACTAAAGGCACCATCAAGAGGGCACAACAGCGGCTATACACCCTGAGATGCCTCAAGAAACAACACAGCAAGCAGGAGATGCTGGTGGCCTTCTACCACGGCGCAGTGGAGAGCATCCTCACCTTCGGCATCTCCAACTGGTACCACAGCTGCACGGCAGCGGAGAGAAGCGATCTACAGAGAGTCGTGAGAACAGCACAGGGGATCACCGGCGCCACCCTCCCCTCTCTAGAGGAGCTGTACAAAACACGCTGTCTCAGGAGGGCCTCCAAGATCTCCAAGGACCCGACCCACCCTGGGCACGAACACTTTGTCAAGCTGCCCTCGAACAGGAGGTACAGGACCCCGGCCGCTAAGACAAACAGACTGAAGGGCAGCTTCTACCACAGGGCCGTCAAGGCCCTGAACACAGAAAAGGCCTAAGTTCTGGGCCCAGGACAAGTCCGGACGGATTGTATCGCAGCTAGTGCTGAGGCACAAACATGTACATTTTCAAGCCTGCAAACTGTGACACTTTAAAAAAATGTGAAAAAAATACTTTCTTGTGAAATATGACAACCCTAGTTGACTATCTGTGCAGTATAGTACAGTGGATTGTGTACATAGCCTCTACTGATGTAAACCAGCTCCTTACCTTCTTGTGATTTTATGCATCTATGCTTTTTCCAAAATGTGTTTCTTTTTCCTTTCCTAACACCAGGGGAGCCACCCCTCCTAAATTTCGTTGTTTGGTACCTGTACTGTAACAATGACAAATAAAGTCTATCTATCTATCTATAATGTCAAAAATATGAAGAAAATATGAAGGAAAGCAGAAATATTGCTCTATTGCTCTATTTAAAAAAAGGTTTAAATTATTTTTAATGAAAAAGTATTAGAAAGGATGATACAGAAATATATGTATTAATTAATTGGATTATATAATGTAAGCATAATTGTTAAGTATAAACAGGGGTAGGACAGGCTTCTTCCTACTCCCTTTCGAACAATTGATAGGACTGTACTCTACATATTAGTTTTTTCCGTAGTTTTCACCGTAGTAAGGCCGTAGTAAGGCGATTCATGGTTTACTCCTAGTGTATCCTTCTGCGCGCATCAAATCCATCACCCGGAAATGTGATGTACCATACGTCATCATAACGCGCCTGCATATTTGCATAACACATTTCCGGGTGATGGATTTGATGCGCGCAGATGGACCCTACTCTAATCGAGACTGAATCGCTCTCAACATGCGCGAGGCGACGCGCTTGCAAAACAGTTTTGTAATTGGTCTGAATTTAGCGGGAAATTTGGATTTAACAACGACACAATATTGGCAGGGGAAAATTATTTTTATAGACAACGGATTTACATGCTGGAAAAACATGCAGCTAAAATTCAGGGAACATTTGGACAATACGAGACACAAGGGAGCTGTGGTCGCATGCTCTTATTACAGGGCAATATGTGCGGTGCAAAGATAATCTAAAATCATCACGAACAGAACGGCGGAGGTACGGGTAAACAGGGCTCATGTCGATGTCATCAGGTAAACGTTGTTTTTCTCAGCTGATAATATGCATTACCTTGCTGTTGGTTGTTTACCTAATGCTCCATCTGACTGTCACACTGTGATTTGACTGACGCTGTTGTGTAAACAGTTAATGAGTAACGTTAGCCCGTTTTGTGCATGTACTCTCATGTAGGCCTACTTCGTATTGATGAGCTGATCATCTTTCAGTGTGTGTGTGTGTGTGTGTGTGTGTGTGTGTGTGTGTGTGTGTGTGTGTGTGTGTGTATGTATGTGACTGTCAGTCACAAGTTTATATTCTACGAATGTTGTTCAGTGCTGTATGCGCGTTCCCGGTTCTGTGTGTACTCTTGTGTACTTCATATTCAATGAGCTGATTATCTTTGTGTGTGTAGTTATATCAGTATTACACAGCAGTGAGATGTAGTTATAGCAGTATTACACAGCAGTGAGATGGGACAGTTATGGTATTTTGGGCCCCAAAACAACGCTAACTTTGATATACTTGGGTATCCATAAACCATAATGAGGTTTACTGAAAAGAAAAAGTAAAACAGCTGGAAGCAATATCTGACTGTTTGTCAGTCTTCCATCTGAAGCTCTCTGTCTACACAGTTATGTGCAAAGTGTAGGAAAGTTAACGTTATTTAAACATTTGACAATGTGCTGAATTCAACTTAAGTTGAACAGTTGTTTAGAGAATGAACAAAGAAATATCTATTAGTTCAATAAATAGTTACATTGTTTCAAATGTTTCAACTTCTTTCAAAGTGTTCTATGAAATGATTTTTCAGAAGGCTCTGCCAACATGGATGGACCAGGACTGTAGCTCCCATTGAGACACAGAGGACATGACCTTGGTGGTTTTGAGACATAATTCAACCAGTCCGATTGCTGTGAAATGACTTGTGATGAATATAATAATCATAATAATAATAATAATAATAATAAGTTTTTATTTGCATAGTGCTTTTCCTGCAAACGTTGCAGCTATGTGTAATATGGTCAACTCTCTCTCTCTGGGAAAGACATGCTTAAGGGCCTCTAAATGGACCCTGGCTATGGTATGTGATGTAACAATGACTGAAGTTAGAATTCTTCTAAAACATTACACACATCACATCCAGTCATTAAGAATCTCACAGTGTGATGACATAACAATGTAGAACATGCAGCTGGGCTTCTAGAATCCATCTGCAGTACACATGCTGTTCATTTACCTGCAAGTCCTCTGTGAAGAGCTAGATAGATAGACAGTTATTTGTTTCACAAACTTTTCCAAACTTTTTCCAATCTTACAGTCAGCAGACATGAATCCTAGTGCGTCTATTCAATTGATGGCCTCCTTGTATGTAGGAGATCTCCACAGGGACACCACTGAGGGAATGCTGCATGAGAAATTCAGCCCTTCTGGTCCAATCATCTCTATAAGAGTGTGCAGAGTGGCAGAAAAGTGTTTATTGGACAATTCACATCTTGCGATGAACGAGAGGCTGAACTTGGATCCAGGGCTCGAGAGTTCACTAATATTTACATCAAAAACTTTGGAGAGGATATGGATGACCAACGCCTTAAGGAGAGGTTTGAAAGATTTGGACCAGCCCTGAGCGTCCGTGTCATGACTGATGGCGCTGGTAAATCCATGGGTTTTGGATTTGTCAACTTCGAAAGGCATGAAGATGCCAAGAGAGCCATTGATGAGATGAATGGCCAGGAGATAAATGGGAGATGGATCTACGTGGGCCGTGCCCTGAAGAGAGGAGAGCGCCAGACTGTGCTGAAGCGCCAGTTTGAGCAGATAAAGCAGGGCTGCAGGACCAGATACCAGGTGTGTTTATGAAAAAAATATACATATACTGTATAAGTAAAATAAGTTGATAGTCATGGTAAACATTGTTGATGTATTTGAGGGATGAAAAACATCTCACTAAACAGGGTTTCTCTCTACTAGGGTGTCAACCTCTATGTGAAGAACTTGCATGACTGCTTGGATGATGAGCAGTTGCACAAAGAGTTCTCCCACTTTGGAACAATCACCAGTGCAAAGGTGATGATGGAGGGTGGACGCAGCAAGGGATTTGGCTTTGTGTGCTTCTCCTTCCCTGAGGCGGCCACCAAGGCTGTGACTGAGATGAACGGCCGCATCGTGGCCACCAAGCCCCTGTATGTGGCCCTGGCCCAGAGCAAGGAGGAGCGCCAGACTCACACAACCAACCAGCACATGCAGAGGATGGCCAGCGTCTGCACCGTTCCCAACACAGACATCAACCTCTACCAGGTTGCTCCCCCACCTGGATTCTTCATGGCTGCCATGCCACAGGCCCAGCAGCCTGCTGTCCGTGTCCAGGACCAAGAGCCTCTCCCTTATTCCATTCTGGCTGTCGCTGCCCATGAGGACCAGAAGCAGATGATATGTGAGTCTATTAGTTTTTTCTATGGATCCCCATTAGCTGTTAGTTACTGTTACTGATATTTACTCTCCCTCCCTCCAGGTGAACGTCCCATCTCATCCATCCACAACATGCTACATGTCACTGTGCTGGAGGCTCAGTGGGCTGAGGAGGCTGCACAGAAATCTGGCCACATCCCATCTTGAGTTCCAAGCAGCTAAGATCCAGACTTTTTAAACCGACTTCACCGATAAAGCATATTTAAGCATTGAAAAGATATTGCAATATAAATAAATTATTTCATTACAAAATTAAATTGATTGACTCAGCTATGTCTAGAAAAGGGTAAGCTGGACCTCGATGATACAAGTTAAAGACCTGGTTGGACCAGATAGACCAGGCCAAGACAAGGCCTCCTTGACCAGCAATGCACCTCCCAGCTCAGCATCGCTGTCTTTCTCTCTCCACAGGGTGCCACGGCGGCCACCTAACCACGCAGCGAGGCAGTTTTAATTCATTCCTGAGGCAACTTTATGCCCGCGGAATCCAGGATTTCTATAGTTTGATTAGAGAGAAGAAATCTCGCGCATCTCATCTCACCAGTTTACGTTACTGAGTCACGCATAGCCTAGGCTAAATTCGTAAGAGAAAGCTGCAAAAATTAAGCGGACCCACATTAGTGGGGCCAAAAAACGAAAAGAACAAATGAAAAACAAACTAAATATAGCTAAGTTGCCCAAGATTTCACTTTTTTTTTTTTATAATCTGCGACGACCAATGTTGAGAGTGAGAGCCACGAAGCAGTTAGCACTGGGTCGGGTGTCACTAGCAGCACTGAGGCGAACATGGGGGACTGCAACAGAGAGACAGACAACAGGAGAGGAGAGCAACAGAGAGACAGACAACAGGAGAGGAGAGCAACAGAGAGACAGATAACAGGAGAGGAGAGCAACAGAGAGACAGACAACAGGAGAGGAGAGCAACAGAGAGATAGACAACAGGAGAGGAGAGCAACAGAGAGACAGACAACAGGAGAGGAGAGCAACAGAGATACAGACAACAGGACAGCAACAGAGAGACAGACAACAGGAGAGGAGAGCAACAGAGAGACAGACAACAGGAGAGGAGAGCAACAGAGATACAGCCAACAGGACAGCAACAGAGAGACAGACAACAGGACAGCAACAGAGAGACAGACAACAGGACAGTAACATAGAGACAGACAACAGGACAGCAACAGAGAGACAGACAACAGGACAGTAACAGAGAGACAGACAACAGGACAGCAACAGAGAGACAGACAACAGGACAGTAACAGAGAGACAGACAACAGGAGAGGAGAGCAACAGAGAGACAGACAACAGGAGAGGACAGCAACAGAGAGACAGACAACAGGACAGCAACAGAGAGACAGACAACAGGAGAGGAGAGCAATAGAGACAGAACTGAGGTGAGGTGAGCAACAGAGATAGTTCAGGATGATAACAAACAGTTCAGTATGACAGAGACAACTAATAGAAAGACAACTGTATGATTATAGAGTTTACATGTTCAAGGAAATATTGTATGATAATAGAAAGGTACACTTTAATTTAATTTCATTTTCGTTCATGTTAAAGAAAAGATCACCAGCAGCTCAAGGCAGTGTACTTTACTTTAATTTAATTAATTGATTCATGTTAAAGGAAAAATATTATGAATATTAAAAAATGAATAAATGAATAGTCTTTCTTTACCTAAGAAAGAACCCATTAAGGTTTGACATGGCTTCTCTCTCTTTCTTTCTCTCTCTCTCTGCTGAGGGACCACTTGCTATTCAAGTATAGCCTACTCCTAAGTTTTTTCTGTTGTCCTCACAGAACGGCCTTGCTTTTTCTTCATGTGCTTTATGCCAATAACATACTCCATTGGGATACGTGTGTTTCTGCTCATAGGTTCTGGTTGGTGTAGTTGTAGCTTATCATTTTTGGTGTAGGTAGGGGCCCGAACAATGACTCAAGCCCAGGGGCCCCCACCCCCCTAAGTCCAGCCCTGGCCATAATGCACTGAACTTTTTTTTTATTGTTTGCATTATGTTATTAAAGCAAAATGTGTTTTATGGTAAAGCATTATGAGTGGTGTGTGTGTGCAGGGTGCTCGTGAGTTGTGTATTTTGGGGAGGGGGAGGCTTGTGTATGGGGGGGGGGGGGGCTCACACAAAGGAGTAGCCTAGGGCCACTGACCACCTTAATCCACCACTGATACGGTACTAAAGCCCAGTTTATGCTTCTGCATAAAATCGACGGCGTAGGCTACGCCATCGATTGACGCGCACCTCTCCAAAAATGTAAGTACGCGGCAGTGCCTACGCAACCGTAAGCTCTGTGATTGGTCCGCTTGGTAGCACATGATTACGACATGATTCCGACTCTCTCGTCGGCCAAAATGCGGAAGCCATGACAGAAATGTAATTTACTTTTTCTGTAATTACTTATTAATACAGATTTGAAAAATTATGATAACCATCGTATTATCTTAGTTTAATGTCATTTCAATGCATCATAGAACTTTTATTTACAACAAGCATAACAAAAAGAAATCGCTATTATGCCGCTTTCAGTCCACCGTTCCAACGGAGCGCCCTATGGAAGCGTCAGGCACAGCCTTCCAATAAGGAGCGCGATTCACATTTACGAGATGTACAATCCTGTTTATTTAGAAATAAATGATTAGTTACAGGGAGCCCCATGGCTGTTCGTTGGGTTTAAATTATATTTATGATAGGATTCTTAATAGGACTGGTTGTTAAAATCCCTAAATATTCAGCACAACAATTGAGTGGAGTTGGAGATGTCCTCTTGGGTGGAGTGGAATTGGGCAATGATCACGTGGTGCCACCAGTACGACACATCTTCAGTTGTGGTCCCCGACCTCATTGGGTGTTTCGGCCAGTTATCACAAGACACCCTCTGCCGAGGTTGGCCCACCACAGGCTGATCAGGCCTGGGTGTGTGTCGCACGGTGGCACCACGTGGTCATTTGGGAGCCCATGTTGGGTCCCTACGTTTCAGCCACAGCCAGTGACTGCTCCGTTCTGCTGCAGTGGACAGTTCTCTGATTGCCTTCCGTTGGGCCTGTCCTCTGATCCCTACTGCCCTCAGGAGCCTTGTGGTGGAGCTGGCTACAAAGCCTCTGCAGCCCACCTCCACTGGCCACACCTTCACGTTCCAGCCCTGCCCCCCTGCTTCGACTGCTAAGTTGGCATACCGCAGCCTCTTCCGTTCGAATGCCTCATCGATGGCCTCCTCCCATGGGACCGTCAGTTCTACGACGTCAGTTCTATTTAATGTAAAGTTATCTATAACAACTGTGATTGGTCCGCTTGGTAGCGTCACATTCCGACTCTCTCGTAAATGCGGAAGTCATGACAGAAATGTCATTTACTTTTTCTGTAATTACTTATTAATAAAGATTTGAAAATGTATGATAACCATCTTATTATCTTAGTTTACTGTCATTTCAATGCATTATAGACATTTTCTTTACAACAAGCATAACAAAAATATGTTTTTGGATCGCTATTATGCCGCTATGAGTACACCGACCAACGCGACGCGGTCCGCAGACCAACGTAGAACTATAAACTTGGAGCCCTCGCGTAGGCTACGACGTAGCCGCACGTAAATTCGACGCAGGAGTATAAATCAGGCTTTAGGATCAACACCTAGGATATGTTACCTCTCCCCCGCTGAGAGACCAGGTAATTATAGCCTCTGGGTGACATGGATACATCCATCTGAGTGGTCAGATTAAGGTGGGTCCTTAAAGAGACAGACTTGTCTGAGTGATAGACTGGCAGGAGACGTTGTCCCAGAACTAAGAATTAATGACAAACAAGTGCAATCTATTTTCTCTGTCTACTGCTATAAAGACAGTTTTCTCCAATGCTTTGCTCCTTCATGCTGTAACCACTTCCGTGTATATGATATGATAATGACCAGATCGATCTGCATAAACTATACCAATTCAACCTTCCTCTGAGCACCGACTTTAATTGAGCTTAATACTTTTATACTCCAAAATACTCAGTTTCCCAATGAGTCAGTCAGTCAGTCCCTCTGTTCCTCAGTCAGTCAGTCAGTCAGTCAGTCAGTCAGTCAGCGTTTTTAAGTAAACCGTTTTTCCTTGTTCAAGTAAGAATGACCTAAACCGTTTCTTAGGGTGGCTTCACACCTATAATTTGGTCCAATTCAGACTGGTTCGATTAATAATATGTTACAATGTTGCACTTGGACCTGGTTCGATTCGTGTTCACATTGCAATCTTGACAGAGCAAACGACCTTCAGGTCTGCTGTGGTTCTGAATATGCCCTCGACACCACGCGCTTGCTAAAAGTTTTGTGATTGGTCAGAATTTGTGTCAATCATCTTTTGAGAACTCTATTCTAATTTTTGGACAAAACGACATAATCGTGACCAGGTTTTCACAGAGTTTACCATCAATGTCTAATGTCCACATCAGTGGAGGCTGGTGACTTCCAGAATTGAGGCCAATTTTTTTCCGCTTGCTCGCTTCACTCGCGATGGAATGTTCCCTGTTCTTCTTATCTGTCAACGAAATCGACTACAATTAAAATACAACTATTCAATAAATCCTAAATGTTGTCTACCTATTCGATGTATAAATCGCGCCAGAATCTCGCCGACTTCCGAGGTCATTTTAAGCAAAAGTATTTGGCCAAAATAATAGCCATGGGTGTTCTAGACGTGTCCTGCAAAGGACAAGTTGATAGGACACTCGTAGCCACTATGGCGAGTGTTTCTTTGACTGAAGTGACTGGCGAATTCTCAAAATGGCTTCATGTGATTGGACGAACAAAATGTCAATCTTTCAGCCCTGGACTCAATGCATGGTGAGGCCAGGCCTCCCTTGCCCACCCATTTTCAGTGATTTGGCCAATCACATTATTGCCATGAAAAAAATTGCATTACATTGACTTCTATGAGAAACCACTTTCCTGGGGGAGGCCTGGCCTCCCTCAATAGAAACGGATAGGGATTCTGGCCTGTAGGTGCTTTACAATTGCAATATTGGGTTTTAGCCATGGAAAAATTCAGATTTATGAACAAAACGGAAATAATATTAATATAAAAACATATATATATGTTTTTGTTAAATAAATAAATAAAATAAATATAATTATTGCTTTTTTAAATCTCTCTCTCTTCTCTCAAATTATTGGGGAGGCCAGGCCTCCTCCACCTCTATGGAGGAGCCTCCACTGGTCCACATGCATTGTTAACACTGGAAATGCAAAGGCTGTATCGCCTACTTTTAGCGCGATGAGAGAACAGATTGCTAGAAGGCGCCTCCTGTCCATTAGCCCGCCTCCGCTGCTCCAAGCTGATGGCAGTGCGCTCAGAGCGTCCCCGTTCGAAAGTCCTCTTATTAGTATGCAACATATGCAATGCATTTGCCACAGACAAGTCAAATTAAAAAATGTAAACTAGGGTAACTACTATCTCAATGTCCACACTTGTATATGATAAGATAAGGCTATTTTAGCTTCTTTTTTCTTCCTTAGATTCAGTGAATAAGATGTTTGTAGCATAAACACATCTTATTCACTTCTTAGTGTCCCTCTGCTGATATGGAAGATAATTGCAGCCAAATACTAGCGCAAACACACAGAAACACACAGAAATACTGTAAAATCGCTTTATACTAAGGAATATTATTATTATAATAAGTGTAACAGCCCAGGCTCAATGGACTGCACACAAAATAAGGGGAGGCCACACATGCTTTAACTCATGAACAAAAGTATTTATTAATAAACTAACTGAAAGTATTCAAAATAACAATAGATATGTCAATCAGTATCATCAGTAGTGAATGCAGTGTATGGATGAGATGTTGTAGGGTGTGTTAAAGTAAAAGTAAGGCGAGCCTAAGCTCAAACCAACCAAACTGGTGGAAGGAGGAGAAGAGGGAGAATCAGAGTGAGCAGCCAGCTTAAGTAGGCAACTCCCAGGTGCCTCAAAACACCTAATCAAGCCTCTGCCCAGCCAGGACCTGCAGCAACCAATCCATATATGGTATGAGCCCACAGCACATAGTGAGAGGGCTGCCACATAAGGAATATAAAATGTAAGGATACTGGCTGGTAGAACGCACATATCTAGGAAAGGTCATGCAAGGTGAGTCCTGAAATTGATAAGAGTGCAAAGGTAGAATCTTTTTTTACCCACAGGGTCAAATGACCACCCATGACTGTTCTAGTGTTAATGAGACGGGTTATACAGCTATTGGCATGAGCATACATTCCTCGCAAGCCAATTTATATTAACGTGAGGGCACACAGGGATGAGCAAAGCATTGACAATCATTATTAATCATGCTCTTCTTTTTTCTTTTGGAGTCAGATAACGTAATGCTATGTTGTGTAAGTTGGTCATTTCACCACTTGAGTTCATTCGATCATGTCCATGTCCTCCGTGGAACGATTGCAATCGGACCGAGACCACCATGTCTAGGCGGACTCAGTCTAGTTGATTTGCTCTGGATCAGAGTACGATATCTACATATGCCCAAACAAACCGAATTAGGGGGGAAACGCTCCCACCCTGAGCATACTATGTATGAGTAGTACTCATTCTCATACTCATCCTCATACTCAGCATACGTCCCAAATAACACCTAGGATATGAATGAATGAATGAATGGTCTTTATTGTCATTGCTATAGTACAGGTACCAAACAACGAAATTTGGGAGGGGTGGCTCCCCTGGTGCTAGGAAAGAAGAAAAAAAAAGAAGAAAAAAAAGAAAAGAAAAAAAAGAAGGGAAAGGAGCTGGTTTACATAAATAAAGGCTATGTACACTATCCACTATACTATACTGTACAGATAAAACGACTAGGGTTGTCATATTGCACATAGTGTTATTGCACATTCATTTAAAGTGTCGCAGTTTGCAGGCTTGAAATGTACATATTTGTGCCTCAGCACTACACCTGATTTTTCAATCCAGCAGCTGCCATCAATCCGTCCAGACTGTCCAGGGCCCAGAACCTAGGTCTTTGCTGTGTTCAGGGCCTGGATGGCCCTGGGGTAGAAGCTGAGCTTCAGTCTGTTTGTCCTTGCGGCCATGGTCCTGTACCGCCTTTTCGAGGGCAGCCGGGCAAAGTGTTCGTACCCAGGGTGGGATGGGTCTCTGGAGATCTTGGAGGCCTTCCTGAGGCAGCGTGTGTTGTACAGCTCTTCCAGAGAGGGGAGGGGGGCGCCGGTGATCTTCTGGGCTGTTCTCACGACTCTCTGTAGCGCATTTCTCTCTGCGGCTGTGCCTCTCCCCCGCTGAGAGATCAGGTAATTATAGCCTCTGGGTGACATGGATACATCCATCTGAGTGGTCAGATTAAGGTGGGTCCCTAGGAGAGACACCTGATTGGCACAGACTTGTCTGACTGATAGACTGATGGGAGACGTTGTCTCAGAACTAAGAATTAATGATAAACAAGCGCAATCTATTTTATCCCTGTCCACTGCTATAAAGAGGAGACAGTTTTCCACTGATAGTTGGGGGCCATAGGGATATTTTCGTGCAAATTTGTGCAAAAGCACCAAATTTGGCACAGATGTAGCTCAGAGTATGCTCTAATGATTTAGCCAGGGCGCCCGAGCCAACGACCACCGGGGTCGCCATGGCGGCCAAATCAATATGGCCGCCCTCCGAAAAAGGTTTTGGCTATAACTTTTGAACCAAATGAACTAGAAATGCAAACCTGGTGTCTATTTAATGTTTTTCTGACTACCGGTATTAGAAATGCATTGGAATGCTTATATTCATGATTGGGTGTGTCTGGACCCCTAATTTGCATATTTCCAAGATGGCAACTACCCGAAAGTGAGTTTTATCATATAGTTGGGGGCCTTAGGGCTATATGAGGCTATGTTCGTGCAAATTTTCGCAAAAGCACAGAATTTGGCCCAAATGTAGCTCAGAGTATGCTCTAATGATTTAGCCAGGGCGCCCGAGCCAACGACCACCGGGGTCGCCATGGCGGCCAAATCAATATGGCCGCCCTCCGAAAAAGGTTTTGGCTATAACTTTTGAACCAAATGAACTAGAAATTACTATTATTACTATTTTATGTTTTTTTACTATTAGAACACAACACATTGGAATGCTTATATTTATGATTGGGTGTGTCTGGACCCTAACCCTAACCCACACGAACATAGCCTCATATAGCCCTAAGGCCCCCAACTATGCCGTGTACATGATATGATGAGACCACATCGATCTGCATAAATTATAGCAATTCAACCTTCCAGTCCAGTCAGTCAGTCAGGTAGTCGGCCAGTCAGTCAGTCAGTCAGTCAGTCAGTCAGTCAGTCAGCTATTCAGGTGGTCAAACTGATAAACGCTGTCTGTGTCCTTTGGTATTAGACCCTCCCCACTGCACGCACACACACACACACACACACACACACACACACACACACACACACACACACACACACACCCCTCTGTTGCCTGATTCTCCTGATAGTGTTTGTCCTCATTAGCCTGCTTGTTATTCCTGATTGTGTAATTTGTAATCTGTGGATGCCTGAGTGAGCAGGTTAAATAATGCATCAAGTGTGTGTGCGTGTGTGTGTGTGAGTGTGTGAGTGTGTGTGTGTGTGTGTGTGTGTGTGAGCATTTAGGTTTTTTGTTATGTTTAGGACTCTTTGCACGTTTTGAAAAACAAATGTTTTATTGCCATGCAATCAACTTGTCAGCCAATTACTGGAATTTGGTATGTTATGCTCTAGGCAAGGGGTCGACCATAGACGGCAACCCTGGAGCTATTAGGGGTTCAGTGCCGTGTTCAAGGCCGCCTCTGTGTGTGTGTGTGTGTGTGTGTGTGTGTGTGTGTGCAGGCAGCATTGTAGTGTGTGAGTACACTCATGAAAGAAGTGTGAGAGAGAGAGAGAGAGAGAGAGAGAGAGAGAGAGAGAGAGAGAGAGAGAGAGAGAGAGAGAGAGAGAGAGACACTAACCTCATAGTGTGCAGTGCGTTGGGACTCAGAGATGAGTTGGGCGTTGCAGATGTTACAGTAGCTCTCCGTAAAGAGCCCTCCCTCCACCACAACCGCAGACTTCATCTGAGGACACACACACACAAACACACAGTCAGAATACAGCACTGGTCGAGGTACAGTAGCTCATCGTCACTTGTCAGCACAGCAGCCTCAGGCTATGTTCCAGCCTCAGTGGTGGAGACAGGGCTGAGACAGGGACCACCACAGTGTGTGTTTGTGTCGGTGGGACTTAACAAGCTTGGAGGTGTTGGGAGATATGGGACTCTTTGGCTGAATGATGCTATGGAGAAAGGGCTTAGTGGGTTGAAACAAGCTCTTGTCTTCCGTCCCTGCACACATTCTTTGAATGGTTTGGTTTAGTGACTTTCCCCATGTCTCCTGGAGGCCACCGTCCTTGTCTGAGGTTAAGAAGAGTGATGGGGAGTGAGTAACTAGGCTAAAGGGAACATTCTAACAGCCAAAACATACAAGGAACGTCTGTGACGCGTGCGGCGTACCTGAAAATGATCATATCAGCTAAATACACTGCAGTTTCAATGTCTACATCTGTAAATATATATATATAATATCTTTTTTAGATCAACACTTCCGCTATCTAGACTGTTTCAAAGCAGAAACCCCATATAGGCTATAATTATATTATGTTAATAAGTTGAAAGAACATCAGGTGAAGGGCAGTATTTTTCTATCTATCTCTCGCTCTCTCTCTCTCTCTCCGGTAGTTCGGTATTCTCTTGCCAGGCAACAATGTGACAGATAGGCCTACATTTCCATGCTTATGTTGCGATCAAAGTCACATTGAAATGACATGTCATTGGCACGATTGCGAAATATTAAAACCAATAACATTCCAACATTGTGGCCTAAAGCCTGCCAGAAAAAGGAGTGGGAAAACACAGACACAGACCTTGTCCATCTTCTAGAAGGTCTGAAAGGGGGCGTGGAAAGAAAACTGGACAAGATTGGAGAGATCATTTACAGCTATGGAGCAGAGAGATTTGGGGTGAAAAGTAAGAACCATGGGACACAGAAGGAACCATCAGCCCATCTCAAGTCCAGGAGACAACAAGAGATTGAAAGACTTGTGAAAGAAAGAAGGTGCCTGAGAAAACAGTGGAAGAAGGCCACAGAAGTGGAAAGGAAAGGACTTGAGGCACTACAGGCCGACATCAAGCAGCGTCTTGCAACACTGCGAAGAGCAGAATGCTTGAGAAAGCAACACAAGAAGAAAGAGCGAACGAGGACTGCCTTCTACAGAGATCCCTACAAGTTCGTCAAAGACCTCTTTGTCAAGGAGAAAACAGGGACCATCAAAGTACCCATAAGGGAACTAGAGGAGCACCTGAGGAAGACCTACTCTGACAACCAGAGGCATGTGCCAGCCAGCATTCCGGATGACATGCCACCAATCCAACCACCTGAGCACCAGATGGAAACAAGGCCCCCTACATGGAGCGAAGTTGAGAGCACAGTAAAACGGGCAAGAACAGCCTCAGCCCCTGGGCCCAACGGCGTTCCATACAGGCTATATAAGAACAGTCCAGGCGTCTTGAAGTACCTCTGGAAGCTAATGAAAGTGGCATGGGAAAAGGGAATCATACCAAAGGCATGGCGAAGGGCAGGAGGGATCCTGATTCCCAAAGAGAAGAATTCCTCAACCATCGACCAGTTCCGCCAGATCAGTCTACTGAATGTGGAAGGAAAGATTTTCTTCAGTGTTGTGGCCCAGAGGCTCTCAGTATTCTTGCAGAAGAACAACTTTGTCGACACCTCAGTGCAGAAGGCAGGGATAAGTGGATTCTCAGGATGCCTGGAACACACAAATGTCATCTGGCACCAGATACAAACGGCCAAGAAGGAGAAGAAAGACCTGCATGTGGTTTTCTTAGATCTTGCCAATGCCTTCGGGTCAGTGCCTCATGAGATTTTGTGGACAGCGTTCAACTTCTTCCAAGTCCCAGAGGGCATCACAAGGCTGGTCAAAGCCTACTTCCAGGACCTCCAGTTCTGTGTTACAGCACAAGCCAGTACAACTGCTTGGCAGCACCTCGAGATAGGCATAATGGCGGGCTGCACCATCTCTCCACTGGCGTTTACCATGGCAATGGAGCTCATTATTCGAGCATCCCGATGGGTTGTTGGAGGGGAACGGTTGAAGAGCGGGCTGCGTCTTCCACCAATCAGGGCGTACATGGATGACATGACGACAATAACAACAACAAACGCATGCACCAAACGCCTGCTGGATAAACTCCAGGGAAACATCAAATGGGCACGAATGGAGATTAAACCCAGTAAGTCCCGCAGTATCTCCATTGTCAAAGGCAAGCTCGCCAATGAGAGGTTCCACGTCAACAACGAGCCAATACCAACAGTTCTGGAGAAGCCCATCAAAAGCCTTGGCCGCTGGTATAGCGCAGAACTCAAAGACTCGAAGCAGGTGGAACAACTCAAGCAGGATACAATCAGTGGCCTCAAGCAGATCAACAACACTGCTCTCCCTGGGAAGCTGAAGCTGTGGTGCTTTCAGTTTGGACTGCTGCCCCGTCTCATGTGGCCAATTTCCATCTACGAGGTCACACTATCCCATGCCAACCGGCTGGAGAGACTGGTGAATGCACAAGTGAGGAAGTGGCTTGGACTGCCGAGAGGCCTTAGCAGCATAGGCCTGTATGGCAACGGAGCCCTCTCCCTACCAATCTCAAGCCTGGTGGAGGAGTACAAATGTGCCAAATCAAGGCTGGAAATGACTCTAACAGAATCCCGGGATCCATTCGTCAGAGGTGCTGCTCCAATCCTAGCAACGGGGAGGAAATGGAAGCCATCTGCAGCAGTTGCGGTGGCAAAGACCGCCCTCAGACACCGGGATATAGTGGGGCATGTCCAACATGGCAGAGGGGGCCTTGGCTTGGAAACAACAACACCCACATGGCAAAAGGCTACTCCAACCGAACGGCGGAAGATGGTGGTTGAGGAGGTGCGCCACCAGGAGGAAGCAGCCAGGTGCGCCAAGGCAGTCTCCCAAGCCCAGCAAGGCCGCTGGATGAAGTGGGAGAGCGTGGAGAGGAGGAAAATCACGTGGAACGAGCTGTGGAGCATGGAGTCTAATAGGCTAAGTTTCATCATCAGAGCCACATATGATGTCCTGCCCTCTCCTACCAACCTACATCTCTGGTATGGAGAGGACCCAGCCTGTCTCCAGTGTGCAGCCCCAGCAACCCTCAAACACATCTTGGTGGGTTGCAAGACCAGTCTAACTCAAGGAAGATACACCTGGCGCCACAACCAAGTGCTAAAGTGCTTGGCTGCCGAACTTGAGCACAAGAGGGTAACCACCAACGCCATGCCTCTAAATGCCCAGACTACCTTTCCACGGAAAACAACCTTCATCCGGGAAGGGGAGAAACAGCGGACCAAGCCATCACCTCCAGACTCAGGCCCACTGAACGCAGCCCGGGATTGGGAAATGCAGGTAGACCTCAGCCAGAGGCTCACCTTCCCACCCGAAATTGCAGCGACCAACCTGCGCCCAGACCTAGTCTTCTGGTCCAAGTCCTGCCGGCGTGTCTTCATCGTAGAACTGAGGGGCGGGGCTGGAACGTGAAGGTGTGGCCAGTGGAGGTGGGCTGCAGAGGCTTTGTAGCCAGCTCCACCACAAGGCTCCTGAGGGCAGTAGGGATCAGAGGACAGGCCCAACGGAAGGCAATCAGAGAACTGTCCACTGCAGCAGAACGGAGCAGTCACTGGCTGTGGCTGAAACGTAGGGACCCAACATGGGCTCCCAAATGACCACGTGGTGCCACCGTGCGACACACACCCAGGCCTGATCAGCCTGTGGTGGGCCAACCTCGGCAGAGGGTGTCTTGTGATAACTGGCCGAAACACCCAATGAGGTCGGGGACCACAACTGAAGATGTGTCGTACTGGTGGCACCACGTGATCATTGCCAAATTCCACTCCACCCAAGAGGACATCTCCAACTCCACTCAATTGTTGTGCTGAATATTTAGGGATTTTAACAACCAGTCCTATTAAGAATCCTGTGGAAATGCTCATGCTCTGATTGATTTGTCTACTACTCTTTCTCTCGTTCGCTCACACACACACACACACACACACACACACACACAGTCACACACACACACACGCACGCACACACACACACACACACACACACACACACACACACACACACACACACACAGTCACACACACAGACACATACACCCTTTCTCTTTGCTTCTCTCTGTGTCTCCCTGTCTGTGTGTTCGTGACTGCGTACTGCTTATAACTATTTCACTTTTCGAATCGCTCATTAAGGATGGATGACCCCCGAACACATTTATAATTAAGCGAAATTAAACATCATATTATTGACGGCCATTATCAAAGGCAAACTAAATGTACAAAGATAGGGCTGGCAGTAGCAGCTCCGAATGAAAGAACTGTAGTATTCTTTTTGGTTAAGAGACCGTTTCTTTTTGGTTACGTTGAAAGAGGGGAAAATAGGGACAGCATGAGAAGGAACATCAAATCAGTTTGAGGGAGAGATTTGAACCCAAAACTTGACTGTGAAACTCGACTTTCAAAGACGAGGTATTCGTTTCTATGTATCGTCATCTTGATGTGTTCTTCTAACATCAACATCTAATGATTATCTTCCTCTACCCTGCCATCTCTCTCTCTCTTTCTCTCTGCGTCTCTGTCTCTGTGTGTGTGTGTGTGTGTGTGTGTGTGTGTGTGTGTGTGTGTGTGTGACTGCGTTCTGCTTAGAACCGTTTCACTTTTCGAATCGCTCAAGGATGGATGACAGCAGAGACTGAACCCAGAACAATTTATAATGAAGTGAAATTAAACATGATATTATTGACGGCCATTATCGAAGGCAAACTCAATGTACAAAGTTGGGCTGGCTGTAGCAGCTTGCAGCCAAGCCGCTGGACAAACACGCGGGCAGTGGAAAAGCCGCGACCGGAATTCCAGCAAAGGTTCCGCCCCGCACACGCCCCGCTGTGGTAAAGCTCCTTGTGAGTTGTTAGCCTAGGAGCAAAGCTATCAGCTATCAGCTCTACCAGAGGCAATGGGTTTATTGGCCTAAATAACAGGGAGGCCAGGTACAAATAGTCTGGCCACATCTTCTTTCCTCTGTGATCTGCATTCCTAGCAAAAACAATTCATTAAATGAGCGGGACATGACCTGTGAGTCAGATATTCAATAATGAGAGACTAAGACAGGCTCTAGTCTATGTGTCTGACTGCAGGGAACACAAAGAGACAGATACTGTACACCCTCTCTCGGGCTCAGTGTGTGCAATTAGCCCTGCGTGCGTGCACACACACACACACACACACACACACACACACACACACACGTGCGCACATACAGACACACACACACGCACTGTGCAATTACCCCTTCACTTATCTTTGCCCTCTCCACCAAAAGAACACACTGGACCTTCTAATTAGCTTATAGCAGGTTGTAAGAATAGAAGCGTCCATCCATTATCTAATTGAACCTGCTGTCGCCCGCTGACTGCATGGCTACACTGAACATCCAAGGCCAAACCATAGACAGGGGACATGAAGTAAGTGCTCTATTGTGTAGAACAGAATAATTTCTCTGTCATTAATTTTGTGTAGCTGTAGCAGTTCTGACTTGTGTAATTGAAAATGACCTCGAGAAGAAGCTTTTATAACATGGAAATGATCATTGTTTAATCCCACGACCACAGGGAAGGAAACTCACTATGAGAAAAGAAGAGTAAAGTTGAGATGAGGTCATTGAAGTCTTCAGATCATGTGTCAACCAAAGCCCTGCTCAGATACTGAGGTACATTAAGTCTCTTCTTGATAGATTGACCTTTTCCACCAACCTGCAAATTGAAAATATAATTTAATCTTCTCACTAATCAAAAACCGGATCAGAAAATACCCAAAATATCCCCAAATATCTCAACCTCGTTTGTGATTATGACATGCAAGATGTGGCAGACTGTGAATGAGATTAATGAAATGATAGGAGCTATCAAAGTATGGAGAGAGAGATATACATTTTAACCATTTAGCAGACACTTTTATCCAAAGAGATTACAGGGACATTCTCCCTGGAGTAATTTAGGGCTAATTTAGAACATGCTGCTCGTGTCCTTACTAGGACCAAACGAAGAGCGCACATCACACCTGTCTTGAGATCACTACACTGGCTCCCTGTCAGTTATAGAATAGACTTTAAGATCCTTTTACTAGTCTATAAATCACTCCACTGCGATGCACCCAATTACATGGTGGACATGCTCATAAGATACACACCAGCTAGACCCCTAAGGTCTAGTGGCACGGAACTTTTAATAGTGCCAGAGGCTAGGACAAAGAGATTTGGAGGATCAGCTTTTAGCATACAGTATATGCTCCTAGATTGTGGAACACCCTACCTGAGGGCCTGAGGTTGTCTAAAACTCAGGACATTTTTAAGCGAGACCTCAAAACCTACTTATTCAATGTCGCCTTTTGCTACTAAGGGAGACATTGGACATTATAGAACTAGGATCACTAGGCCATTACACCATACTCGTGTTTTGAGATTTGTGTTGACAGGAAAAAGGACCCGGGTGCTGATGAGGCACTGTCAGCTCCCAGTAGCACCTAGAGCAGTACTGGAACCAGTACCAGGATGTACCTGGACCACCATCAGGTTGTATTGCTGTCATCTTTATTGTGTTGTTGCATCATAACTGTGCTTAAGATTCTCTTTTGGCAGGACCTGTGCCCATGCTGGATGCAGAACGATGCAGATATAACACTACATTTATGGACAGTGTGTACGCCGATAATATGCAAGGAACTTTTCCTGGATACATGGTGTACAGGTTTTTCGCCCTTGCTTGCTTGCTTTGCGCCGGTGGTCCTTGGCCTCCCCTTGGGGGCCCCCGGCTGCCCCGTGTGCCTGGTCTGTTCCGCCGCCGGGGCACCTGCTTGGCCGTCCTTGTGCGGGGCCTTTATGGTCTGTGCTTGCTTGGCTGGGCCAAGTGTGCTGGTGGTGTGGCGGGCTGGGTGTGTGGGGCGGCGGGGGCTCCCCGGGGGGGGGGGTGTGGGGATCCACCGCTGGGTGCTGGTAGGCAAACTGGCTAGTAGTCGCTCTATGTGTAGAGGGCTGCAAGGGAATTTTCCTGGCTACATAGTGTACAGGTTTTTCACTTTTGCCTGCTCGCGGCTCTGTCAGTATTGATTGATTGATTGACTGATTGACTGAAAATGTTCATTGTGTGAAGCGCATTGAGTTGCATCTTGTAAGAAATGCACTATACAAATACAATTTGATTTGATTTGATTGGATTTGAAGGGCAGAAAATAAGAGGAAGAACAGTTAGAAGGTGACAGAGATAACAAGAATCCAAGCGGAGTCTCGCAAACGTACATAACACTGATGGTGCTAATAGGCATCAGCTGCATGAGCATCAGATGCTGTGGCAACTAGTCTGCCAAGTAAATGAACGTTTTTGTTGGTCTTCGCCCAACTCTTGTGGAGGTTAGCCTGGTCCACGCCCTCACAGATTATACAACAGCTTCAGCTATCAGCTTCTGCACTTGGGCCAGCTTCTTTGTTTTGCTTCTCTCTCGACCGTTTAACCCGAGAGCTACTACAACACCTCGTGCACGTTTTGTGATACACAGCCTTATGCAATTTAAGAGTTGCTGCAATGCCTGAACCATCATTCAACTGACTAATCCTGATGTTACCAGGGAGATCATTGCTACTGATAGCATTGACATCTTTGAGATCCCTCTCAAGTGATACTAGTCCCTCTTCCTTAGGAGTTTGCAAGGCTTCTCCAGGTTGGTCCATTTGACAGAGACAACAGAGTTCATCATTTCGATAGAAGAAGACATGCTTGAAATGTTGATACTCATGTACTACTAGTCCATTATAATTATGTAGGCTCGTCGTCACAAAGAACTTCACTTGTCATCTCGTCTCACGGTGATATGATAGCAGGCTGAGTCGCAGGTTCTGGTTTAGCTCTTATGCAGCAAGACAGATGTCACCTGAAAACAAGGGCATGGGTCTGGTCTCAACATTGATAGGGACCACGGTGCAGAGGCAAAGCAAAGCCCACATGCGAAAACTATAGCGATAACAGTATATCAATATACATATAACTATATAACAACATCAAAACAACAAAAAGAAACTTTTAAAATAATTTTTATTAAATGTATACTTTCGCTACATTAATAGGTAAACACTGATACTCACAGATATATCTACAGCAAGGTTCAAATGAAGAAAAATTAAGAAATAACTTTTCATATAGGCCTACTGCATCAACTGCTATAATGTCAACTGTAAACAGAGCATTTAAATAAGGTTGCTAGGCAACGAATAAAACTGCAGGTGCAGCATCTAAAACAATCCCCTGTCTCTAAAGGCCAATGCACACGGCGTTCGATTCTCAATTCACACCAATGAATGAATGAATGAATGTGAATGGAGAATCGAATGTTGTCGTGCGACAATATCGCATCGCATGCCGTCAACATTCAATTCTCCATTCACACCCACACACTTCGGTGATGTGGATTGAGAATCGAATGTTGTCGTGTGACAAAATCGCACGCCGTGTGCATTGGCCTTAACAGACAAGTTCAAAAATCTAATGTTATAGGGCAAAACATTATTTTTGAAAATAATAATAATAAAAAAAAAAGAAGCTGGATTTTACCCCAAAATAACCCTTGTGCTAATTTTGAGGGGTAAAATTGACCTCAAATCATTGAAAAAACATCAGAATGAGATTATAGGACCCGGAAAACCCCTAAAAAGTGATATCATTTATGATTCTAGCCCTTTTAGTTTGGGTGGCAGCCATATTGGACCACCTCACCCCATCTTGGCGCCCATCCAAAAATGTATCAAGTATGGTATGGACAACATCTGTGCCAAATTTGGTGCTTTTGGAAGAATCTGAACCAAACAGCCCTTATAATGCCCTAAGGCCCCCCACTAATAGTTTGTTCCAACTATTTCTGTATTGAAATAAATGATGTATCTACAGTATACCATATTTCTGCCAAAGAAAGCTGTTGTTGAAATCACAGATGTAAACACACACTAACAACCAGGAAAGGATCATACCCCACATGTAGCAGATGTCATTAGCATAGTGCAGTGATGTCACCTGACACCTGAACCTTGACAGTGGTAAAGATTTATTGATACACAGGATA
The DNA here is from genome assembly GCF_963989245.1 of Nansenia antarctica. Taxonomy (NCBI): domain Eukaryota; kingdom Metazoa; phylum Chordata; class Actinopteri; order Argentiniformes; family Microstomatidae; genus Nansenia; species Nansenia antarctica. The sequence continues at coordinate 11,144,262 of NC_137674.1, forward strand.
CATAGGTATACCACTTTAAATCAAGGCTGGCACCATCAAAATCAATCTACATACAGTATATGGCTGATGTGCAGAGAGTCAGTGAATGGTCTTAGGTGCTGGGGAGCAGGTGGGCGCAGGTGGGGAGCTAGGGTTAGCTATTCAATGATGTACTGTAAATGTATTAGGGCCTCGAGGGGGAAAACTGTCTCTGTACCTGTCTCTTAGACCAGATGCACTAGTACCACCTGCCAGACGTTAGCAGAAAGAGCAGACCATGGCTGGGGTGTCTTGGTAATCTTCAGAGCCTTCTTCAGACACCACCTAGTGCAGATGTCCTGAATGGCTGGGAGCACACCCCAGTGACTGACTCAGCTGTTTCCCCCCCCCCCCTTGATCACTGTGGCAGTGTGACGGGACCTTTACTTTGACAAGAGATTTGAAGGCTTTGCAGGCATTCACGTGTTGTTCGCAATTCCACTAGCACCGGTCACATTTTTAGGTCATCAGTGATGTAGACACAGAGGAACTTGAAGATGCTGACCCTCTCCACCTCAACCCCACGCCCCCCCGCCCCCTTCTTCTTCCTATAATCCACCATCATCTCCTTGGTTTTGATGTGGGCTGCTGATGGCTGTGGGCCTGACCGTTCTGCCAGGGCTCCTACCTCCCTGTCGGCTGTCTCATCATTGTCTAGACAGAGAATGGGATACTGTTGGCTCTCAATGGAAAGGCACATACCAAACCACTCAACTGGAACATGCCACATACTATTTGCTGCACCACCAAAGACACAAATTCAATTACAGTAAAATAAATGTTAGAACCAGAGTAGGAAGTGGGAAAGCAAGAGGCCTGGGGCATCTGGCGACAGTATGAATCTTAATAGGATTCTGTTTTAACTAGACGACATCAAGCACTTTATTTTTGCAATGAGATCTGTATAGCGGTTCTGAAATCTCTGTTTTTCTCCCATAACTTATTAACCAGCAGGCACGCATGCACACACACACACACACACACACACACACACACACACTGAACTGGCCATGGCTTTGGTTTTGTCTGATAAATGTTCACAACTTAAGATGTTTTCTTTCCACTGAGCTTAAAATATTAATTGGCATTTAATAATTGAATATTTATAGCAGCAAGTGTTAAGCGAGGGTCTGTTTAGCAGTACTTTTTTACCACTGAAATAAGATTAGATTCATTATCTATTCATACAAAAATACTTTCTCGTCTTAGATGAGTTCACAGGACATGTTGTTGTACATTAGGCTTTCCAACCTTTCTTATGATTCATCAAATTGGCTTTTTAGCCCTGCACTGACAGAGAGAGCGAGAGAGCGAGAGAGCGAGAGAGCGAGAGAGCGAGAGAGAGCGAGAGAGAGAGAGCGAGAGAGCGAGAGAAAGAGACAGAAAGAGAGAGAGAGAGAGAGAGAGAGAGAGAGAGAGAGAGAGAGAGAGAGAGAGAGAGAGAGAGAGAGAGAGAGAGAGAGAGAGAGAGAGAGAGAGAGAGAGAGAGAGAGAGAGAGAAGAACAGCAGGTTGTGATGCCTGGGGGCTTTTTATCGAAGTCGTCTCCTCCCTCCTGTCATAAACATCTGGTTCATACAGCATAATAAACATAACATAACATCTGGGAAAAAGTTTGGAAATGTATGTTTGGTTGATTATTTCTCTGTTGTTACAATGCTAATTGGCATTGTATTTTATATTGTTGGGAAGGCTGTTTATGTACCTTTACAATGATGTCCAACCTGTAAGGATCATGTATGTGAGATGAGCAGCACAGCTGATTATGTGGGTAGCGCCCAAGTAAGTTGTTTTGAGTTGTTTGGTGGATTGGATGATTGAACTCTCTTCCATTAGGTGGATTCTCAACACCCAATATCATCAACAAGTCAGTGTTGAAAAATAACCCAAATAAATTACAAAAAACACTGTCTAATAAGTTGTTAATTCTAATCAATATGTGACTAACCAACAACCATCAAATAACAATGTCAGTCCAACATTGCAAAAGCGTTTTTGACGTTTGATTCTTTATGACTGTTGCACGACTGTGTCACAATATAAAATGCCTATCACACACACACACACACACACACACACACACACACACACACACACACACACACACACACACACCTTAATAAGTAGCTCAAGCAGCCTGGTTCTATTGTTCCACATGTAGTGAGGCCTATGACTAAGTGTCCATGCCCATCATAGTGCCTCTCTGCTGGTGCTGTCTAATGTTGTCTAATGTTACCTGTTACCTCCAAACTTCCTCACTTTGAATGCCAACCACCAATGGGGATGGGGGGGGGGGTTTGGGGGTTGCACCAGGAAGTGCTCTTGGTGACAAATAAATGCTTGCAATCAACTCAGAATCATGAAAAATGCCTAGTTTGACCCCTCAAAAGTTACTCAAGTCCAATTTAAGCATTTTCGAATTTTCGAAAATCGGGTATCAGTACCCCAACTTTGAGCAGTTTTTTATGAGGTTTCCCACAGGAGTTGAATTTCAACCTTTTAGGACATGTTATTACACACCTTTAGAAACACATTGGTGAAGACATTTCTTGGTAACGATTTACTTCGCAGATTTTCATATGTTTCCCTTACTATAAAGGGAAGGTGTAGTGCCGGAGGAAAAAGGAAAGACGTAGGCAACGTAATGATAACTGTTTAATCAAAATAACAACTTGTACTCTCAGTACAGGACCAGAAAATAGATCACCAAAACTCTTGTCTCTAAACAGGAAGGTGCAACGTTAATAATCTTCCCCTCTGCCCCTAGTGCCAGAACTGGTTCCCTCCCACTACACAACCAACAGTAAGAGGAGAACATGAACCCATAATGTAGTCACTACACCAGCCCCCCCAGTGTTCACCTCAATATTGGAAATCCTCACGGCGAGGAGGGCGTATGGCCCGGCCCCTACGATCGTAGGTAAAGTCAGGAGGTGCGGGAGGAGGTGTGACATCGCCCACCACGTCCTCCTGCAGGGAAGGACGGGGGGCAGTGACGACCGGGGGCTCGCGAGCTGCGGGGGGTTGTCGGGGTCGGAGGGGGGAATGTCCAGGGCGCGGCAGGGGAGGTAGGACTGGAGGCCGGCCTCTGCGCGGTGGCAGGGCCAAGTCCAGGGGCAGTTCAAGGTCCAAGTGGGCCGGTTTGAGGCGATCAACGGACACACACTCAGGCCTACCCCCCATGTCAACCATGAAGTTCTTGGCTCCGGCCTCGATGACACGGAAAGGCCCGTCATAAGGAGGACGTAGTGGAGTCCTGTGGCCATCATGACGAATGAAAACGAACCTCGCTGAGTGCAGCTCCGGGGGCACCCTCGAAGTAGGGACACCATGCTGCGTAGTCGGGACCGGGACGAAGGTCCTGGCGCTGTCCAGCAGGGAGGCGCGCTGAGCGGCGGCGGACCAGGGCTCCGTTGACTTGGGAATGAAGTCACCGGGGACCCGCAGCGGCTGTCCAAACACCAGCTCAGCGGACGACGACTGGAGGTCCTCCTTAGGCGCTGTCCTGAGCCCCAGCATGACCCACGGCAGCTTGTCAAGCCAGTCGCTGTCCGTGAGGCTGGCTCGAAGGGCGGCCTTCATGGATCGATGGAAACGCTCACAGAGCCCGTTCGCCTGCGGGTGATAGGCGGTCGTGCGGTGGAGCTTGACCCCCAGATTCTCCGCCACCGCTGCCCACAGCTCTGAAGTAAACTGTGAGCCACGGTCAGAGGAGAGATCAGCAGGGGTGCCGTAGCGGGAGACCCACACCGCGATGAACGCCCGGGCCAGGTCGGGGGCTGTCGTTGAGGAGAGCGGAACTGCCTCCGGCCAGCGAGTCGTCCTGTCCACCATGGTAAAGAGATAGGTGTATCCGTGCGAGGGGGGCAGCGGCCCTACCAGGTCCACGTTTACATGATCGAACCTCCGCTCAGGCACAGAGAACTGCTCCAGGGGGGCCTTGACGTGTCGATGCACCTTGGCGCGCTGGCAGGCGATGCACGTGTCTACCCAGGCCCTCACATCCCTCTTGAGCCCATGCCAGACGAATTTCTCTGACACCAGCCGTGAGGACGGTTTCCTACCAGGGTGAGACAAGCCGTGTATCGCCTCGAAGGCGGGGCGCCTCCAGTTGGCGGGGACCACCGGTCGTGGCTGACCCATGGAGACGTCGCACAGGAGCGTGGCCCCTGCGTCACCGAAAACCACCTCTTCTAGGCGCAGTCCTGTGTCCGACAACTTGAGAGCCTGGACGGCGGGGTCGGCGGCCTGGTCTGCAGCCATGCGCGCGTAGTCCAAACCCAGTTGGACCGCACCAACCACCGCCCTGGAGAGACAATCCGCGACCTGGTTGGACTTCCCAGCAACGTGCTGGATGTCTGTGGTGAACTCGGATATGTAGGCGAGCTGGCGCTGTTGGCGGTCGGACCACGGCTCCGCCACCTTGGACATGGCGTGCGTGAGTGGCTTGTGGTCCACGTAGGCCGTAAACTCGCGGCCCTCAAGTAAAAAACGGAAGTGTCTGACAGCAAGCCACAGCCCGAGGAGCTCCCTGTCGAATGTGCTGTACCTTTGCTCTCTGGGAGACAGCTGGCGGCTGAAGAATGCAAGAGGCTGCCAGGCGTCCCCAACCCACTGTTCGTACACCGCTCCCACAGCAAAGTCAGAGGCGTCCGTGGTGAGAGCAGTGGGTGCCGAGGGCGAGGGGTGGGCCAACATGGCAGCGCGGGCCAGGGCCGCCTTGGTGTCCTGAAAGGCTTTGACACGCTCCGCCGTCCAGTCCACCGGCTGCTTCAGAGTCTTGCCCTTCTGGGCATCGTACAGAGGCCGCAGGATGTGAGCGATGTGGTGGAGGAAGCGATAGTAGAAGGTTACCATCCCGATGAACCCCTTGAGCTCGCTGATTGTGCTGGGGCGCGGGAAAGCAGCGACAGCTTCCACCTTCGAGGGGAGGGGGGTCACCCCCTCTGCGGAGACCCGGTGCCCGAGAAAGTCGATGGTGTTCCGTCCGAACTCACACTTCGCCGGATTGACAATCAGCCCATGTTGGCTGAGCCGTGTGAAAAGGGCCCGGAGGTGGGACAGGTGCTCCTCCTCCGTGGTGCTTGCGACGAGGATGTCATCCAAGTAGACGAAGAGGAATGGTAGGTCCCGGAGCACCGAGTGCATGAGGCGTTGGAAGGTCTGCGCCGCGTTCTTCAGGCCGAACGGCATCCGCAGAAACTCGAAGAGTCCAAATGGCGTGATTACGGCCGTCTTAGGGACGTCCTCGGGGTGCACCGGCACCTGATGGTACCCCCGTACCAGGTCCACTTTGGAGAAGAAGCGTTTGCCTGCCAGGTTCGCTGAAAAGTCCTGGACATGTGGGACCGGGTAGCGGTCAGGCTTGGACGCGTCGTTGAGGCGGCGGTAGTCCCCACATGGGCGCCACCCGCCGTCTGACTTAGGGACGATGTGCAGGGGAGACGCCCAGGGGCTGCTCGAGCGCCGAACGATGCCCACCTGCTCCATATGCGCAAACTCCGCCCTGGCGATGGCCAGCTTCTCCGGGTTGAGGCGCCTGGCCCTGGCGTGGAGGGGAGGCCCCTCGGTCTCGATGTGGTGCTCCACTCCGTGTTTCACCGTGGGCGCGGAGAAGGTGGGCTTGGTAAGGTCGGGGAATTCGGCGAGCAGCCGAAGGTACTGGTCACTTTCGGCGAGCGTATTGGACCACCCGCTGTAGACCGCCTCCCCCTGCGTACAGGCGAAGGAAGCGAAAGTCTGTGAGTTGACCAGGCGCCTGTTCCCCACGTCCACCAACAGGTTGTGGGCGCACAGAAAATCCGCACCAAGGAGGGGAAATGTGACAGCCGCTATGACAAAATCCCACGAAAAGCATTGCCCTCCGAAGCACACGTCCACCGCCCTAGTGCCATAAGAGCAGATAGGTGTGCCGTCCGCGCCTGCCAACTGCGGACCACGCTCCTCCTTCGCCACATCCGATCTCTCTGCCGGAATGATGCTCCACTGGGCACCTGTGTCACAAAGGAAACTGCGACCAGAGGCGGTGTCTTGTATGAAGAGCAGCCTGTTGGTGACGCCAGCGCTCAGGGCCACTACTGAGTGCCGGCCCCGCCGTTTCCCGTCGGTCCGAAGGTGCAGGGTGAGCGGCACCGTTTGGCCTTGGCGCCAAAAGTGGCGTGGTAGAAACAATGGCCCGCAGCGTTACCCTGCTGGCCAGAAGGTCTGGCGTCATCCTTCGCTCCCCTGCGACGGTCGGGTGGCGGGGCGGCCGCGGGAGCGAGCAGGTCGGGGGACCGTTGAGGCATGGCCAAGACGAACCGGTCCGCCTCCCTGGCCAGGGCGCGGGGCTCCATGATGGCGGTGTTGGCCAGCGCCATCCTAACTTGAGCTGGCAATGTGCGCATGAACAGCTCTGTGAAGAGGATCATGGGGTCTTCTGTACCGAGCAGGTTTAGCATCCTCTCCATGCGCGCAGAAGGCCTCTCGTCACCCAAGTCCGACATGGCAAATAGGCGCCGCACCCTCTCCGCAGTGGACAGTTCAAATGTCTCTAGAAGCAGGGCCTTGAGGCGCTCATATTTGTTCGTCGTCGGGGGAGCAGACAAAAAACCTACCACTCGAGCTGCGGTGGAGCTGCCCAACATTGCCACAGCATGGTTGTACCGGTCGTCGTCGTCATCGATGTCACTTTTGTTGAAATGTGCCTCTACAATAGCAAACCATGCAGCAGGCGTTGAGTCCCAGAACTCTGGTAGCTTGAGAGTGGGAGTGTGCGCACCACGCGTTACCCTGACAGGGGATGGTGATGGCTGCCGCTGGTTTGAACGTCTTCCTCGCCCGGACATTTTGCAGGATTGTAATGTTCGCTCGCTGGTTTTTGTACACAATTACGTTAACAAAAATCCACGTCGGGGGTCACCAGTGTAGTGCCGGAGGAAAAAGGAAAGACGTAGGCAACGTAATGATAACTGTTTAATCAAAATAACAACTTGTACTCTCAGTACAGGACCAGAAAATAGATCACCAAAACTCTTGTCTCTAAACAGGAAGGTGCAACGTTAATAATCTTCCCCTCTGCCCCTAGTGCCAGAACTGGTTCCCTCCCACTACACAACCAACAGTAAGAGGAGAACATGAACCCATAATGTAGTCACTACAAAGGCGAATTAAAATCTGACAAACATGCATGCACACAAATTTGAAGGTTACTCTTTTGAGTCATAAATACTGGAGAGAATCAGAATGGTGAAATAAAACTCTGCCAAGATCACGTCTATCACTCCTCCCCTCCTCCCTGGTCTGCTCTCTCCTCCCCTCCTCCCTGGGTCTGCTCTCTCCTCCCCTCCTCCCTGGGTCTGCTCTCTCCTCCCCTCCTCCCTGGGTCTTCTCTCTCCTACCCTCCTCCCTGGGTCTGCTCTCTCCTCCCCTCCTCCCTGGTCTTCTCTCTCCTCCCCTCCTCCCTGGTCTGCTCTCTCCTCCCCTCCTCCCTGGTCTGCTCTCTCCTACCCTCCTCCCTGGTCTGCTCTCTCCTCCCCTCCTCCCTGGTCTTCTCTCTCCTACCCTCCTCCCTGGGTCTGCTCTCTCCTACCCTCCTCCCTGGGTCTGCTCTCTCCTCCCCTCCTCCCTGGGTCTGCTCTCTCCTCCCCTCCTCCCTGGGTCTTCTCTCTCCTCCCCTCCTCCCTGGGTCTGCTCTCTCCTCCCCTCCTCCCTGGGTCTGCTCTCTCCTCCCCTCCTCCCTGGGTCTTCTCTCTCCTCCCCTCCTCCCTGGGTCTGCTCTCTCCTCCCCTCCTCCCTGGGTCTGCTCTCTCCTCCCCTCCTCCCTGGGTCTGCTCTCTCCTCCGCTCCTCCCTGGGTCTTCTCTCCTCCCCTCCTCCCTGGGTCTGCTCTCTCCTCCCCTCCTCCCTGGGTCTTCTCTCTCCTCCCCTCCTCCCTGGGTCTGCTCTCTCCTCCCCTCCTCCCTGGGTCTTCTCTCTCCTACCCTCCTCCCTGGGTCTTCTCTCTCCTCCCCTCCTCCCTGGGTCTTCTCGCCTACCTTCCTCCCTGGTCTGCTCTCTCCTCCCCTCCTCCCTGGTCTTCTCGCCTACCTTCCTCCCTGGTCTGCTCTCTCCTCCCCTCCTCCCTGGTCTTCTCTCCTCCCCTCCTCCCTGGTCTTCTCTCTCCTACCCTCCTCCCTGGGTCTGCTCTCTTTCTCTGTACTTCTTGGCTACAACTTCATTTCCTCACTCTTCCTCAGTCTTACATTTTTCTGTAATTACACATAATATCTTTATTTGCGTTCACATTTTACAATACAATTCTTGAACACAAACAGTATTAGTTGCACCAGCATAGGACACTCGATAATTCAACCTTTACAATCTGTCTATGGGTACAGGTAGCAGCGTCTCCTCCATATGTGGCGGCTGCCAATTATTGCAGATATTGAGCAGAATTTTGCCACAGCCTTTGCTTTAGGCTTGGGAATTCCTGCCATCTGCAACCCCCTGACGACTAGTCTGTGGACATTACCAAGGCTTCCAAATATAAACACTAATAATTTACATTCGTACCCAAGCTGTACAATGGCATCTTTGAGTGGATGGTACTTCACAACTTTGGTAAGAAAGGCCTCTTCTAGGCTGTAGTCAAACGTGCAACCCACTTCCAAAATGATGACCTCTCTACTGTCCTCATCGACAACAACAACATCTGGTGTATTGGCTGCAACATTTGAAAAATAGTCATATTCATTATTGCACAGGTTGAACATGGTAGTTGAGACACGTGTGTGTTTATAGGTTTTAACAGAGGGTGTAACATATGAGAGCATGTCCTTAACTAGCAAGTCAACAATTCTATCATGCGATGTACATGCCTTTTATATACAAAGCAGCCCACGCACACACACACACACACACACACACACACACACACACACACACACACACTACCTTTCATCTGTCATTGTTAAAGCCTTGAGGGCTGTAGTGGTTATTCATGAAGAGCAGAGCAGACTGTATTTACTCCAGTGGAATAAAAGCCTCACACACACTCACACGCACACACGTACGCAAGCAAACACCCCCACACACACACACTCTCTCTCACAAACACACACACAAATACACACACGCACACACACACACACTGTACACAAACACACACATATTGTACACACACACACACACACACACACACACACACACATACACACACACACACACACACACACACACACACACACACACACAGGAGAGAGGCCTTACCACTGCTCCCAGCATGAGAAAAGTTTCAGTCACACAAGGGCGTTAAAGAGGCATCAGAGAATACACATAGGAGAGAGGCCATAAGAGTTTTACAGACTCAGAAACCCTAAAGAGACATTAGAGAATACAGGGAAGGCTATACACGGTGGCTTAGTCTTGAGTTACTCCAGGGAGAATGTCCCTGTAATCTCTAATTGTAAATCGCTTTAGATAAAAGCGTCTGCTAAATGGTTCAAATGTAAAAAACAAAACGAAAAAAACACACATGCACACACACACACACACAGCCTTTACCCTTTCTCTGTTCCTAACTCAGCCCTGGTTTCGTATTTCATATAATGATAATTGATCAATTGATCACCTCTCACTGGCAGACAGGGTTCCCACTCGTTTCCAGAAATCATTTTCCAATACTTTTTCAATTACATTTTAGGATAAATAATAGGAAGACGTTACTCACTGAGTAGCAAAACACACTACAGTGGATGGCTGATATACACAGCCTTGGTAGGTATCTCATTACACTCCTCTGTCCTCCACTGGCCTTGAGTAGAGGAGTACATAGTATTCATGACCCTGGTGCTTGCCTTCAGGGCAACTAAGGGAACAGCTCCTCTCTACCTCCAGCCTATGGTTAGTCCAGTCCCTCTACCCCAGCATGAGCTAATAATCAATCTGTACATCTATTTAATCATTATCAAACAGCAACATTAACCTCCCTTTATTTTACTACTATGTTACTACTTTAATATCCTTAACCAAGACGTACTAATAGTGTTATGAAGGCCCACAATTTAGAGCCAGTTAGTTTCCCCAAATCAGCCCTATTTTGCCCCTGTTATTTCCTTAATTATTTTCCATACTATTCATGTACGTTTTCATGAAGGTGTATGTATTGTTATTGTAATTGTATAAGTTCTGTCTTAGATTTGTTCAGTATTGTGCAAGCGCCAGATTAGTGGGCGTGGTTTTGATTGGCGTACGTGACTTGATGTATGTCCGGTTGGTATCACTAGCTACGGAAGTGGTCTGTGCGTTAGAGTGAAGATGAATGAGAAGTTACTCCTGTCAGTCACAAAGTCGACCAAGCATAGCGGAATTCAGCCTCGTCAAGGTGAACTCATGACTGTGTACTGTGTGATGCTGTCTAGGAGACCTGCCTTTAACATCGACTGTTAATAGTAAATCACTAGCTACCCGCATCACCGCGGGAGTTCGGAGTTTAGTGAGTTAACAGCGCTAGCCCAGTTTAGCTGTGTCACCGTTAGCCAGCCTTGCTAGCCGCCGGCTGCTAACGTTGGCGCATAGCGAGACCAAAGCCAAACAAAGCCGTCGCCTCCGAGGTGGATTGCGACCGACCGCTAACACCACCGGAGCTGACCGTGGACCACCGGACCTGAACCATTCACACCTCGTCGTTTACTACGAAGACCCCCCTTTCCCTTCAAATTGCAACGTCACTCCCCCCCCTTATCTGCTGCCTTCCTCGAATCACATACGAGCTCCAACCAGGCCTCAACGCGCTCATTTCAGTCCGGGACTATAAGCCTTTTCAGGCCAGGTACTGTGTGTGAGTGAGTGAGTGAGTGTGTGTGTGGCCGGCGGGGAGGGAGTATATTGGGATGTATATATAATTTGTATAAATAAATGTGTTTGTTTATATTTGATACATTGCTGTGTGTTTAGTTGTCTGTATTGTTTAGTTTAACAGCAAATCTAGTATTGGGTTTAAGTATTGTCTTATAGTGTGATTAACTGAGTTATAGCTTGTATTATAATATATGATATATATATAACTGTGATATGCTAGTCTAAAGGGTTGCTGGCGCCCCCTGCCTCTATCCTCCTACACTGCCGATTTAGCTCAGAGTTAGTTAGATAACCAGCCCTTCCTAAAATTCTACAGTCCTTTAGCTACTCCCTGGTTACAATTGGTCCTTCGAGCCGGATAGGTTGTGTAGTGATAGCATGGCTGAGCGCAGCCAACCAGACAAGACAGTTACCCCCCCTTCTCCGCCCCCTGAGCCAGAGCCACGACCACAGAGAGTCCCGCGGTTGCCTCAGAGGTTACAAGAGTATGAGCTTGAGCTCGAAAGCTCACTGAGTGGTAGTGAGGAGCGCACTCCACGGGATACAGTGGTCGGAGAGGCCGAGGTGTCCGCCGGCGCGCGGGTGGCTAGCACCGAGACAGCCATCAAAGAGCACCAGCCTGAGGATGAGATGGCAGAACAGCAGGGTTTTGCCGTAGAAACGGAAGAGCAGGAAGGAGAGGCCCGGTCTGACAGCGCCTGCGGGCGGAAGAGGGAGGGCCTCAGCCTTAACGATCTGCCTCCCAGTACGGCGCGCTCGAGACCTAGCTCCTGCCGTTCAGTGGCTTCCTCCCGGTCCAGGGTTTCCGTGGGCAGTTCTGCCTCTGGGGCGGATAGCATGCACTCCAGAGGGAGTAGTGCCGCGCTGTCAGAATGTATGCGCCAACAGGCCGAGATGGCGTTAGAGCGGGAACGCCTCCAGTTCGAGCGTGAACGCCTCCAGATGGAAGGAGCGGAACGTGCGGCGGAGAGACAGCGCCAGGAGGCGTTAGAGAGGGAACGCATCCAGTTCGAGCGCGAGCGCCTCCAGATGGAGGGGGCGGAACGCGCGGCGGAGAGGCAGCGCCAGGAGGCGCTAGAACGTGAACGCCTCCAGATGGAGCGCGACCGCCTCCAGATGGAGAGAGAGCAACTGCACGCGGAGAAGATGGAGGAAGTGATGCAGACCATGCGCGACGTGTGCCTCAGCAGAGCTCCGTCGGCCCGTAGCTCCAGAGCATCATCCGCACGGCCCTCTCGAGTGCCATCTCCTGAACCCCCCGCCGATGGCTCCATGACCCCCGCCATGACTGTCCAACTACAGGCCCAGCTGACCACCTTGAAGGAAGAGGACCAGGGACCCGACCGCTACGCGGCCCAGAGGGAGCCAGCGTCGCTGCCCGGGAGGGGAGCCATTCCCCAAGAGCGTAGCACACCCCTAGGTCCTCCAGTGAACCAAAAGGCATGCAGGCCGGACACCCAGACAGTCACTCCAGCCCCGATCATCCACTACAGGATGTTTCCCCAGGTGGAGGGACCCAAGTTCCCCTTCTTCAAGGACGAGGACAGGAGCCAGTATGTGGAACTACGCATCTGCCTAGACACGCTCTTGGACGACTCCTGCTCAGAGTCCTACAAATATGCGATTCTCCTTCAGCATGTGAGGAACCCCAGAGCCCACAACATGGTTCTGGCCCATGCCTCCGCACCGACACCTTACACCAGAGCGCTCGCCGACTTGGATGCCCGCTACGGTCGTCCCTGGAACCACGCCCTTGCTGAACTGCAAGCCCTCGAACAGCAGGCCCCCATCAAGGATGAACGGGCGCTGGATGACTTCGCGCTCCGCGTGCACACCTTGGTTGGAATGCTGAAGACGCAGGGCCCAGCTGGCGCCAGCGAGATCAACAGCACCTCCAACGTAGAGCGGCTGCTCCGCAAGATCCCACGCTTCCGGCAGGAGAGGTTCCGGCGACAGCAGCGCGTTCGTAACCCCGGGAAGTTGGGTCTGAGCATGGCTGCCTTCGCGGAGTTCCTACTGGAGGAAGTGCATGACACCAACGTAGACGCCATGGGTTACGCTGAGCCGAAGAAGGAGAGGGAGAAGGGAGACCGCTGGGACAGGCCGAGCTCGAACAGAGGACGCCCAGCAGGAGTGCTGCACACGGAGGAGGAGCCTCGGAGAGAGAGGAAAGCCCGACCTGAGGGAAAGGATTCCTCTCAACCCCCTCAAAAGGGACGGAGAGGTCCACCGCCATGTCCGTACTGCACCAGCGAGCACTGGTTCAATGAGTGCAGTGACTTCAACAACCTGAGTACCGAGGCCAAGCAGAGGTGGCTCGAGGAGAACAAGAGGTGCTGGAACTGTGGGCGCGACCATCTGGCTAAGAACTGCACCTTGAGGAGAAAGTGCAACCGCTGTGAGGAGGTCCACCTCAACATCCTACACGAGGTCTCCCTCGCCAGGTCCACGGAGGGCACCAGAAGCCCTAGGTCCGGTAGCGCACCGGAAGAGGAAACACCTGTCTACTACCTAGACCCAACCCAGAGCAGCGGCTCCAAGGTCCTACTGAAGGTGGTGAAGGTCCGACTTCACCACAACAACGCTGTGTACGACACGTACGCCGTTCTAGACGACGGGTCGGAACGGACCATCCTTCTCCAGGAGGCAGTGCGCCAGTTGGGGCTCCAAGGGACTGAGGAGAAGCTGACTCTGCGCACGATACGTCGCGACCTTAAAGAGGTCACCGGGGCGAGAATCAACTTCTCTATCTCCCCGGCGGGGCGGCCGTCGGACAGATATCGGCTTCAGAATGTCTTCACCGCAGACCAGCTAGCGCTCTCCCGCTACGACTACCCCCTGGAGAGATTACGCGCAAGATATTCCCACCTACGGCGAGTAGACCTACATCCGATAGAAGGAGCGGAGCCAACCCTTCTCATCGGCTCGGACAACGCTGCACTGATCGTGTCGCTCCGTCCTCCGCTGAGAGGACCACGAGGCTGCCCGATGGCTGTTAAGACTGCGCTTGGGTGGGCCCTCCAAGGCGCTACCGAGTGGAGAGATAGAGACGGGAGAGCTACGTCATCCCTCCATGTCCGAACCGAAGAAGTGCAGACCATCAACTGCCTTCACACCAGTGTGGACTCCATGAATGCGGCGCTACTAGACAACGTCCAGAAGCTGTGGACGCTAGACGTTGCGCCCTACAAGAATGAGAAGCTCTACGTACGGTCAAAGGAGGACGTCTACGCCATAGACCTCCTTAAAGCAAAGACAGTGCGTATCGAAGTCCAGGGCGTGAAGAGATACGTCACACCACTACTCCGAAGAGAACCCATGCCAGAGTTTCGAGTATCCCCTCGAACCGTCCTACAGTGTCTGACCAGCACTGAGAAGCGTATGAGGAAGGACGAGGTCCTTGCTGCTTCTTACAGAACGGAGATGAAGAAACTGACGGAGTCCGGTCTGGTGAAGAAGCTTGAGCCAGCCGAGGCGAACCAGAGTGCCGAGTCTTGGTACCTCCCGCACCACAATGTTCACCACAACGGGAAGAACCGAGTGGTCTTCAACTGTAGCTACCAGGTGGGGAAGCTCAACCTCAACCACTATCTTCTCCCTGGTCCAACCTTGACCCCAGCCCTCTTGGGAGTTCTGGTGCGATTCCGTCAGCAGCCGATCGCAGTCAGTGGTGACATTAAGCGAATGTTTCACCAGGTCAGGATGTTGGAGGAAGACAAGCCACTCATGAGGTTTCTCTGGAGAGAGGACCCGAGCGACCCCGACCCCTCTATCTACCAGTGGGAGGTGCTACCCTTCGGGACAACCTGCAGCCCCTGTTGCGCCACCTATGCGCTACAGACTCACGCCGCGCAGGAGACGGCACCTCCTGGAGTGTTTGACGCCGTCCATAAGAGCTTTTACGTGGACAACTGCCTCCACAGTTCGAAGACAGCCACGGAAGCCCGCCAGCTAGTCCAGGACCTGCGTGCTCATCTCCAGGAGGGTGGATTTGAGATCTGCCAGTGGGCCAGCAACGACCCGCAAGTCATCAGAGACCTCCCGGAGGAGGCCACCTCGACCAGCAGCGAGGCTTGGGTCTCTCACTCACCGGATGATGCTCAGGAGATGACGCTCGGACTTATCTGGCAGTTCCAGACCGACACTCTACGCTATCGCAATAAGCCTGCCAAGCCCCAACGCGTCACGATGAGAACGATATACAGCACTCTAGCGAGCCAGTACGACCCACTGGGATATATCGCTCCCTTCACGACGATGGCCAAGGTGCTTGTCCGGGAGCTGTGGGCCCAAGAACGAGGATGGGACGATCCTCTGCCTCGTCACCTAGAAGAGAAGTGGAAGGCCTGGGAGCAGGAACTTCCCACTCTCCAGCACATCAAGCTGCAGCGGAGCTACTTCCCTCCCTCCACGGACCTAGAGAGGAGTGTCATCACGCTACATGTATTCTGCGACGCCTCGGAGATGGCGTACGGGTCCGTGGCATACGTCAGAGCGGCAGAGCTTGGAGGTGAAGTCCACGTCTCGTTTGTCCTGGCACGTTCCCGAGTGGCGCCGAAAAAGCAACAGTCCATCCCAAGACTGGAGCTGTGTGCTGCCCTGAACGGCGCGCAACTGGGAAGGTTCCTGCTCGACGAGCTCCAGCTACCTCTGATGAGCGTCACCATGTGGTCAGACTCAACTACCGTCCTCCAGTGGTTGAAGTCCAGCTCATGTCGGTATAAGGTGTTCGTGGGCACCCGAGTCGCAGAGATTCTGGAGTTGACTGAGGTGAACTGCTGGCGTTATGTAGACACCAAGAGGAACCCTGCTGACGTCATCACGAGAGGGGCAACTCTCCAGGATCTGGCTGAGCCCCACCTGTATCACACGGGACCAGACTTCCTACAGGAGCGGGAGTCAGAGTGGCCAGCCACGCCGGCGTTAGCAGAAGACAGAGAGGACAAAGAGCTGCGTAAGACGTTGTTCTGCGGAGCCACCCAGGTCGTAGACCCTGAGACTACTCCGGGAGAGGAGTGTGAGACGCTCGAAGAGCTGCAGAAGAGGATGTTCTGCTCCAAGGCCGGTCTACCCCTAGATACTACGCTCAGCGCCGAAGATTACACCGCGGCGGAGCTCCTGGTGCTGCAGAGTGCCCAACAGGATGCCTTCTCCCGAGAGCTGGAGTGTCTCGAGAAAGGGAAGCCGATCCCCTCGGACAGTAGACTCCGCGGCTTAGCTCCAGAGCTCGACGGTGTTCTCATTCGCGTGGGTGGCAGACTGCGCCGCGCTCAAGATCTAGACCTAGACACGAAGCATCCCATCGTGCTTCCCACTAAGCATCAGGTCACCAGATTGGTCATCAAGCACCATGATGACAAAGTGCAGCACGCGGGTGGAGAGCGTGTCTTCGCGGAGGTACGACGGAGATTCTGGATACTCCATGGACGGGAGGCGGTACGGAGATATCAAAGGTCCTGCTCGGACTGCCAGAGGTGGCGAGCCACGCCGCCGCAGCCCATGATGTCCGATCTGCCCGAGGGCCGGCTGCGACTGAGACAGGCTCCGTTCCACTCTACTGGGGTCGACTGTTTCGGGCCACTCCTAGTCCGAAACCGGCGAGCCTCCGAAAAGCGGTGGGGCATCATCTACACGTGCCTGACGACGAGAGCAATGCACCTTGAAGTTCTGCACCAGCTCACAAGCGACAGCTTCCTCATGTCCTTCAAGAGGTTCACCTCCAGGCGAGGGACCCCTAAGACCCTCCGGTCGGACAGAGGCACCAACTTCGTCGGTGGTGAGGCCGAGCTGAGGGCGAGCTACGCTGCGATGACTGAGGAGGCCCGTGACAGACTCGCCTCCCAGCAAGTGAAGTTTGAGTTCAACCCCCCAAATGCTCCACACTTCGGGGGAGCCTGGGAGCGGGAGATTCGCTCAGTAAAGAACGTCCTACGTACCATTCTCGGACAGAAGGTGCCTACCGATGAGGTGCTCGAGACTGTACTAGCAGAGATTGAGGGCATCTTGAACTCCCGGCCCCTAGGCTATACCTCCAGTGATGTAGCAGATCTGGATCCCATTACGCCCAACTTCTTGCTGATGGGGCGGCGAGACTCTGCACTGCCTCAGGTAGTCTACGACCCTGCAGAGCTCACCGGAAGAAGATGGTGGAGGCACAGCCAGGTGCTCGCGGACCAGTTTTGGAGGCAGTTCATACTGCACTACCTGCCGACCCTGCAAGTCAGGCAGAAGTGGACGAGGGAGAGAGACAACTTGTCCGAAGGTGCCGTGGTACTGGTGATCGACCAGTCCCTTCCACGCGCCGCCTGGCAGACAGGCAGAGTGACCAAGGTCCTGCCGGGTCCGGATGGAAGGGTGCGGACGGCCGTCGTGGACGTTGGTGGTCGCACTTACACCCGACCTGTGGCACGCCTGATTGAGCTCCCTCAAATTACAAAGGACACTATCACCTCATACCTCACGCTGCTAGAGCAGCCTAGCCAGTGTGCCTTCCATAGTTAAATGAAACCGAGGGTTTCATGGGGCGGCTGTTATGAAGGCCCACAATTTAGAGCCAGTTAGTTTCCCCAAATCAGCCCTATTTTGCCCCTGTTATTTCCTTAATTATTTTCCATACTATTCATGTACGTTTTCATGAAGGTGTATGTATTGTTATTGTAATTGTATAAGTTCTGTCTTAGATTTGTTCAGTATTGTGCAAGCGCCAGATTAGTGGGCGTGGTTTTGATTGGCGTACGTGACTTGATGTATGTCCGGTTGGTATCACTAGCTACGGAAGTGGTCTGTGCGTTAGAGTGAAGATGAATGAGAAGTTACTCCTGTCAGTCACAAAGTCGACCAAGCATAGCGGAATTCAGCCTCGTCAAGGTGAACTCATGACTGTGTACTGTGTGATGCTGTCTAGGAGACCTGCCTTTAACATCGACTGTTAATAGTAAATCACTAGCTACCCGCATCACCGCGGGAGTTCGGAGTTTAGTGAGTTAACAGCGCTAGCCCAGTTTAGCTGTGTCACCGTTAGCCAGCCTTGCTAGCCGCCGGCTGCTAACGTTGGCGCATAGCGAGACCAAAGCCAAACAAAGCCGTCGCCTCCGAGGTGGATTGCGACCGACCGCTAACACCACCGGAGCTGACCGTGGACCACCGGACCTGAACCATTCACACCTCGTCGTTTACTACGAAGACCCCCCTTTCCCTTCAAATTGCAACGTCACTCCCCCCCCTTATCTGCTGCCTTCCTCGAATCACATACGAGCTCCAACCAGGCCTCAACGCGCTCATTTCAGTCCGGGACTATAAGCCTTTTCAGGCCAGGTACTGTGTGTGAGTGAGTGAGTGAGTGTGTGTGTGGCCGGCGGGGAGGGAGTATATTGGGATGTATATATAATTTGTATAAATAAATGTGTTTGTTTATATTTGATACATTGCTGTGTGTTTAGTTGTCTGTATTGTTTAGTTTAACAGCAAATCTAGTATTGGGTTTAAGTATTGTCTTATAGTGTGATTAACTGAGTTATAGCTTGTATTATAATATATGATATATATATAACTGTGATATGCTAGTCTAAAGGGTTGCTGGCGCCCCCTGCCTCTATCCTCCTACACTGCCGATTTAGCTCAGAGTCAGTTAGATAACCAGCCCTTCCTAAAATTCTACAGTCCTTTAGCTACTCCCTGGTTACAAATAGGCTTGTGCTCAAGTCAATGAAGTCAATGATGTTTTTGCGCTTCAGGCATCTTTTCAGCTAAAACTTGGGCATTATGCAAAATGTCCTTATCATCATTTGGGCAGAGGGTGTTCGGTTTGAGGGAGCAGAGTCAAGTGTTGTGTGCAGAAAATTCAGAAAAGTGTTCATCGTGTTTTTCATTGAGTAAGAATATAGGCACAAGCTCTGCCCAAACACATTTTTAATTGATAAAGTGGCAGAGAAAAAAACAGCAAAGACTATGATTTTTTTCCAGAACATTTTCTTTTTCTTTTAATTTTCCATCTGTTTTCCAGGCTTGGAAGACTAGTCTTTACTTTTCAAGGTTTTCCAGGGTTTCTAGGACTCACGGAGACCCTGGCAGAGTGAATCCAGCTACTGTAATGATGCAGAGTGGGACCCCTGTTCGTTGAGTATCATCAAACATGATCTTTTAAGATTCTAACCTTGCACACACACACGCACACAGACACACAAAAACACCCGTATATAGTATACACACGCACACACACACACACTCGCTCGCACGCACGCACAGACACACGCACACAGACACACAAAAACACACATTTATAGTATACACACGCACACACGCACACACTTGCACGCACGCACGCACACACACAGACACACACACACACACAGACACAGGGTCAGGGAGGCACCACCTCATGATCTCCCAGCGCTTCATTCAGACTTACGAGGCGACACTTTATTAGGTCATTTAGATATCCTGACCCTTTTATTCACAAGGGAACCAGGAATATAGCTCTTCTTTTTCATCACCAATAATCTCCCTTTCTTTCTTGCTACCCCCCCCAACACCCCCCACTCATTAGTGGTGGTACTGTATTAATAGAAGATAGTCCAAAGCTCTAGGCGACGGTAGGGATTCATGGGATGGGGGGGGTAATGTACCCTGCTATCCCCCAGGACCATTTCACTGGGTCCAGTCTGGCTTTACTGAGCGTATCTCTCCGTCTCTTTGTGTGTGTGTGTGTGTGTGTGTGTGTGTGTGTGTGTGTGTGTGTGCGTGTGTGTGCGTGTCTGCGCATATGTGTGTGTGTAAGTGTGTGTGTGGACAGGTGGACACAACAGCTCTGATGTTTCTATGAAAGCTGCAATGTTGCTGTAACATATAGGTGATGATACACAGACTACCCAAATCAATATCCAGACTGTTACTACCCAAATATTAAAGTGCAATTCGACTAATGCTATGTATACATATACAGCATAAGCCTATTCCTTGTAATGTATTTTGTATCCAGCAAAAAAAAGGTTTATCACCAAAAATCTGACTGTGTGTGTGTGTGTGTGTGTGTGTGTGTGTGTGTGTGTGTGTGTGTGTGTGTGTGTGTGTGTGCGTGAGTCTAACAGAGAGTGTGTTGATGTAAATGTGAGTAGTGCTAAGCCTTGGGGAGTCTCCAGGGTGAGCTGAATCTAGAAGAGTCCCTGTCCTGTGTGTGCGTGTGTGTGTGTGTGTGTGTGTGTGTGTGTGTGTGTGTGTGTGTGTGTGTGTGTGTGTGTGTGTGTGTGCGTGCGTGCGTGCGTGCGACATTCTAGGTGGAACCAGTGATAACCAATGGGGTGCCAGCATAGCATACACACCACGATGGAAAAGTGTGAGTCAGGTGGTCCCACTGTGCCACACACACACACACACACACACCACACTGACGCAGTGTCGTAGAGCCAACCACACCAGCCAAAAGGACAGACCACATGGTGAGACAGTACGTCACAGACAGGCAGAGACATGGGCACAGAAAAGACTATGACCCACCTCACAATACCAATCTGAAAGTGTTGAGAAGCTCAGAGTCAGTGTTGCCAGATTGGCCGGATTCCCGGCTACTTTTGATCACACTGGACGGGAAAAAAAGCATTCGGTCGGTTTGGGCTGGATAAATAGCATTTGGAGGGTCTATACGTTTTGGGCTGGTTTTTAGTGAATTCTGTGGTTTGGCTGGAAATTGACAATCCCATCTGGCAACCCTGCTCAGAGTGTGTGTGAGTAGTTGTAGTGCCACTCTAGAAGCCTCAGGACTCCTCCCAGACATCATTTTTAGAACTATACCGGCACTTGAATCAACCTTAAACCTGTTGCAATAAGTAATAATGTAACACGGAGCATTTTCATGGAGGCTTCTTACTCTTCCTGATATATTTCTAGATCTGGGAAGTCCAAAAATGTGATCTGGGAGGTCAAAGACAGTTATTTGGAGGCTTTTGAAGTTAAATAGGCCGCTTTTGAAACCTTGATGCTCAGCAGACTCTCCCGATTAATGCAAGTATACTCCCTTCACTGTGAAAAGAGGGCCAAAGGTCACCCTAGAGAACCACTGACTTCTCCCTCAGAGAACCGTTGCTTGCAACACTTAGAGAACCAATGACTGCCTGTGGGCTGAGATCGAGCTAGCAAAGAGTCCTTTTACACAATCGATTGTGAATTTATAGTGATGCCCTGTGTTGAATCTCTGTGTTCTGTCCCTGCAGTAAATGCTGAGATCCTTTTACACACTGTGCATACTGGTCAATTCTTCATGTCAAGAATTGAAACTCGCAGGATACATGGGATATTAAAATGGCATGACAGCATTTTTGCAATAGCAGAATACATACACAAGGTGTGAAGTAGAAGAAAAAGAGTGACATACGACAACTAAACATACATTATTTCATGCTACAGTATACTGCAATAACTATCTGTTTTTGCTATTTCATGTTGTAGTATGTCTTGGTTTGCTCTTGTTGCATACTCTTCTCAGAGTGAGTGTGTCGACCATTGTATTGGTGTGCTGCAAAGCAATGTGTCTTTGTAACCCTGTGAGGGATGGGTCAGGTAGACATGAAAATAAATAATTCATTCTCATACAGTACCCTCCTTAAGTATTGTGACAGTGAAGCAGGTTTTTTGGAACTATACTCCAAATGTTTAGATTTGAAGTCTAACAATTACTATTGGCCCCTGGCCTGAGCATAGATTACTTTTTATGTCTAAATTAAGCACTCATATTTAGTATGCAATAACCGCCTGAAGTCTGCGACCCATTGACCACCAGATGCTGGGTATATTCTCTGGTGATGCTCTGCCAGGCCTGTATACTGTAGCCATCTTCAGTTGTTTCTTTGTTTTTTTAGGTCTGTCTAAAATGTTTTCTTCAGGAAATGAGATGCATGTTCAACTGAAACTCTTTGCACTTTTCAGCCCTAAATAGCTCCCTAGTTGCTATGGCAGTATGTTTGGGGGTAATTGTCTTACTGTATGATGAAGCATAGTCCAAGTCCGAGTTTAGAGGCATTTGCTTGTACTCGAGCAGACGAGATGTTTCTGTACGCAAGTCATCCTGCTGCTGCTGCCAGTCACATCATCAATTAACCCAACATATCAGGTTCCCCTCCACCATGTTTCAGAGATGATGTAGTATGAATGAATGAATGAATGAATGAATGAATATTGTCATTGGTACAGTACAGGTACCAAACAACGAAATTTGGGAGGGGGGGCTCCCCTGGTGCTAGGAAAAAAAAAACTAAAAACAAGAAGGGAAAAGAGCTGGTTTACATAAATAAAGGCTATGTACACTATCCACTATACTATACTATATAAAGGTAGTATGCTCTGGATCTTACTTATTATTATTATTTTTAAATTCCTGGGCAGTTCTTTTTATTATTATAAACATTTTTTTTACTTTCCTCTTGTAATGACTCTGGTACAAAATATTTGTCCTATACTGTATTTCCACAACAACTATGGTTTGGTTTGCTCCTTGAAGTGTAGCTGGTGAAATCTTCTGCAGACAGTCGTCTCAGAGTGTTCTTGATCTGTCAGACGGTTGTTTATGGATTTCCCTAATTAATAATTCTGTGTTCAGTCATCCACTGTAGAGGTGTTACTTGGCCTAACGGGCCGTTTATGATGTTTGAGCATCTTTAATGATGATGTAACACCTTTTTGGTCCTCTGAAAAACACCAATCACAAATTCCAAAAGCAAACGCAAAGCCTAGAATCAATACTGGACATTGACAGCTCTCTTATGCCTGGCGCACAAATGATGTGACAGAACACACCTGACTAACCAGAGACACCTGTCCTTTTGGAGCCATTAAATAGGGGAACTATGTTTAAGTGTCATGATTTCTAAATGGTGAAACCAAAATGTTCATGAATACCAAATGAAATAAAAGCTGAGAATCTATACATGAACCACATTAATTGTTTGATTTTGAATCCAAATGTTTGGAGTAGAGAGCCAAAAGAAGAACATAATTATTATGCTTAACTGTCCCAATACTTACAGAGGGCTATGTACATTTCCAATCCTAATCCGAACCCAGCTTTTAGCTTTTTTTACACTAACCACTTTGAAGCTATTCCTAAGCCTAACCACTCACAGTATTTCCCAACCCTAACCCTAATTATAGTGGCTAATGTTTGCTAATACCTTCCCCTGACAATTTACCACTTCAAAGCTATTCCGAAACCTAACCACTCATGTCTAGTATGGAATATCAGTTCTCTATGTCTGACATAGAACTGTCTGAAGTAACATGAAGCTGAGGCTTGGAGTTGATTCTTCATTCCATGTAATGTATTCCTGGTTAATCAAGTAATACAGTACGGAGGTTGCTCTGTCCAAAGGTATTAGTCGTTAAAGTTGAGTGTGTAATGTCCCATTATACATAACTTGTATCTTCTTCTTTTCGTGTCCACAAGAGAGTCAGTTACAAGGCTTGGCTAGATGTGATTCAACCACAGCTGAACACATTGCTGTCCCTTCTCATTGAACTCTGCCAAGTCCGTTGATGGGCAGGGCTGTTCCAGCAGGGGGCATATCAGGAGGTGCTGCATGGTCTGTGGTTCAGTGCCACAGTCGCACACAACGTCCCCGTCATTTAGGTATCCCTATTTGGCGAGAGTGGCTTTTGTACGTCCAACACCAGATCTTATCCTGTTTAGGCATTTCCACACTGCGTAGTTGGTGTCTGCTCCAGGGGGCAGTGCCTCGCTCGCCTTTAGCTC
>NC_137674.1:11172831-11177831 GCF_963989245.1 Nansenia antarctica
GAGAGGGGGGGGGGATGGAGAGGGAGAGAGAGAGGGAGGGGGGGAGAGAGAGAGAGGGGGGGGGAGGGAGAGGGAGAGAGAGAGGGAGGGGGGAGAGAGAGAGAGAGAGAGAGAGAGGGGGGGGGGGGAGGGAGGGAGAGAGAGAGGGAGAGAGTTGTAGCCTACAGTCTAAATGAGGCAGAGAGAGAGAGAGGGGAGAGAGAGAGGGGGGGGCGTTAGAGAGAGAGAGGGGGGGAGAGAGAGAGAGGGAGAGAGAGAGGGGAGGGAGAGGGGGAGAGAGAGAGAGAGAACGAGAGAGAGAGAGAGAGAGAGTTGTAGCCTACAGTCTAAATGAGGCACAGCCACTGTGAGCGATGTGAAAAGGAAAGTGTTTAAGCTGCTATCGGGCTGCAGCAGACACCGTATACACGCTGGGGTTGACAGCATTGTAGCTTCCGATTTGTTTGTTGTTGTTTGTGTAACCCGAGTCCAACAACAAGCGGTATAAAGGGGCTATATGTGTTCAAGGAGCATGCATTGCTACCCGGGTCGAAATGAGCTTCCCCAATGGCAAACCCCCCGATAAAGACATTTAGTCATTCAGATAAAATGCTATAAAAAAAAAAGAGTTGAGTGGAGGAGCTCAAATGATAATCAACATGCAAATAAAAAGACAACACGTGAGTTTAGAATGAGAAGGTTCTATCTCCGTTTAGAATGATAAGGTTCTATCTCCGTTTAGAATGATAAGGTTCTATCTCCGTTTAGGGCAGTTCAGAGATATTGAGCGTCAAAGTTTTTACATTCCATTATGTTTTGTGAGATGGAACCTTTGTATTTTATGAATTACTAACTCAAAAATGTCAACATTTTAAAAAATAACACCACACAGGCATTAATAAACTCCTAATGGATCAGATTATGTAAAAAACTCAATTTTGACAAAAATGGAGATAGAACCTTATAATTCTAACGTCACAAACATGCAAATAAAAAGAAAAGCACTTGCCTCTGCACTCACTCACCCACCGGCGAGACTTCTTTTCCACTTTCACTCACCTTGGCACTCCGTTGGTGACGTTTCTGACGGTCCGTATCCCGCGCTCTAACTCATCCACCGGTAGCTTGTAAATCCGTTAAAAAAACAAACTGTTACCTCTGGTCTGTCACAACAACGACTATGTTTTAATGAGCGAACGGCGAATGTTTTCGTTAGTTTCAGCGCTTCCCTTGTCCCGCTTTATTATTATTGTTAATACTGTAGTGGCCCCGTGTGGTTGACGCGTGTGTCCCCTCCCCGCTTTGGTCGCTAATAGGCTACGCTACGGTATCGTCTCTCGCAGAGGCAAACGGTCTGTTGATACCATTCTCTAGAAACCAGGAGAGAGAGAGAGAGTAGGGGGGGGGGGGGGGGGAGAGAGGAGGAGATGGAGAGAGAGAGAGAGAGGAGGGGTGGGGGGGAGAGAGAGGAGGAGATGGAGAGAGAGGGGGGGGATGGAGAGAGAGAGAGAGAGGTGGGGTGGGGGGGGAGAGAGGAGGAGATGGAGAGAGAGGGGGGATGGAGAGAGAGAGAGAGAGAGAGAGAGTAGGGGTGGGGGGGAGAGAGGGAGATGGAGAGAGAGGGAGAGAGAGAGAGAGTAGGGGTGGGGGGGAGAGAGAGAGGTGGGGGGGAGAGAGGTGGGGGGAGAGAGAGAGGGAGAGAGAGAGAGTAGGGGTGGGGGGAGAGAGAGAGAGAGAGAGTAGGGGTGGGGGGGAGAGAGGGGGGGATGGAGAGAGAGAGAGGTGAGAGGGAGAGGGAGAGAGAGAGAGAGGTTCCCCAGAGATAGAAGTGCGAGGACAGAGCGCCTGCCCTGTGCAGCGTCACTCAGCGAGTGAAAGAGAGAGGTACAGTAGATGAAAGAGAGAGGTACAGTAGGTGAACGAGAGAGGTACAGTAGATGAAAGAGAGAGGTACAGTAGATGAACGAGAGAGGTACAGTAGATGAACGAGAGAGGTACAGTAGATAAAAGAGAGAGGTACAGTAGATGAAAGAGAGAGGTACAGTAGATGAAAGAGAGAGGTACAGTAGGTGAACGAGAGAGGTACAGTAGATGAAAGAGAGAGGTACAGTAGATGAACGAGAGAGGTACAGTAGATGAACGAGAGAGGTACAGTAGATAAAAGAGAGAGGTACAGTAGATGAAAGAGAGAGGTACAGTAGGTGAATGAGAGAGGTACAGTAGATGAAAGAGAGAGGTACAGTAGATGAACGAGAGAGGTACAGTAGATGAAAGAGAGAGGTACAGTAGATGAACGAGAGAGGTACAGTAGATGAAAGAGAGAGGTACAGTAGATGAAAGAGAGAGGTACAGTAGATGAAAGAGAGAGGTACAGTAGATGAAAGAGAGAGGTACAGTAGATGAACGAGAGAGGTACAGTAGATGAACGAGAGAGCTACAGTAGATGAAAGAGAGAGGTACAGTAGATGAAAGAGAGAGGTACAGTAGATGAAAGAGAGAGGTACAGTAGATGAACGAGAGAGCTACCAGTAGATGAAAGAGAGAGGTACTGTAGATGAAAGAGAGAGGTACAGTAGATGAAAGAGAGAGGTACAGTAGATGAAAGAGAGAGGTACAGTAGATGAACGAGAGAGGTACAGTAGATGAACGAGAGAGCTACAGTAGATGAAAGAGAGAGGTACAGTAGATGAACGAGAGAGCTACCAGTAGATGAAAGAGAGAGGTACAGTAGATGAAAGAGAGAGGTACAGTAGATGAACAAGAGAGCTACCAGTAGATGAACGAGAGAGGTACAGTAGATGAACGAGAGAGGTACAGTAGATGAAAGAGAGAGGTACAGTAGATGAACGAGAGAGGTACAGTAGATGAACGAGAGAGGTACAGTAGATGAAAGAGAGAGGTACAGTAGATGAAAGAGAGAGGTACAGTAGATGAACGAGATAGGTACAGTAGATGAAAGAGAGAGGTACAGTAGATGAACGAGAGAGGTACAGTAGATGAAAGAGAGAGGTACCGTAGATGAACGAGAGAGGTACAGTAGATGAAAGAGAGAGCTACCAGTAGATGAACGAGAGAGGTACAGTAGGTGAACGAGAGAGGTACAGTAGATGAAAGAGAGAGCTACCAGTAGATGAAAGAGAGAGGTACAGTAGATGAACGAGAGAGGTACAGTAGATGAAAGAGAGAGGTACAGTAGATGAAAGAGAGAGAGGTACAGTAGATGAACGAGAGAGGTACAGTAGATGAACGAGAGAGGTACAGTAGATGAAAGAGAGAGCTACCAGTAGATGAACGAGAGAGGTACAGTAGATGAAAGAGAGAGGTACCGTAGATGAACGAGAGAGGTACAGTAGATGAACGAGAGAGGTACAGTAGATGAAAGAGAGAGCTACCAGTAGATGAAAGAGAGAGGTACAGTAGATGAACGAGAGAGGTACAGTAGATGAAAGAGAGAGGTACAGTAGATGAAAGAGAGAGAGGTACAGTAGATGAACGAGAGAGGTACAGTAGATGAACGAGAGAGGTACAGTAGATGAAAGAGAGAGCTACCAGTAGATGAACGAGAGAGGTACAGTAGATGAAAGAGAGAGGTACAGTAGATGAAAGAGAGAGAGGTACAGTAGATGAACGAGAGAGGTACAGTAGATGAAAGAGAGGTACAGTAGATGAAAGAGAGAGGTACAGTAGATGAAAGAGAGAGGTACAGTAGATGAACGAGAGCGGTACAGTAGATGAAAGAGAGAGGTACAGTAGATGAAAGAGAGAGGTACAGTAGATGAAAGAGAGAGGTACAGTAGATGAACGAGAGAGCTACCAGTAGATGAAAGAGAGAGGTACAGTAGATGAAAGAGAGAGGTACAGTAGATGAACGAGAGAGCTACCAGTAGATGAAAGAGAGAGGTACAGTAGATGAACCAGAGAGAGGTACAGTAGATGAAAGAGAGAGGTACCAGTAGATGAAAGAGAGAGAGCTACCAGTAGATGAAAGAGAGAGGTACAGTAGATGAACGAGAGAGCTACCAGTAGATGAACGAGAGAGGTACAGTAGATGAAAGAGAGAGGTACAGTAGATGAAAGAGAGAGCTACAGTAGATGAAAGAGAGAGGTACCAGTAGATGAAAGAGAGAGGTACAGTAGATGAACGAGAGAGGTACAGTAGATGAAAGAGAGAGGTACAGTAGATGAAAGAGAGAGGTACAGTAGATGAAAGAGAGAGGTACAGTAGATGAACGAGAGAGGTACAGTAGATGAAAAAGAGAGGTACAGTAGATGAAAGATAGAGCTACCAGTAGATGAACGAGAGAGGTACAGTAGATGAACGAGAGAGGTACAGTAGATGAACAAGAGAGGTACAGTAGATGAACGAGAGAGGTACAGTAGATGAACAAGAGAGGTACAGTAGATGAACAAGAGAGGTACAGTAGATGAAGGAGAGAGGTACAGTAGATGAACGAGAGAGGTACAGTAGATGAGCAGCAGGAACGTGCGCGCAGAGTGGGAGTAATACTACTAGTAGGCTTCATCACTACAGTGCACCCACACGCACAACAGTGTCGTCATCTTACATAAAATGCGTTTCTACACTTAGAAAACAAACAGAGACAAACTGACAGAGGGAGAGAGATCTATCTATCTGTCTATCTGTGTTGCCTATGTCGGAAAATAATATTGATTTATTTTACAAATAGATATTTAATTCCCATATTTATTATGCCATTTGTTGACCTCTGTGTCTTTCATTATTGATTTTATGCTCAGCCCTGGAACCATTAGAGAGATGTTGGATATGGGTAGAGAAAGGGTGAGAGGGATGGGGGTAGGGGTGATGGGACGAATGGAAAGGAGTGAAAGACATGGAAAAAGTAAATACAAATAAATAAATAAAGTTATTATGTAAAACCGTTCATGGTTATTCTCATCCACTATGATAACCTGTGAACCATGCTAGACCTACATCGAGAGAAATCAATAATCTATGTGCAAGTGTGTAACATGATGGATGTAACATTGTGCTGTTTGAA
>NC_137674.1:11180331-11220331 GCF_963989245.1 Nansenia antarctica
AGCACTTAGCCTGACCTCTCTTCACTGTAACACATCACTCGATTGAGTAACGACTTGAACCCTGACCCCTACTTTACAGACTGCAAATAAGAGTTACAGCCCCTCAGTCTGACACACACAGTCTGACACAAGTCGAGGCAGGTAGCACAAACATTCATGGCTCGTGGTTTAGGGTTGCTTCATGGTTTAGGGCTGGCTTTTTTTAGATGTTTTTTGTCAAAGTGTTGTGGTTTTGAATGAATGAATGAATGGTCTTTATTGTCATTGCTATAGTACAGGTACCAAACAACGAAATTTAGGAGGGGTGGCTCCCCTGGTGCTAGGAAAGAAAAAAAACTTTAAAAAAACAAAGAAACAAGAAGGGAAGGAGCTGGTTTACATAAATAAAGGCTATGTACACTATCCACTATACTATACTGTACAGATAGACGACTAGGGTTGTCAACTTGCACATAGTGTTATTGCACATTCATTTAAAGTGTCGCAGTTTGCAGGCTTGAAATGCACATATTTGTGCCTCAGCACTACACCTGATTTTTTCAGTCCAGCAGCTGCCATCAATCCGTCCAGACTGTCCAGGGCCCAGAACCTAGGTCTTTGCTGTGTTCAGGGCCTGGATGGCCCTGGGGTAGAAGCTGTGCTTCAGTCTGTTTGTCCTTGCGGCCATGGTCCTGTACCGCCTTTTCGAGGGCAGCCGGGCAAAGTGTATACTTATATCATGTTATACTGAGAAATGTAAGTCTCTCTACAGTAGTGGCAAATCTATCACTCAAGGAAGGCCCATTTCCTTCCTGTAAGGGATGGGCCAAGATCTGTGGCGCAGTGAATAATTCTGACTATGGACAGGGCTTTATAAGTGTATCACAGACAGCCGCCAACCCTATCTGCTTGCTGTGGGGACCCAGAGGAGTGAGATTCACAAGTACTTCATTGTGGTTGACAAACCTGCCATCCCTTGTAAATCACCTGATCCCAACCTGATACTCCGTGCCATAGCTTTTGACCCAGGAAGTGGTGGAAACAGACGACACATCAAAAGTTTCATTCAGCGCCTCACTGCCCTCTAAACTGCTGACCAAGACTTCAGTAATGGGACCAAACTGGAATCTTTTAAAATAAGAGTTCTCAAAATGAAAAGCTAACTGCCTCTGGTGTTTCTTAACCAGTG
Organism: Nansenia antarctica; assembly: GCF_963989245.1. Lineage (NCBI taxonomy): Eukaryota > Metazoa > Chordata > Actinopteri > Argentiniformes > Microstomatidae > Nansenia > Nansenia antarctica. The sequence goes on from NC_137674.1 coordinate 11,181,500, forward strand.
TTTTTGCAATGTTTTTAAAGTTTTTTTTTTACAGACTTTTTAAAGAAGTTGTGCTTTCCTTCAGATCTCATGCACCACATGTGTATGAGTGGCCCAATTTTTCTAATACAGCTTGGGTAATGGATCATTAGGTGATGTTTTGGAATCAAATTGCGCTCCGGAAAGAGAGATTTAAAAAGCTTGTGAAGAACAAAAATTAGATGTTTCAAATAGCAAGTCATACCATGGGTTACAGTAGGTGAAAACGTTGACAATTTGAATTAAGAGGAGTAACAAGTTCCAACAGCTATCATTCCTATCAACCAAATCTCCAAATATCAGTGGTGTGCCGTCAGGGCCAGCAAGGCCTTCTCTGCTGGCCTAAACATCATCAGAATATACATTTTATTTTAATATATTTTTTCCACAAATATGTATTAATGATTCCCCATAGTCTATTCTCTTCATTTCATAGCTTTCCTCTTGGTTGCGCTGCTTCCAGTCTCCGATTGAGATTTGGAGGGCTGGCCTTTATGTTAGAGCTTTTATCCAATCAAAATGTGTTGCTAGGGGGCTCCAAAATCTGCCTGCCTGCACGTTAAGCGGTGCCGCGGATTCGACCTGTAACTTAACGTTGGAACGAGAAAACCTGTGGCGTTCCTAGTAAACCTACGTAGATGCGAGCAAAAGCAACAACGGAGCCTGCTGGAAGGCTCAATGATGTCAGCACCCAGCACGTCTTTTGATTGGATACGCACTATTGATACGCACTATTGATATGCACTATTGATATTCACTATTGAGATGCGTATATGCCGGTAGATGTGAAACTTTCGAAAGTGCGCAGGGAAACGGAGCATCACAACGAAAGCTTTCGTTGACTGATCGATAATACTGATCGATTGTGTCCTGTTTTTGGGTAAACAATAACTATCATTTAGGGGACACGATGAAAGCACCGAGTCCACAAACAGAGGAAACTACGTTGAGCTTATTTCTTTTCTGGCTGAAAACAACCCAGATTTACATTACCACCTGTCCACAAACAAAGTGTTTACTGGGACGTCAGGCAAAATACAAAACGACCTGATTTTTGCTATTGCTTAAGTGATGGGAGAAGAGATCAAAATGGAGATTAAATAGGCACCCTTTGTCGCTATTATGGTGGACGAGACGACAGACGTGGGTAATGTAGCGATCTTAAAGATGTTAGTTTAACACTCTTCATTGTAAATGCGGATTTATTGATTAAAAATGCTTCGGAAATATTAATATAACTCTGTTGTACTTGTCTGACTATGTTAAGGTGATGCAACGCCCGGTTATACTGTGTTTCTGTCTAGTTTCTAGAGCCATGGCGTCATAACGATGGTATTAAGAGGTAGAATAATTCAGGTAGGAATGTGTCGGACATCACTGAAGGCCTAGGTGTGAAATGCACCGCCCGCCACTGCCAAATATCAATGGGGTATTCCGTAAGAGGCACCATGACTGGACAGCATTAAGGCCAAGAGTTTTGTCATCCAGTTTAAGCCCACTTGGCCTGTTTTTTCTCTGTGTATATGCATAATTGAAGCTCATAATTCTCTCAGACAATGCACTCAAGGATATGGAATTCTTCATCAAATACTGAAACAGAAGCTTAAGCTCATACTGCACCACTCCTTCTAGCAGATCATGCATTATATCTACAGCGTAGTTGTCTGAAGTATGGAACAACTGGAGGGAATTAAGCGAACAGGCTCTGTTAGAAAGGTTCCAATATTCTAAGTCCACGATTATTATATTTGGTTATCCTTTCCACCTTAAGAGGCTAGAGCTAAGCTGTGCGTAATATCACCTGCCACCTTAAGTGCGCAGTGCATTCTGGGAATCTGGGCCGCATTGATTCAGATCGGAGAAGAAGTTGAAAGCTTCTCATGTACAACTCCAATCAGTTAGCATCGTTGTGCAGCATTACAGTGTCAATGTGCGTCACCGAACTACTGTAAGTACAATGTTTCACCCAGTATTTAGGTTGTACATATTTGTTGCGTTGATTTGGATACTGCCGTTTTCTGCACCCTATATTAGCACTAGCAATTAGTCTGGCCATGTGCTTTCTATGGCCGCCGCTATTGCGTGCTCTTCAATGAAGCTCGTTTGGCGCAGTTCACGCCGCAGAGATTGTTATTCGAGTACTGTCTTAAGTTGGTGTTATAATTCAGATTAGTAACATGTGTACTGTAATACCTCTGTCTGTTTATTGCAGAACCACACATACACCCATTGTAGTGTTTGCAATCATCCTACCCATGCCTGAACTGTACCCTGTCTGACCCACTAAAGAAACCTGAACACAAAGTCAATCTCCTGTCATTCGTGTCCTGATCGACGCCCCGGGGGCGAATGGAGCATACTCTCACTGAACTACTCACCTTTATACAGTCCTTTCCCATAACCTCACTAACAGGCTCGTTTCACACCAAATGTTGAGGTCAAAGCAGGATTTAGTTGAATGGCAAGGAGGTGTTCTGCATGAAGGTCTTTTGAACGTAGAGTAAAGGCCCTTGCACACCAATGCGTTTTTTACGTCCGTAAAAAATAAAATAAAATAGAACTCATGTTGTGTCAACCACGCTTGCACACCGAATCCGTAATATTCGTCCGTCCCCAAAAAAATCGGAACAGGTTCGATTTTCTGCGTTTTTCGCGTCCGTCAAAAGCGTTTTGAGAGTAGTTTTTTTTCTTTTTTTTTTTTTTTTCTATAACTGGCCAACTGGCCACCGTACGAATGTACACTGAGGTAAACAGTGAGAGACACCACTGAGGTAAAATGGCCTCCGAGAAGCTAATCCTACTTGTGTCAGAGCACAAAGCTCTTTACGAAAAACAGAGTCGTGATTACAAAGATTCAGAGTATAAAGACAGAATATGGCAGAGTATTGGAGAGCAGACTGGAATCGGGAATGGTATGTATTGATTACGAAAGATTAGACTAGTGGTTGTAGTATATTTTTATACATTAATGGCCTTCTTATATTCACGTATATTTTACACATATATTCACGTATATTTTACACATATTACACGTATATTTTTATTACCTCAAATACACTATATTGAATACTTTATTATTTCATTTACGAACGATCTCAGTTGTCGCACATGTACTGACACACACACGAATTGTTGCGCATGCGCAGTCACACACACACGCATATGCACGCCCCCGAGGGTCTGGGCCAATCAGAGGCCTAGGAGGAGGGCTATAAGACTTCTGTGCAGAGGGGCGAGCGCCCTGCTTTTTGACTATCTCGATTCACGGTGTGACTGCTCAGTGTGCCTGTAATCTGAAGACCCAACCTTTTTTTGAATAAATACTTTTAAAACTTTGGACCTTCTTGTATCACTGAAACAGAGAAAATATTCTACATAAGTGGCAACCACGAAGGGACCCTTTTTAATAGCTTTGGATCGGTCGTTTTGCAGCTCTCCAGGGTAAGTACAAGGCGAGCTGTGCAAATTAGCCTGTGTAAGCTATATTTTAAACGGATCCTCTTTAATATATAACTGGGTCGAGATTAGTCAGAGAGAGCCGGGTTATAAAGCCTGTATTGAGGAAAGTGTTTTAATTGTACGATTTCTATCGTGTGTGTGGTTATTATTGTGGTCTTGTTTTAAGAACAAGGTATTGGCATAAGCTAGGGAAAGACGTTTTTCTAAGCGGGCTAATAACTGTGATTTGTGTCAGGCAATAGTCTGGTGGAGTGTAAAATAGCTTTATTCAAATGGTAATGGAATTGGAATTCCTAGTTTGAAAGAGCAGAGTCCGTGCTATTTTAGAGATATGCATTGTTAAATTACTTGGGAGCACGGAGGAGAAACGTGGCTGGTTGAAAAGGGCGCCATATTATCCCTTTGTCTGAAACGCATGTCAGACCTGTGAACAAGGCCGCTAGTTTTCCCTTTGTGTAGATGCATGTCTGAGTTGGCGCCAATTTCTCCCTTTGTGTGGACAGAGGTAGGCTTAGTGGACACACAGGGCCTAGTGGAAAGCATGTGCCATTTTACAAGTATTTGAATAAGATTATCTTGGCAAATAATACATTGAACTGCATTGAAAAATAATCTTGATATTGCTGTGTCGTGGAGAATAATGATTATTGTGGAAAAGCAGTGTTGTGAAGATTAATCTTACAGTCTTGGCTTTTTTCCCCCTGACATTCATTTTTTTTTCAAATACACACGCGCGGGTTTTGATAAATGTCAGTACTCATCTCTTAAAAGATAACGATAAAACCATACAAATAGACTGGGATTGATAAAAATAGAGATAGAGTGAATTGATCTCGGGGTATTTCAAATAAGTTTAAAGAGATTGTTTTAAAGCAGGCTACAAACACGCGGGGGTTACCCCACAGAGAAGGACAAAGCCTCTCTTCCTTCTTCCTCTGTTGTTCAAACATACAGACACGTTGCGGGTGATTGTTGCATTACATAGATTTAACGTAGTTTAAAGATATTTGTCATAGTTTGTTAAAAGTAAAGATAGATTGTGACTTTAGGTTAGATTCAAAGCATATGTGGCATTTGTGCGTGAGTCTAGACCAGGCTGCTTTCCCTGAGCAGAATCACAGCAGGGTCACAGACCTCAATAAAACGGCCCTGTCTGCTTGCATAGAATGCTGACGAGAGATCTGTAGAGATCACTCATAGATTGATGTTTCTAATTGATTGTCCTATAGCAAATTACTTTAATTAATTTAATTAATTACTTATCAGTTGAATTAATTATTCAGAGCATTCATTTTCTGTTTCCCAGAACAATTGATTGATTCCATAAGTTTTAAATCAATGTATATGATGATATAGTGAATAATTCTAACGAATCATTCATTCATTTCACTTAAACAATTGATTTAGGGATAGATTGTAAAAATAAATCAGAAGATTGAGAGTTTTAGGTAAGGTAGTCATTCTGTAAAACATCTTCGGTGTGGCGGCCTCTATTGGTCGAGACACGATAGGACGTTTTTAATTCTTGACTGCCATCTAGTGGTTGACACAAGATAGGACGTTTTTAATTGTGTACTGCCCTCTGGTGGTTAGAACAAGACAGGACGTTTTTAATTGTGTACTGCCCTCTGGTGGTTAAAACAAGACAGGACGTTTTTAATTGTGTACTGCCCTCTGGTGGATAAAACAAGACAGGACGTTTTTAATTGTGTACTGCCCTCTAGTGGATGAAACAATATAAGACATTTTTAATTGTTTGCTGCTCTCCAGTGGACGGAATACGAATCACACTGGACCACTGGTTCTCCATCAGTGCATCCGCCTGAGGTCGACGATATAGTCTTTTACAATGATAAATGGAGGGTTACTTCAATTAATTTAAGTAATTACAAATTGATTTAATTAATTATTCAGATTATTTCATTTTCAGTTTTCACAAAACTTTGAGCAATTGGTTTATAGTGGTCTAGGGATGACGTTTTCTTCCACAGGATTTCATCAATGAAGTGTAAATGACTAAGTCTAGTTGATTGTGCATTCCTTCCAAGTAGCAGGTCGATTTCCTTACAGATTGTAATGAATAATTAATCATTTTATTCCTTCCCAATGACAAGTCGATTTCTTTACAGGTCGTGATTAATATTCGTGTTTTACATCTTTTTATTTGAAGTTAAGTTCTTTTTTCACAGTTCTTGATTAAAGAATAGCAGAACAGTTTCTATCTAAGGATTGATCAAGCAAGGGGTTGTGGATCAGAAAGACTTAAAGCGTGACCTGCTTTTTGTAATTTGATAATTGTGTTGAACAGCCTTTGTAGTTTAATAATTAAGTTGACCTGAACTATAATTAGTATTGATTGAGCAATTAAGTGACACATTCATACATAATAAGGGAAAAAACCATTTAGATTAAAACGCATACACATAGATTACATTTAAGTCAATAATACACAATACCACTGAAACAATCCGTTGTTCCGGAGTTGTAGTGTTCTGTGTGGACAGTTGACACAGTTAAGAGTTGGACTAGCATCTGTTTAGCAGATACAGCAACAGAAGGTGGGTTGTAAGGAAAGTACACCTTATAGCATATTTTCAGCATATTAAGCAGTATAAATACTTCAAACATGGGAGCCAAACCCAGTAACATTGTGAGGGCTGTTAATACAGCCAAGGGAATATTAGCAAATTCATCTCCTGTGGCTATAGTGGAAAAAATGAATCCTCTTGTTAAGGAGATTAGCGAGATATCAACGAAATGGAATATTCGTTGGGCAGACATTGAACAACCATGGCCAGCAGAGGGCACCTTTGATTTACAATTAATTGCAACATTGGAGATACTTATCAATGTACATAAGGCGCATCAAAAAGGAAAGATTAGATCAGAGAAACGCAGGTTAGAGTTAGCTATTTTAGACCTCTTCAAGGTAGAGGGGCAGAAAGTAGCATTAGCTTGGAAAGAGAAAACAGCTCACATGGATCCAGAAAAAAGAGATGAATTGGCCAAAGCAATGGAAGAGAAAGTGAACATTCCATTCTCACACACAGCTCCAATCTCCAGTCCTCCTCCCTATGCCAAGAGACTGGAGGACAATTCTCAGCGGATCTACCCTCAGGTCCCTGTCCTAAGTACGAGTGGAACCTTCACTATCAAAGATAAGGATGACAATGTACTGGAGAGGGGAAGAGCGAAAGTGACCGTGGACTTCGAACCAGAGAACAGGTCTGGTGCCAAACCGAAAATAAAGGAGGAGCCGAGGGAAAAAGGGGACGACAGGAGGGACAAGACGGATGACGGTGAAGATGGCAGTGGAGGAGATGGCAAAGATTCCAGTGATGACAGCAATGCACAAGGAGGCTACAGTTCTCCGATAAGAAAACTACTAGCCAGGGCCGAAAAGCAGGGAGGGAAAATACGCTATAAGAAGGGAAAAGAAGAAAATAGTTCTGAAGATGAGCAGAAGTCTCTGAAGGCAGGGAAGAGAAGAGAGAGCTTAGAGCAAAAGAAGAAGAAGCTGCAGGAAGACAGGGATGAAGAGGAGGGAGAAAGGAGGGCAAGAAAACTCCGTGCGAAAATCCTAAGAAACGAAGAGGACTACAGACAACAGCTGCAGGACCTAGACGTAGAAAGAGAAACGTGTCGTCAATCTCAAGCGGCAGCTTCACCTGCATCCCGGTTGAACTCCCCAAGGTCCGGAGCGACACCAAGGTCCGGAGCGACACCAAGGCGGGAAGCGACACCAAGGCGGGAAGCGACACCAAGGCGGGAAGCGACACCAAGGCGGGAAATAAAGACGGAGCCACAAGAGCCCCAAGTAAGCGATTATGAAACAGCATCGGAAGAAGAGGAAACTCAGGGGAACTTCCCAGTGCTGATTCGAGGTAACCAGATGGAATATCGTCCTTGGAATCATACGGATCTGTCAGAAGTGATCGAAAAACTCCCAGTCCTGGAAGATGGAGGTCATCCTTGGACGGCACAAGTCGACGTGAGATTGACAGGGACGCACGCTGCTATGGGGGATTTGAAAAGACTCTTAGCTACCATTACAGGATTGGACACCATGCAGGAAATATTGATGAAGGCGGGACTTCATAGATATATCGATACATCCGTTTATGATCCAGAACTCTTCGCAGCAAACAGAGGCAAGCTGTGGAAGGCAATCAGAGAAACATACCCTACTCACATTCACCCAGACAATGTCATTGTGAAGCCACTGGGGGGAGATGAAAATCCCCGGGGGTACGTTGCCCGTGTGCACTCTCAATGGAGAAGTGTGACAGGGAAGGATGCCGAAGATAACCCGTTAGAAAAAGCCATAATCAGGGAAAAGATTCAACAAGGTCTCCCTACCCCAGTTAAGAACAAGTTAGCAGAAGTGGTGGGCCTACGACACATGAGCAAGGCTGTTTATATAGACAACATAGCACACCAAGTAGAATTATTTAGAAAGAAGATTCAGGCACAGAAGGCACAAGACGAGGACTCACTCAGAAAACTAACTCAAGTGCAATTGCAAGAAGGCAAGAAAACCAAAGAGAGAGAGCAGACTATAGCCCTACAGGTCCCATCTCAGCCACAGCAACTGCAAATTGTCCCTCCCCAGTCATACCCACAGGGGCCACAAGGGGGGAATCCATACCCACAGGGGCCACCAGGGGTGCAAGTGGTTCCATACAACCAGCCTGGCCAAGGACCACCACAAGAGGGATGGACCACAGCACCGAGGAGGGTACTAGGACCATGTTTCGTATGCGGCCAGTATGGACACTTAAAACGTACCTGCTTTAAGAAGAACCAGGGGGGCGCAGGGGGGAAACAGAAAGGAGGAAATAAGCCCCCTGCTGCACCGGCTCCAGGAGTGGTGAACCCCTATGGAGGCCCAGCAGCTGCGCTATAGGGGTGCCCGGAAGATCCGAAAGGGGGGTGCCAGCTGGTGGTGACAAACAGGCCTGAAGATGAACCTACAATATGGGTGTCGGTCAACCAACGTCCATTAGAATTGATGGTGGACAGTGGAGCAGCCTACACCTGTCTGAAGCCTGAAGACGCCACGCACCTTCCTATGTCTGGGAGATATGTGAAGACAATCGGATTCGAGGGAATTAAACAGCTGATCCCTACTACTGAGCTTGTAAGCTTAGAGTACAAAGGACAGAGAGCAAATCTGTCAATACTTGTATCAGAACACACGCCAATAGGGCTACTAGGGAGAGATGCACTATGCCAGTTAAATTGTACCGTGAAATGCACACCGGACGGCTGTCAGGTGACAGTGCCACAAGAGAACAGACAACTGTCTGTCATGATGGACAACAACGCATCTATGGTATATTGGGTGGGAGGGCTTAGCCCAGACCTAATGGAACCAGCAAGGATGTGGGACAATTATATCCTGGCACACATGGCAGAGGCCAGAAGGCCTACTGATCCATTGCATTGTACACTCCAGTATTTTAGAGAAGTTGCAGATGCAACCCCAGATGAGTGGCTGAAGCATCAGCCAAAACAGGTACAGCTTAGTGCAAGTTGTATAATCCTAGGCCCTCAGGGAGTGGCTATGAAGATAAACAGTGACACTTATCTAGATCAGGAGCATAAGATTGAGGGTAGCATCCCTCATGTGACACTTATGATATCTGAACACTATAAGCAGAAGCATTTAGGGGCAATGATGGCAGACTCAGAAAAAGCCAGATTTGTAACGACAAAAGAAAACCCTGCTATCTGGAGGAGCATTGATGGACAGTTCACAAAACTGATGATCTCTGCTCAAGGAATAGGACATCCGCAGACTGTGAAGCTAATGAACCAGCTAATCCTTCCTGTACAAGCTGACAGAGACCTCAGAGAAGAAATGATGCAGAATGTGCCAGCCGACCTGTGGGCAAAGAACAGTACAGACATTGGATTTGTGAAATCAGCTCGTCCATTGAGAGTTGAACTCATACCGGGTGCAGAACCCCCTTGGAAAAACCAATACCCATTGAAACAGGAAGCAATTGATGGAATTGAGCCACAGATCAAAGGACTGTTAGAGGCAGGAGTCCTGAAGATAACTCAATATCCGTTAAGCAATACACCTCTTCTGCCAGTGACGAAACCTGATGGTTCATATCGTCTGGTACATGACCTACGGGCTGTGAATGAGGTAGTCGTCAGCTATCCAGCTGAAGTTCCTGATCCTCATGTGCTGTTGACTCAGATTCCATGTACAGCCAAAGTATTTACAGTGATTGATTTATGCGGGGCTTTCTTTTCTATACCTCTTAGTGTAGAAAGTCAAGGGTTATTTGGGTTTACCTACAAAGGTCAGCATTATCAATATACCAGAATGCCACAGGGGTACAAACACAGTCCTCATGTTTTTAATCAGGTCTTAAGGGAGGACTTAGACGGGTTAGAACAGATGATAAGTAGTACTGCCATTCAGTACATGGATGACATACTCCTTTGTGCCCCAGATGAAGAAACATGTCACAGGGATTCCGTTAAACTGTTAAAGGTTTTGGCGGAGAAGGGACACAAGGTGTCTAAAAAGAAGCTACAGTATTGTCAGGAAAAGGTAACTTACTTAGGACAATCCATTACACAGGGACATCGCAGCGTCACAAATGAGCATTTGGAAGCTATTCAGAGGGCTCCAAAACCACGAACGGTTAGGGAAATGATGATGTTTTTGGGCATTACTGGGTATAGTTCAGCATGGGTGGAGGATTACTCTAGACTAGTTGCTCCATTGAGGGGGATGATTAAGGAAACAGGTAGCGATAACCTCCAATCTTGCATTACTTGGACAAGGGAAGCTGATTTGGCGTTTGAGACAATTAAACACAAATTGCAAGAAGCGCCAGCTTTAGCGCTTCCAGATTATTCCAAAGAATTTGGATTGTATGTTTCTTCTTCAGCCGAGGGGAAGTATGCCTGCGCTGTTCTTACGCAACCAACAGGCATTGGACCTAGTCCACAGCCCATAGCCTATTACTCTGTCGCATATTCAGAGGTAGAAATGGGTTTCGCGCCATGTTACAGAGCAATGGCCGGGGCTTATCTTATGTACGAGAAGGCAACAGCCTTAACAATGGGGTACCCAATTACCATTCTCTGCCACCACAGTCTAAGGAACCTCTTGAATCAAGGCAAGTACACTTTGACGATGCCTAGGATTAGGGATTATTACAGGATGTTGGAAAGGGAAGATGTAACCTTACTAAGATGTAACACACTTAACCCAGCAGAGACCTTGCCAACCCCAGAAGATGGGGAACCACACGATTGTGTGAAGGAAGCTACGAGGTACTCTAAGCTTAGAGCAGATCTACTAGCTTTGCCTTTAAAGGAAGCTGACGTTGAGTATTGGACTGATGGATCTTGTTACCGGGTAGGAGAACATTTACGTGCCGGGTATGCCATAGTCCGATCCCAAAATTCGAAGTTCCTTGTGGAACAAGCCGAGGCTGTTCCTCAGCCTTGTTCGGCTCAGTTGGCTGAATTGATTGCCCTCACAGAAGCATGCAATTTGGGAACCGGACAAAGAGTGACAGTATACACCGACTCTGCCTATGCCCACAATGTGTGTCATTTACATGGAGCTGTATGGAAGGGACGGGGTTTTAAGAAAACTGATGGTTCGCCTATTCAGCACCACGCTCAAATCATGAAGCTGTTACAAGCCATGATGAAACCAAGGGAATTAGCCATAGTAAAGTGTGCCGCACACAGATCTGACTCATCACATGTCACACAAGGTAACAGGGCTGCAGATGATGCAGCCAAAGCTATTACAGGAGCAGACAAAGCAGGTAAAGTTCTGCTGGTCACACATGAAGTACAGTTACAGGGCATGGTCACGCTTGAGGATTTGTTGATGTTACAGAGTGAGGCAAATGCGCTAGACAAAAACTTATGGTTAACAAGAGGAGCTAGTCAGGATGACACAGGTCTATGGAGAAATCATGAGGGGCTGGTTGTGGCACCCCCAGATTTATTAGGCGTACTGATACAGGAAGCTCATGGATTAGCACATGTGTCCAGGGGGGAGGTAAGACGCAAGATCACCAAGGAATATGGTTTTTGGGCTCCATATTTGTTGGAACAAATAGACCATGTCCTTGGTCAATGTGTGGTCTGTTTGAAGAACAATATCAGACCTGGAATACCAGTGGGGACTGGGCATATCCCTACCCCAAACGGGCCAATGAAACATTTAGTGATTGATTATGTGGACATGATTCAACCTATTGCAGGATACAGGTACATGCTAGTTGTAGTAGACAGGTTCAGCAGATGGGTAGAAGCTTGCCCCACTCGAAGAAAGGATGCTCAGTCTGTAGCAAAGTTCCTATGTAGGGAAGTCATGCCTAGGTTTGGAATTCCAGATAGGATATCGTCAGACAATGGTAAGGAATTTGTGGATAAGACGGTAAAGCTTATACTACAAAAGTTGGGAATCAAGCAGAGACTTGGGTGTATTTACTCACCTCAAAGCCAGGGGATAGTAGAGAGGATGAACGGGGTCCTTAAGAACCGTCTTTCTAAGATCTGTAAGCATACAGGTCTTAATTGGTTGGAAGGACTCCCTCTTGCATTGATGGCCTGTCGTTCCAGTGAGATTCGAGGGCTGCACTTGACTCCCCATGAACTGGTGATGGGGAGGATAATGACAGCTCCCTGTGTACGAACCAGTGGGAAAGGGCCAAGTTTGGCTCTCCTGGAGAGTGACATGAAAGCCTATGTACAGTACATGACTAACCGGCAAAAGAGTATCTCTTCTTATGTGCTCCACAAACAGGAACGTGAGGAGGAGGTGAACGCACAGGAGAGGAGGGACGCGTTGCAACCGGGTGACAAGGTCTACGTGAAGGTCTACAGACGGAAGTGGCATGAGGCTCGACGGGAAGGACCTTACGAGGTCGTTCGGTGCACTGGGACTGCCCTCCAGATCAAGGGGTCCCCCACCTGGTATCACGTTCATCACTGCATCAAGGCACCCAATGAGGACGATGAGGGAGAACCTCAGCAGGATGGTGAGGAGATCCCTGGGGACGAGGGAGTCCACAGCTTGGACATCCAGGCTGACGAAGATGTTGGTGAGTATCTGCGTCATGATGCAGATGATGCCGGGGGCCTCGTCCCAGACCCTGTCCAGCCCACTGATGAGTGGGTCAACGGAGACCGTGAAGGATCCAGTGACTGCGACACCCCTCTTGGGGGTTCTACCGAGCCTGGTGTTGCCCCTGTTGTCACCCCTTCCGACCCTGACAATGCTCCAGACGGAGATGTCAGCAACCCGGGCGGATGCCCGGACCGAGGTACCATTGAGAGACACAGACCTGTCAGTGATACACCTCAACCAGACAGACCCCGTAAAACACCAAGGCCAATTAGGAGGAAACTCAAGCCATGCCGTTTCAGAGACTGATATACCCCTTAGTGTTCCTACCCCATTGACTTCTTTGGACAATGTTACACTTTACTCACACACTGTTATGCCTGGACGTCAGAGACGAATGATCATAGCAAGTAGAGCTTTTACTTGCCCACATTCACGTTGTGCTATTGATGATTGTTTGATCTATACCGCCGAAGAGAGCGAGTGGTATTTATTGGATACTACATATATTACACTTGATCAGTACTCAAGCAACATGCAAGAAACTCGTGTGACATTAACTAATGTTGACCAGGAAGAGAGCTCGTATTGGTGTGCTAGACGTGATATCGGTGAACCGGTGTCTAGTAAATCCAACAATTTCAAGGACAATATTTGTAGGACCAGGCCTGACTATCCACACCACTATAGGACCTCGGACTGTGAGACATTGGTGCATAAATATGTTCACGATGAGTTACCAGGAAAGGTTGAAAATGTTGCTGTGAAGGCTCCTACGAAGGCGATTGTAGTTGCTACTGACGATTATTTGTTGTATGATTCTAATCACCTGGGGACACGGTCCCACCCTAATTCTGCCACTAGTATCATGAAAGATTTTGCTTCAAAAATGAATTATTCTGATTGCTGGATTTGTCAACAGGTCCCTGTAAGTGCGTCTGCTCCTATGTTTTTCCCCATACCGTTAACTAAAGCAGAATGGCTTCATTATAATTGGCAGGGTTTAGCCCCATTTGTTTTACAGGGCAAGAACCAGAGCTCTTCTTGTCAGCCCAGCACGATTCTGGTTCCTTTAAATTCTTCCTATGCAGGTGTGGATATTGGTGTGTTGGAACGTCTGACAGCAGCGGTTAACAGACACCATAGGCCTAGCGGTGTGGGGAAGGTTATTATTGATAGGCTTACACATTTGTCACAACCAACAGGTCCGAAGAAGATATATATTATCCAAGCTATGTTCGCTCAATTAAATGGTACTGCATTGAGTCCTCATCTGTCATGTTCTGGGAGTGTGACTTCTACACGGTGGAGGGGTTCAGTTGTTATTTCTGGATTAAAATGTAAAGTTGTTGATTGTGCTATGGTGCCTCAAATGAAATTACATGATACCAATACTACCAGACGGCAGAGAGGCACCACGCAGCTTAAAGTCATGCCTCTCGTAAATGTTACAACCTGTATTGACATTCAAGTACGGCCCAAGATCAGCTCGGTTCGTCAGTTAGGGGCTGCGTCTTGTGTAGGTGGAACCATTTTCTCGTATCCTGGTGCGGAGCTTCAACTCCCGGAACATGTGTTTCTTGTGTGTGATAATGATGCATTCTCTAAGCTTCCTGCTTCGATTGAGGGTGGTTGTTATTTGGCTCATCTGATACCTTTGATTAGGAAAGTTACTCGGGAGGAGATGTCTGTACTTCACAAACAAGCAACCCATCGTAGTCGTAGGGCGTTGTCTGCCGCTCAGAAGTTTTTTGGCCTAATATTCCCAAGTTATGGTGTCTACAACACTCAGACTGAATTAAGTGCCTTATCATCCGTTCTTGAAAAACACATTAATGCTTCGGATGCTGTAGTGTCTGCCCTGGCCACTGAATTGACTGAAACTAAGAATGTAGCTCTCCAAAATAGAATGGCTTTGGACATTATTTTGGCCAGTCAGGGTGGTACTTGTGCTTTGATAGGCGGTGAATGCTGCAGTTATATTTCGGATTCTGGTAACGCTTTGCATGATTTTCATGAATCTAACAAGAAGGGTGTAGAGGATTTACATAAAGAACACGGTTGGAATATGTTAGATTTCTTTGATTCTGCTTTTTCAGGTATTGGTAATATGATCAGGTCCGTCGCTATTATTTTTGTTGTCATTATCATCTGTATTATGTTACTTGGTATTTTGATCAAATGTTTTGGAAAGTGTATTTCGGATGTTCCTATTAATGCTTTGGTGTTGACCAACGTAGCTGATGAGCAAAAGCTGGATTCTGTTTTGCTTTCTGATTTTGTTTCCTCTTTTGATGATTTGTTTATTAAGTGATGTTTTGTGATTATTTGCGTCGATTACTGTTTGTTTCTTTCTATATCATGTGATTAATGTCAGTTGAGAAGTGGTGTGGTGGTTATGCAAAGATAGGAAAGCGGTTCTGTTCCTAGCGCAACGAAGAAATCGCTCTTGACTGGGAAAGGATATCAATCTGAGACAGCGGTAAAGGCTGTTCTCCAACTGGGTACAAGTGCTAGTAACCTCTGACCCCGACGCTTCTAGGACAAAGAAAACATCGGTCGTTGGAAGTTTCTATGTTAATTTGTGCATGATGGATTGTGTTTAGTTTAATTGTGGTTGTTATTTTCAAGATTCTTTTTGTTATTGGTTGATTTCTATTTTTTGCATGATGTCTTTGGGTTCTTATTAGTTATTTTTTATTTTTTGTTTTTTGATTTTTTATTTTTTAATTTTTTTATATTTTCTTAGCTGTGATATGTGGGGTTTGTGTTTTTGTTTTGGTTTATGTGATCATTTAGTTTCGGAACACCCTCTGGGTGGTCCGAGGGGGGATGTGTAGTATATTTTTATACATTAATGGCCTTCTTATATTCACGTATATTTTACACATATATTCACGTATATTTTACACATATTACACGTATATTTTTATTACCTCAAATACACTATATTGAATACTTTATTATTTCATTTACGAACGATCTCAGTTGTCGCACATGTACTGACACACACACGAATTGTTGCGCATGCGCAGTCACACACACACGCATATGCACGCCCCCGAGGGTCTGGGCCAATCAGAGGCCTAGGAGGAGGGCTATAAGACTTCTGTGCAGAGGGGCGAGCGCCCTGCTTTTTGACTATCTCGATTCACGGTGTGACTGCTCAGTGTGCCTGTAATCTGAAGACCCAACCTTTTTTTGAATAAATACTTTTAAAACTTTGGACCTTCTTGTATCACTGAAACAGAGAAAATATTCTACATGGTCATTATTCGTTTTTCGTTTTTATTTTTTTATTTTTAAATCATGTTCGAAATAAAAGATTCATTCATTCATTCATTCATTCGTAGACTAGTGATTGTGTTCTGGGTAGCTAGCTAGTTAGGTATGAATGCCATTTAGCAATAAGCTGTCTTGTTTTACTGTATAAAGCAGGGGAAGTGAAGAAAATGTGGCGCAACTTGCGGGACACATACATCCGCAAGAAGAGCGATGACAAATGTAGAAGCGGTCAGGGAGCAAGCGTCAATAAAAAATGGAAATACATGGAGGCAATGTCCTTCCTAAAATCGTCCACAACAAAGAGAAGGTAAAGTTAGCCTATCCAGAAATGCACAACAACAATGATGATGATTGTGTTGTCCGGCAACACTTTCTTTATTTTCTTTAGAAAAAGTTAAAAAGTTCGTATTTGATAACAATGTATATACCAAATATTTTAGTTAATATTTGATGTAGTGACACCACTTCCTTTACCTTTAAACACTTCCTTTGTTTACCGCAAATCTACTTCCGGTTTGGGAGTTCGTCCTTTGCCAGAGAGAGACCGAGACGTTATGTGTGTTCTCCATTCATCATTCAACATCCATGTTCAGATTTACACAAAGCAATGTTGTTAGTACGAAATATCAAGTGTTTGATTGGTAGCTTTATATATTAGTCATCATTGGTTGGGAATATTATGTTTTTAGTTATTATTTTGTAGCTAGATTGTTAGGCCAAAAAAGTGGACTTTCTAGTTAACCACTGTTTGTTTACATCCTGTTGAAACATGTTTTGTGCTGCTTGTCTTGCAGTTTTTACCAGTTCAATATACCTGATTTGAAAAGCCACCCTACGCCTCTTTCTTTGATGGACTTTATTGACAAGGTTTAGCTTGTGATGTTAGAGAGAGAACATCACAATGATGCTTACAGCAGAGTGCAACTAATTAGCCACACAGTATGGTTTCATAACGCAGATAACGCCTACTTTCAACAGATCAGACAGTAATGTTCAATTTGATGAGGAGGATGAAACAGAGGATGAGGAGGACACACAGACAGAGAGGGAGAGCTCCAGTGTAGGGATGGAGACAGAGCAGACCAGCTCAGCCTCTTCAGGTATAACAAGTTGAGAACAAATTGTATCATTTGCACCTACCACTGGTGTGTATAACTCAAAATTAGTTATATTTAGAGGAGAGGTAGGGTCACACTCAAAGAAGGGGAAAAAAGTCATTAAGTTCTCTGCATTTGGTTTAATACATCGTTTTGCATGCACGTGCTTCCTCCTCTGTGCATGCAAAACTATGGATTAAATCAAGTACTGAGAACTTTCAGATTTTTTCTTCTTTGAGTGTGACCCTACCTCTCCTCTAAATATAGCCCCTCCAGGTAGCCAGGGTGCCAAACGGGTGCAGAGGCAGGCAGAGTGTGGCGATAGGCTAGACCGGTACCTCCGTTGGAGAGAAGAGAGGGACGAGAGGAAAGAAAAGGTGGATCATGTGTCCTCCTTTCTCAGCAGCTTGGCCCCCACCATGAGACAACTCCCCCCAGAGAAGCTCTCGTATCTTAAAATTAAGATGCAGGAGCTGGTCCATGATGCTGCCTTTGGGGGGGGGGGGGGGGGGGGGGAGTCTGAATATGTAACATATCATCATAATATGTGATTTTTTTTTCGCTCTCCTAAGCTGCAGTGGATGAAGGACGCCCCCATCCAGGAGGCTCTGCTGTCCTACACCAAGTGGCACCACATCGAGAGAGACCCGGCAGTGTTCAGCGTGAAGATAGACGAGGACTACGTCCACTGTCTCCAGGGCGTCACCAGGGCCAGCTTCTGCAACGTCTACCCGGAGTGGATCCAGTACTGCGCCAACAAGCTAGAGGAGCCGGTGGACTGTGATGAAGACTCTCCCCTGGTCACTCTGTGCTACGCCTAGTCTGTCCTGGGTCGGAGGTCACTCGGGACAGCCTCTCACAACATGTCCAACAGGTGATTGTGAATAAGATGACCACAAACAGCAACTCTGCTGCCATCCCTAAAGATGTTGTGGCCTATGTTGATGTGTGGTCCAGAAGCAAAACTGAGAATTACTCCAAGTCCATCATCCAGCAGCTGTGCGATATGGGAGCTGAGGTGACAAAAAGATTAAATAAGCGAGTCACCCATGTGGTCTTTCAACACGGCCATCCAGCCACATGGGATAAAGCCCAGAAGACTGGTGTGAGGCTTGTATCTGTTCTCTGGGTGGCCAGATGTAAAGATGACGGTGAACATGTGGATGAAGAGCTGTATCCTGCCTTCAATGATGAAGCCATTCCTGCGCTCAAGAGAAGGGCACATCGTTCTATGCAGCCAAAAGACCTCCCCGTGCTGACCCCCCAAAATGACACGCATAAAGAAAAAACTTAACAAGATGATGAAAGAGCTTCATCCAGTGCCGTCGTCACCTTTTTTTTTTACAGATGTGTCCCCTTTCATCATTGATGAAGAGAATGGAATAGTCTACAGCCCTCTGCTGAAATGGTCTGACACCATGGCACAGCGACTGAAAGAGATGAGAGAGAAAAGGGAGAACCTCTCTCCCACAGATACGGATTCTGATGACCCATATGTTGGTGCTCAGCCTTGCTCAAAGAAGAAAGATGGAAAGAAGCAGGGGAGGCTGGTTCATTAGGGCAATTGGACAATGCCCCACCAAAGGGAGAAGAGAGAGATTTATTTTCCTATGACTTCTAGACAGTGTTGCTTCTGAATATCATAAACCAATCAGCTAGTGTTCTGTGGAGTATATTCCAATTTCTCCAGTTAACAACCCACAAAGGCCTCTTTTGCTCAACTTGCCCTCAAAGACTAAGGTTCAGATCCTCTTTGAACCCAGTCCTGGGAAGAGAAAGAGGGGCAAGAGTGAAACCACAGGGCCTATGTTGGCCCCTGCCAAGAGAAAAAAAGATTCTGTGTCAAGTGAAAAGAAGAAGGAGCGCCATATTATCCAAATGTGTTGCTTGTGCCAGAGGGTGTGCCAAAGGCTCTTGAACGGCAGTGTGAATGTGGCAGTGTAAGACATGTTCCACCTCCGTTTCAAGTAGGAATGACCTCTTAAGTCATTACAAACTAAAACTAACTAACTAAAACAAACTAATCCATGTACATATTTGGACTGCCCTTGCTCCTTTATAACATGGAATGCTCTGATTGTTCACCAGAGTAGAGTGCATTCCACACAAGTGTCTCAGAGACCTACAGGTGAACACTTTGTTCATTTTGATCAGCTTGTGTCCTTTTTGTCCTGTTGCGTTTGCCGTAGCTGCTTTTCCGGGTTCAGAGCACCGCTGGCGTCCGCGTTGCGACTGCCGCTTCTGTTTCTCTGTCCTGTCTTTTTGTGTCCTGTCTTAAAGTGTCTATAGTTTCTTGTTTTCAACGTCTACCTTGTTTTGTGTGCCCGCCTTCCCCCAAAAGTCTCCGTTCCGGGCAAAAAAAAAAAAAAAGAAGGGTGTGAATGTATATGTGTTCTCCAGTGCCTTTTGTCCGCTTTAAGGTGGTGGTAAGTTGAAGGTTGAAGGCAAATGTTTCCGCACATTATATTCTCCCTCTGGGCTAAGCCCCGGATCTCCTACAATCCTAAATCCGCCCCTGCACCTGACTCTTGCCTGTTTTGATGAGCTTTTCAAAGCTCATTTTGTCTTCTGTACCTCGTACAACAAGGATCTGGCAAATGTGTACAACTTCTTGCAAACCACCATTTATGAGATTGATGTTCCTACCACTAAGGTGAACCCTAGGGTTGCAGAGTTGAGGGCTCGGATGCTGCATTGAGTTGATAGATGTTGTGTTTTATTTGCAAGAGCCCCCAGGCAAATGCAAATTATTTGACAAAGCAGACCCCTTTATTGGCATGTGGTATGAAGCAAAGCATAATTTCTTTAAAAAACAATTAAAAAGCTCCAAAAATATAACTTTGGCAAAGAAACACCAAAGTCAAATAGCATACAGTTGGCATACATTTGACCCCAACAGAGTGATGATCGGTCCAGGGAAAATGTTTAAATGTGATGAAGTGGGGCTGTGAGATAGCTGAGACTCTTCAGGTACCAATTGACACCAAGGTATTAAATGTTAGATGGGCCAAACACCATGGAAATATGTATCGTCCAGGTTTAGTTGTTTGTCTTAAAGTCCATTGTGAGATGGCAGTTTTTCAGAAAATCAAATGACAAATAGCCGTCCAAAAATCAACAAACAGTAAAACTTCACCAAATATGGTGAAATATATTGTGATCTGAGAAACGTAATATAGACGATTAACACAGACTTAAATGTAAGACTGTTTGGATTTGCTCAGTATATGGCGCTAATACATAGCTTTTTTCAAAGTTTAAAAGCCAGATTTTTTTTTGTGTATTGTGAACAGAGGCCAACATTTTATTTTCAATTTTAGAGGCCACAATTGTATTTATTGTTGTTTTATGTATTGCACATTTCTTACACTTTTGAGCATTTGATATTCAGACGTCATGCAGTTGTGAGGATTCAAGTTTGTTTGTCCCATACTGTTTCCTGTGAGATTTTAGTTTTTAAAGATTGTGCACAGCAAGCTCTTTAAAACCCAGCGGCCAACATTTTATTTTCCATTTTAGAGGCCACAATTGTATTTATTATTGTTGATGTATTGCACATTTCTTACACTTTGAAATAATAAATTGTGCTTTGTCAAATACTGATTTCTGATTTATTTTCCTTGTTGAGTTTAAAGAACCTTCCAAGTAAGTTCATGATTTGTATTTGTTGAAACATCACAAGAAAATAATTCTCCACAGATAATATACAGTTCTGTATTGAGTAAAATACAACTATAGTATTGAGTAAAATAAAACTATATATTGAGTGAAATACAACTATATATTGAGTGAAATACAACTCTGTTTTGAGTGAAATTGAGTTGTTTTCATTTTATGTTAGAGTTAATATATGAACACTGAATAGAGTAGAATTAACGTAGTAAATTTTACTCCATTTAGACTGCGACCAAATGTTATCTGTTGTAGAGTAAAAAAAAAAAAATATACATATATAATATAAAATATACTCTGATAGATTTCCTGTGTAGTCTCCACATTAAATACAATTATTGGGCTTGGTCAGTAGTTTTCTGTAGCTATAGGGGATAGGTCAGTGGTTTTCTGTAGCTATAGGGGATAGGTCAGTAGTTTTCTGTAGCTATAGGGGATAGGTCAGTGGTTTTCTGTAGCTATAGGGGATAGGTCAGTAGTGTTGTATAGGGGATAGGTCAGTGGTTTTTCAGAAGGAGAGATTCATTTGAGAACGTATTGACTCACTGTTCAATCCGATCTATTTAAACCAACCGTAATCACAGTAATGGGACATAGACTTTACACACTGGAAAATCAGCTTTTACGTGTGTGTGTGTGTGTGTGTGTGTGTTTCTTTGGCTTTCTGTGCATAGTGCCGTATGTCACAGTGATGAACTCATTGGTGATGTCTCCTCCCTGGCCCCCTCTCTCTCCCTGACTTTATTCTATCTTTATTAAATCCTCAACCATCCTTAAACAACCACCAACATGAAAGTAATCCAAGGGGAACCCTGTCCAACTATTCCTTTTCCAATAAACAGAAATTACTCAGTTTACCAATTAACGAGACTGAACTCTTTGTCCTGTGGTTAGAACAGAGCATAAACATTTACAAGGCCCATAGAATATTTGGCCCCTACCCGTGTGTGTGTGTGTGCGTGTGTGTGTACAGTAATTGTATAGTCCTTGGCCACGTCTCAGTGTATGAGCCTGTTGGCTTATTGATGTTTTGACCTTGGCCCAACACCCCTTTATCTCCATTCCTCTGGTCCAGTCGGTAGTTATATTAGTGGTCTGAGGGAACACCACTGATCTCTCCTGGCTCAGAGGAATGGGAGGAGGGAGGACGGGTCAGGTTGGGTTCAGTGTATGTGTGTGTGTGTGTGTGTGTGCGTCTCTGTGTGTGTGTGTGTGTGTGTGCGTGCGTGCGTGCGTGCGTGCGTGTGCGTGCGTGCGCATGCTAAGACTGTTATCCTGCTAATTCAATAGCCATCATTTCCTGTAGTTTCCTTCATGAAGTTGAAATGGAGTGTGTTTTGCTAAGAGATGATTGACAGCCTGGCTGAGGTAGGTCTCTCTCTCTGAGTGTGTGTTTGGCTCTCCTTCAATAGGCCCAGTGACAGTGAATGATGTCTCCCAGATGACCACATGGCTGGCTGTCTAGGGAAACGATGGGATGGTCCCAGTATACATATCAAAGGTTATCCTTATTGTGTGTGTGTGTGTCCGTGTGTGTCTGTGTGCGTCTGCGTGTGTGTGTGTGTGTGTGTGTGTGTGTGCGCGCCTGTGTGTGTGTGTCTGTGTGTGTGTGTCTGTCTGTGTGTATGTGTGTGTGTGTGTGTGTGTGTGTCTGCGTGCGTGCGTGTATGCTGCGTGTACACTGTGTGTGTGTGTGTGTACACTGTGTGTCTGCGTGCGTGCCTGTGTGTGTGTGTGTGTCTGTGTGTGTGTGTGTGTAAGCGCGTGTCTCTCCGTGTGAGTTATGCCTCTCAGGTGAGCCCACTGGCTGTGTGTGTACAGAGTCTCAGGGGAACACGCCAGAACTTCCCCTGGACTGTACATACATCATGTCCGATAATAAAGCCTTGTTTTTCTTAAATGCACCTGGAAATCAATCAGCTCGCAGCCCAGTGACCACATTATCATCTGTGTGCTGCTCACTGTTTGGTTTCCCATAGTCAAGTGTCCTGTGTCTTTATGTCTTGTCCTCCACGTCTCCTTGTATGTAGTTCAGTGGTCATAAAGGGCCTCGTAGTCTCCTCAGTCTACCTTAATGTTCTTATGGCTTGGCAGTCAGTCATGGAGGTTGCATGGAGAGAGCTGTTGTGTGAGCATGGAATTGAATCCCGGTGTGATACATTAACATAGAATACTTATGTTATGTTACAGGTCTTTACCCTGTGTGAACTCAGACTAATGTTAGTTCAGTGTAGTGTGGGGTAGGCCTACATGTTTTCTTTCCTTCTATATGACATATGACTCCCTGTACAGCACAAACATCCAGTATGAGTCCCTGTCCAGCACTACATTACAACAGTAGGCCTAAACGCTTAGGGTCCTGTTGTCCCGGGCCCGTGTTTGCTTGGGAATCCCTTCACACTAGTGAGATGACTGAGGTGGGATTTCTGCCATGGTCATTGGTGCTTTAACACAGAGGAAATGCACCTCTGTGTGTGTGTGTGTGTGTGTGTGTGTGTATATGTATGTATGTATGTATGTATGTATGTATGTTCTATGTATGTATGTATGTATGTATGTTATGTATGTTATGTATGTAATGCGTGTGTGTCTGTGTGTGTCTGTGTGTCTGTGCATGTGGTCTGGATGTGTATAGACAGGGAGAGACACGTGTCAACAGGGGACAGAGTCTAACAGAGATTGATGGGGTGGTGGAACTGATCCTCATGTGTGGCATCCCAGCCTCGCAGACATATCTCTCAACTCAGAATGCCAAGTCAAACACATGGGTCCACACACACTCACGCACACACACACGCACACACACCACACACACTCGCACACACACACACCACACACACTCGCGCACACACACACACACACACACACGCACACACACACACACTCGCACACACACACACGCGCACACACACACACACACACGCACACACGCACACACACACACACACACACACTCACGCACACACATGCACACACACACACACACTCGCGCACACACACGCACACTCACACTCAGACACCATGTGCCAGAGCACCAAAGATCATAGACCACCAGCGTCACAGCCCTCCGGCTATAAGAGCTCCAGACTTAAGCCAGCTCGCCCAGCTGCTGCTGTTGCTCTGCCCCAGCACGTGTGCTCTGTTTCTGGCCGCAGCACTGGCCAGGCTCCCATGAGGCCTGGGGGTTCTGGTCAGCTGCAGATGTGGTGCTGGATGGTGAGAGCCTGCTGTGTTGGGCTTCCATCTGCCCGTGGCTGATAGAGTGGGCTGGGGATGGACTTATCAGTGGACTTGTTGCTGCTATTTGTTCAATGATTCTGAGACTGAATGTCTTTAAAAGGATTGGGAAATAGCTAGGTGAGTTGACGTGAGGTGAGAGGAGAGGAGAGGAGAGGAGAGGAGAGGAGAGGAGAGGAGAGGCGAGGAGTGGAGTAAAGATACTGCGTTAATAATACAATAATTTATTCATTCCAATCCCATTTGACTCCTTACATGGTAGGTTTCAACAAATCATATTTTCCAAGGTGCTGTATACATGACATGGAGATATTTGGAAAGAGGGTCAACAGAGTAATACATCATCTCAGCTGAGCCGGCCCTGACTGCAATAACGCAAATTAACTAAAGCTCTTAAAAACTACAGACATTGTTATTTTCATTCAACGCCGTAAATCTGTAGCTTAGACAACCCAAAACACACGCACACACACACGCACACACGCGCACGCGCACACACAGACACACACACACACACACACACACACACACACACACACACACACACTGGGTCACTATAACATGTTGACTTCTTCAACTAACTTGATTTCCCCCAAATCTGTCTTTCCTCATTTTCCTCGCCATCAGAACCATGACAACAAAAACATAGCTCCAAAAGTTAGAACAGCAAGGTGGGAAGGATGCCATTGCGTAAAGGCGCACATAGCCTGAGGGTACAGTAGTGTCCAACATCATCAACAAATAACAAATATGTATGTATGCGTATATTGCTGCACATTATTGACAGATTCACATCTTTATCTTTAATTATTTTAGTTAATTGAATACAGCACTAGATTGAACATGCAGTAAATACCAGAAACACAAAGATTAAACTTGGCAGATGTTGTTGTTTTTTTGGTATCACTGCAGACATTTTGGCTGGAAGGCCTACCGGTTTGAGAATTCTGACCCCAGCCCACGCCTTAATCTCAGTCAAGCTCTAAAGTTTAGCAGGCTGGTATTGGCAGTGAAGGGAATGCAGCAGCTGTTTGCATGTCCTGTTTAGATGCATTATAATCAGTCATAATATGACACAGTCTGTCTACAGCAACTGATTAGTAGCTCCTCCTGCTCCTCTGTGTTCTCCAGTGATGGCACGTTTAGGGAAAGTGCAGAGAGGAATTAGAGGACTCAGACTAAACAACATGTACAGTACCTATGTGTGTGTATGTGTATGCTGTGTGTACACTGTGTGTGCGTGTGCATGTGCGTGTGCGTGTCGTGTGTGTGATGCAGAATCTGACTAAACAACAAAACATTGCATGTGACGTTATTGACTAATGAGTAGCCTTGCTCGACTGTATACAAACCATCAGGACACACAGAATTACAGTGTGACCACAGTGTTGACAACTCTCCACATCCAAAGATATATAGCCCTGATTCTCTTAACAATGTGTGTGCTTTCGGTGACTAGGGCTCTTTAAGCCGGGGTTTATTTGGTTGTCTGTGGAGGGATTTCTTTGTGCATGTGCGAGTGATTTACTTCTGTTGATAAACAACACTTGAGTCATTCAGAGTAGTAGAGACTCACAACAGGGTTCTTTCCTGTTACGCAAGTAGACACAGTAGACAGTATATACACTCACTGAACACTTTATTAGGAACACCATGTACACCTTCTCATTCATGCAATTATCTAATCAGCCAATCGGCAGCACCTCAATGCGTCCAAAAATGTGATTTCAGTGATTTTGACCGTGGCCTGATTGTTGGTGCCAGGCAGGCTGGTTTGAGTATTTCTAAAACCGCTGCTCTCCTGGGATTTTCACGCACAACAGTCTCTAGAGTTTACTCAGAATGGTACAATAAACAAAAAACGTCCAGTGAGTGGCTGTTCTGTGGACGGAAACACCTTGTTGATGAGAGAGGTCAACAGAGAATGGCCAGACTGTCAAGCTGGCAGAAAGGCTACGGTAACTCAGACTCTACAATTGTGGTGAGCAGACAAGGAATGCATCGAACCTTGAGCTCCGGTGAGCTACAACAGCAGAAGGCCACGTCAGGTTGCACTTCTGTCAGCCGAGAACAGAAAGCTGAGGCTGCAGTGGGCACAGCCTCACCAAAACGAGACAGCTGAAGACTGGAAAAACGTAGCCTGGTCTGATGAATCTCCATTTCTGCTGAGGCACACAGATGGTAGGGTCAGAATAATTGGCGCCAACAGCATGAATCCATGGACCCAACCTGCCTGGTGTCAACAGTCCAAGCTGGTGGAGGTGGTGTAATGGGCCTGTTAATAGCAACCAATCATCACTTGAATGCCACAGCCTATTTGAGTATTGTTGCTGACCATGTGCATCCCTTCATGGCCACAGTGTACCCATCTTCTAATGGCTACTTCCAGCATGATAATGCACCATGTCACAAAGCAAAAGTCGCCTCAAACTGGTTTTATGAACATGACAATGAGTTCAGTGTTCACTGGATCTGAATCCAATAGAACACCTTTGGGATTTGGTAGAAGGGGAGATTCACAGCTTGAAAGTGCACCTCAAAAATCGGAAGGAATTGTGTGATGCAATCATGTCATCATGGACCAGAATCTCAAAGGAATGTTTCCAACATCTTGTGGAATCAATGCCATGAATAATTAAGGCTGTTCTAAGAGCAAAGAGAGGTCCTACTCAGGACTGATTGATACAGCTAGAACACCAGCAGCACAGACATACAGCCAGACCCCCAGCAGCAAAGAGATACAGCCAGACCCCCAGCAGCAAAGAGATACGGCCAGACCCCCAGCAGCACAGACATACAGCCAGACCCCCAGCAGCAAAGAGATACGGCCAGACCCCCAGCAGCACAGAGATACAGCCAGACCCCCAGCAGCATAGAGATACAGCCAGACCCCCAGCAGCATATACAGCCAGACCCCCAGCAGCATAGAGATACAGCCAGACCCCCAGCAGCAAAGAGATACAGCCAGACCCTTTCACAAGTCAGTGACCCGGCATGTTTATTTTGAGTTAAGAGTTGATAAATCGACACCGTCCTACGCTGTCAATAGGAAAATCGCAGTTTATGCGACAACAGGTAAGAGTAACACAATGTTGACAAAATGGGATGACAAATGTTATGATGTTATTAGCTCGTTAGCTAGCTAAGTAAAGTTTGATTTGACTTGATTTATTAGGATCCCCATTATCTGATGCAAAGGAAGCTAATTTGCCCTTTTTTGGTAGAGGGATTACTTTAGCCTCTGTCCAGGTTTCTGGCCACTTATAGTCAAGACTAAGATTGAAGATGTGGCATATGGGAGTGGTAATATGGTCCGCTACCCTCCTCAATAACGTTCCATACAGGTTGTCAGCACCAGGTGGTTTCTCATTTTTCATAGATGATAATAATTTTGTAACTTCTTCTGAAGTCACAAAATTCAAAAGAGCAGTGCTCCTCTTTCATTATTCTGTCTAGTATAGGCCTACATGTGTACAATGGCTCACAGTGTGGTGTTGGCATTTCCTGCCTGAGTTTACATACTTATATACTTACATACTACTTATAGAAATAATTCTTCTTTTTACTGCCATTTTTAACAGATACAGGAGCTGCCAAAACAAGATCAGGAGTCAAGCAAGCTGCAGCAGCAGCCCCTGTTGGTGAAGCAAGGAACACCAAGGGTGAGCAACTATGGCCTTGCAGCGCACACGAGCCTCCACACTGTTATTCTATTCTAGATCAGGAGATAAATGGTCAAATTAACATGAGTCTTTCCCCTCGGACTATCTATGCTTTTCCTTATGTATTGTATGCTTTGTTTGATAATAACTCGCTTTTGTCATTCATTCTCTAGGAAAAGATGACGGCAATGAGCAAGCTGCTGTGCAGGAGGTGGGTATTGCATTGGATGTTAATATTGACAAGTGTTCATTGCTGACACTGACTTAAAAAAAAAAATATATATATATATACTGGTTGTTTAACACAGACGATTTGAGAATTTTGACTTGTCAGTTGTTTGACTATCCTTGTTTTGGGATTCATATTTGTCTTCTGATCCAGCCATCCGATATGATGGAGCCAGTGCAGGAGGCCATGTCTGCCCCTGCCTCCCCCTCCGCCCCAGAGGGGTTTGTCTTCCAAGCCCCAGAAGGCCTGTGGTCCTTCAAGCCTGTCCCTCTCACTCCCCAATCGGCAACCCCCCCCCCCACTTCTAGCTGGTGCCTTGTGCCATCCACGTAAACAAAAACACTTGTCATTATATTGTGAGTCATTTATTTCTTATCAGGAAAATCTGTGTTAAATGCAGGTTAATGATAACATGGATATGTTTCTGATAGGCCACAAGAGAGTAACCGGTAGACTTGTCAGATGTCTAGTCAATAGATCTGACTGACTTTTAGCACTCCTGCTCTACTTTTTCTTGGCCACAGCCGCTGAGGACTGCTCGGCTAACCGCGAGAAGGACGGCATTCAAATCCAGATACATATCGGAAATAAAAAAACGCCTGCTATGACCTTTGCAGAGTGATCAAGACAGCCAAAAGGGATTACGGCAAAGGAAATAGATCAGCCCAACTCAACTAACCTAATTGAATGTTTGGAAGCTATAAACAGCCAAATCAAGAGTCATAAATGTTGAAAAAGCATAAAGTGAAAAAGAGAGAGAGAGAAACAGAGAGATTGCAAACCACTGACTCACTACAAGTCTGGCTTCTAAAGACACACACACACACACACACACACACACACACACACACACACACACACACACGTTCTGTGAGAACAGAGGCCAGAAGATGGCAGTCATGCGCAGTGTAAAGAAAGTCCAGTATGAAACTTGGCACCAGACAGGGTACGATACTATACTATACTATACCGTACTGTCCCCAAGGTCTCTGATTGCCTCCTTCTCTCGCCTGACCAAGAAAGCCATATGGTGGGAATAAATCCACGCTTTTCACTTGCTCCTTTTCACATGTGGGAAAGCAAAGTCCTTTAAGAGTACTGGAATGTTGCCCAGGCAAGAATAGTTCATCTTTTAATATTTGCTTGGACATGGACTCCAAATGGGACTGGAGTCTTAATGATAGATCTTTGAGTAAGTTTAATGTGAAATGTGTCCGACTCTGACACAGTCACCGAGTACTCACACGGTCTGTTTGTCTTTTGTATTTGGTGCGGTAGTTAATTGATTGATTAGTCTCCTCATCTGGTCCTCCTGCTCTGAATCAATCCCCGATTAGAGGAGAAAAGCTGCGGCCCAAAACATAATGTACCCTAATGTATCATTCATACAGCTCCACTGGACCACTGAGGTGGGTCGTCTACACTGTGTGCGTGTGCGTGCGCGTGCGTGTGTGTGTGTGTACATGTATGGGCCCGAAGAGGAATCTGAGGAACGTGTATGACCTGTTGATTGAACTGCTGCAGAGGTGAAGGTGTAAATCCTTCCATCACACACACAGGAGATAAGCAACAGCAGTAGCACTCACACACACACACACGCACACGCGCACACACTCTCTCTGATCAACCAACACGTTCTTCAGATTCTTTAGAGGGGAAAACCCATTGGGGTGTGTGTTCTGTCCAGTGTAAGTCCTCTTTAGATTGCGATGGTTTACATCTTTGAGATAGCAGTCGACAAGTTCAACTTCAAAGGAGCGGGACTGAGTGATACCCTACAATGTTAATGACTGAGATGCACTGCGTTGGATGGGAGGAATATTTGAATAGAACCTATAGAGTGCACGCAAATGTGTGTGTGTGTGTGTGTGTGTGTGTGTGTGTGTGTGTGTGTGAGACAATGTGGGATACAGTATGAAAGTGTTCCTCTTAAGCCGCCTGTATGAGGCTAACTCACAGAGCTGCTCCGGAGAAATTATGAATCTGATGGTTCTCAACATAGACGCAGAGTTAGCCTCTCCAATACAGTATCGGTATGTCCCCACAACTTTAGCATGAGACTGATTGTTGTCATTGTGACTCTCTCCCTCTCTCTCTCTCTCTGTCTCTCTCTCATTCTCTCATTCTCTCTCTCTCTCTGTCTCTCTCTCCCTCTCTCTCTCTCTCCCTCTCTCTCTCTCTGTCTCTCTCTCTCTCTCTCTCTCTCTCTCTCTCTCTCTCCTCTCTCTCTTTTTATCTCTCTTTCTGTCTCTTTCTGAGAAACACGACAGCCCTGGGGATTCCCGAGCCGTGGAAAACGGTGCTCCTCCTGAGGATGGTTTCCAGGAAGTGTGAGGGGTTCAAAACACACAGTTGGCTCTGACCTTCAACCCCTGATTAGCCTAGCGTAGCCGCTAATTGGCTCTCTGTGACATCATCACTCAGTCAGCCTGCCTGTCTGTCTGTCTGTCTGTCTGTCTGAAGAGAACTCAGTCTTCTCTTCTCTTAGGCTTGGGATTAAACACATTAGAATTCAATTAATAGGCAATAGTTAGAGATCCTGGTGCCTAATTTTCTCACCACAAATGTTGTCATTTTGTTGGACTGTCACAGACGGATGTGTGTTCCCTCGTTTGTTGTATGTATAGATAACTGTTGCTTCATCTCTGTGAAGAATTATTATTTTTTGCATTATACAGGAATTGATTCAAGATCTAACAAATGAGGTGACCCATTTTTGACCCATTTTTTCTCGTCACGCTTGATACTAGAAAAGTTTAATCAGAGCTGGGGGACACACAAAGAGGATTAACATTCCTGGGTCTCCTACACTCAGACATTCCCCTTCTCCTTCTCTCACCCTCTTTCAATCTTTTCCCCTCTACCTCTCCCACTCTCTCCCAGTCACCCTCACCCTCTCGCCTTTATACGGACACAGTGCAGAATACAAAGAGTGAGACAGTTGCATGATCAGAAATGTTGGTGTGAGCGTGGGTATGTGTGTAATTGTGTGTCTGTGTGTGATTATGTGTCTGTGTGTGTGATTGTGTGTCTGTGTGTGTGTGATTGTGTGTCTGTGTGTGTGATTGTGTGTGTGATTGTGTGTCTGTGTATGTGATTGTGTGATTGTGTATCTGTGTGTGTGATTGTGTGTCTGTGTATGTGATTGTGTGTCTGTGTATGTGATTGTGTAATTGTGTGTCTGTGTATGTGATTGTGTAGTTGTGTGATTGTGTGTGTGATTGTGTGTCTGTGTATGTGATTGTGTGATTGTGTATCTGTGTGTGTGATTGTGTGTCTGTGTATGTGATTGTGTGTCTGTGTATGTGATTGTGTAATTGTGTGTCTGTGTATGTGATTGTGTGATTGTGTATCTGTGTGTGTGATTGTGTGTCTGTGTATGTGATTGTGTAATTGTGTGTCTGTGTATGTGATTGTGTAATTGTGTGTCTGTGTATGTGATTGTGTGATTGTGTGTCTGTGTGTGTGATTGTGTGTCTGTGTATGTGATTGTGTAATTATGTGTCTGTGTATGTGATTGTGTGTCTCTGTGTGTGATTGTGTGTCTGTGTATGTGATTGTGTGTCTGTGTATGTGATTGTGTGTCTGTGTATGTGATTGTGTAATTGTGTGTCTGTGTATGTGATTGTGTAATTGTGTGTCTGTGTATGTGATTGTGTGTCTGTGTACTCCTGGTTGTCTGTTTTTGCCTGGGACAGTTGAGCTACCGTATATAACATTATCTTACCATGATTTACCAGGGGACCAAGTGTGTTTTCCGGTAAGGATAGCATTTGGGACCAGAAGAGGCCGTGACCCAATTTCCCCACTGGGGATTAATCATTAACACTAGAACGGCCGTGCCTTTACCTACTATAAGAGCCGACCTCGGGGGTCAACTGACCATAGTCTTTAGAATGGGAAACTGCTATTTATACACAACGACCACTAGTTGGCCGCCTTGTAAATTAGCCTGCCTCCTACACAGAAAAACTGCAAAATAGCTTTATACTAGCTTATCCTGATGTGATTTTGAAAATGTAAGGATACTGGGTGGTAGAACGCACATATCTAGGAAAGGTCATGAAAGGAGGGTCCTGAAATTTGATCAGGGTGCAACGATATAACATTTCTCTTACTCACAGGAGTCAAATGACCCCAACCATGGCTGTTCTAGTGTTATTGAAGTCATGAATGAGAAGTCACACCTTCCTAACCTAAAGATGCATGTGTCATGTACGACCGCTGCTGAAGTGGATGGCAGCACAGTGTAGGCCTACTACCTTGGAACGGGAAACCCCCTGTTTAGTTGTCATCTCCTCTGAGTGATGATGAAACCCTTGGTGAGACTGACCTTCAGTTATCAGAGGGAGATACCCCAGCTCCTTAATCAGACCCAACATGCTCTGTCTCGACCTGTCAACACCTGATCATAAATTCAGACCATCCCTGGGCTAGCACACACATACACACACACACACACACACGCGCGCGCACACACACACACACACACACACACACACACACACACACGCACACACACAGAAACACACACACACACACGCACACACACACACACACACACACACAGAAACACGTACACACACACACACATACAC
Source organism: Nansenia antarctica (assembly GCF_963989245.1). Taxonomy (NCBI): domain Eukaryota; kingdom Metazoa; phylum Chordata; class Actinopteri; order Argentiniformes; family Microstomatidae; genus Nansenia; species Nansenia antarctica. Next base: position 11,213,875 of record NC_137674.1, read on the forward strand.
ATACACATACACATACACATACACATACACACACACACACATACACACACACACACACACACACACACTCTACTCTCTAGCTCCAGGAGGCAGAGGCACAAGCACATTCCTGTAGTGTGAGTGTGTGGTACAGTGAAGTGGGGGACCCTACTGAGCCTGTCTCTAGCCCAGACACCATCACCCTCCATACCACTCCTTTCATCCATCACTAATACTAATACGCCTTTACTGGAACTCACATAACCCTCCTCAGACAGACACACACACACACACACACACACACACACACACACCAACACACACCACACACACCAACACACACACAAACACACACACACACACACAAACACACACACACATTCACACACACACACACACACACACCACACACACACACAAACACACACACACACACACACCACACACACACACACACACTGTTAATATTGTTAATCCCTACAGACAATGGTCACCCAAAATCCCTCTCCCTTTCCATCTATCAGGCCCTGACTCACCCTGGCCAAGCCCAGGAAGGGCTCTCCGCTGCGGTGTGTCACTCCTAGCAGACTACCCCTTCCTGGAACTCACAGCCTCACACTCTCCCCCTCTACCCACACTCACCACGCTTAACCCCTGTTAATCCCTTTATCAACCTCTCACTCTCTAATGACTACTACACTGCCTGGAATAATTAACAACAACAACAAAGTGATGTGCAATAAAGGGGAATGACACAGGAAAGAAGTATTGAACATGTTAACTGAACTGAAAAGTATGTAATACTTGGTGGTAGAAGGCTTTGTTTCCAATGACAGCTTCAAGAGTACAAAGCTGTACAAAGTAATCACTCTCATTCTTCAACAATAGATTTAATTTAAAACCGCTGTTGAATTTTGATTTCCAGTTCCTTCCACAAATGTTTTAGTAGTGGATTTAAGTCTGGTGATTGACTCTCTGCTTCCACCCATCATGACATGTTTCTTGTAGGAACGCTTGGTGACAAATGATTTGTTTACTTCATTGCATTCAGAGTTGGGAAACCCTTTATCAAAGAGTGGCAGTGCTTACCCACCAACGTGCACTAACCCAGTTGATTCTAATTAGCACAAGCAGGATAACTCATTAGCAGCATAAGCTTAGTTTAGTGCTTTTTCCTACTGTGTTATATACTTTTTTTCCTGTGTTAACTCCACTTTATTCCACATAGCATTTTTTAAAATCATTTTACAATTTCTTTAGCTGTGTAATTTTATCGAGCTAATACCAATGTCTGGTCTTAAACGATTATTGATGTGTTGAATACTTGTTTTTCGATTACTTACCCAATATAAGTTCTAATCCCCTCTCCCCTCTATAGATTCTAGTTCTAATCAGCCATGATCTTGGCTGATACGTTGTGCATGCTACACATACAGTACACATACACATACATACACACACACACACACACACATACAGTATATTCATTCTTCTTCTAGCCCATATTTGGTCCGAGACTGCTAGGAATAAAGAGTAGAAAGAGTCTTTGTTGTCATGGCAGATTACTCATCCTCTGTCCCTTGAAACAAGATACAGAATGATAGCACAGACAGAGAGAGAGTCATGTCTTAGAAGAACTGGCTGATGTAATGCACTGCATGACCCATGTTATCGTCTTCACCTGTGCAGTCCTGTCAGATCTGTGAAGGGGAGTAAACAAGAGCATCTTTCAGGTATGACATGCAACCCACATCCAAGCAAACACTCGGCCTACTGTGGGAACTATAAAACATGAAAGCACATGGAAGAATATAGGTTACAGCATATGTCTCAACCAAAGAGTAGTAATGTTTAATTGATCTGTCAAATCGTCTCCCTACTGTCTCCTAGTGGTTAATCTAGTAGTATTTATAGTTCAAACAATGTCTACAGCTGCACAGATGTATTCATTCTTTCCAATAAATTATTTTTTAGTCTTTATTTATCTACAGGAAAGTCATGAATACACAGTAGTGTGCGTGTGTGTGTGTGTGTGTGTGTGTGTGTGTGCGGGCGGGCGTGCGGGTGAGTGTCTCTCTGCATGTCGTTTTATACAGTATACATGTTAGTGTGTATGTTTGTGTACTGTATGTGTGTCTGCGTGTGTATTTTTAGATTTTTGACATTCCACTGTGAATATGGTTCATATTCATGTTGACAATAGAGTAAGCTGTATATTTGGATGTAGTGAGGGTTTGAGTAGGGTATACAGAGGGTATACAGTATGTTATCATTTTGTCTCCATTAGTGTGTGCCCAGTGCCTTGCCAACTTGTCTTGGCGCCTGTGTGTCTGTGTGTTCCTCAGTCCCAGAGAGGAGGCCTACTTAACAGTACAGTACCATGTATTTGAGTCCTCCACCAGCCCTTTAGACCCTTACCCTCAGACCATGCCACCCTTCAGAAGCCCATCTGAAGGCCTGTGTTGATGTAGAGGGATGTGTCAACAAATCAACTGCTTCCTGTGAAGAAACTCATCATACAATGCTCAAACTGTACCTGACCGCTTCACACACAGCTGTCTGTGCGTCTGCGTGTCTCAAACGTAACAGTCTGTCAGTTCACAGCCAGCACCTCTCAGTACGGCCTGATATAATTTCCCCAGGGCTAAGAATAGACTTAGCGGTGATCACTCTGCACCCAAAACCAACACTAACTAAGCTGCCTGGGAGGGATGTGACTGTGATATACAGTATTATATGTGTCAAAGTTATTTCGGTTACAGCAGGACAACATCAAGGTGGTCACACATCTTGGTTAGGGAAACCAGGGGTTACCGTTGGAACCTAGGTTCTCTGAAGGAGATGAGGGAGGCCCCTCGCTATGAGACATGCACTCTGTGTGCCTATTTGCTGAAACACCTGCCTAGCGCCCAGCCTATGAAGGATCATGCATAGCGCACTCATTTACCACCAACATTCCCAAGCTCAGCAAGAGTGAGGGGTTTAAAGAACCCAGAGAACCTAGGTTACATACCTAGGACACATAACCCGTAGTTCTCTTTCTACATAACCCCTAGTTCTCTTTCAGAACTTCAGAACGAGGAGTCGAGAACGGCAGTCTCTGCGTGGAATAAACCAAAGGTAACCTTTGTGTAAGTCCGACATTCACAAGGCACGACCACATCTATTCTGGCAGGCTCGCCTGTCAGGCTCCCAAATCGCAATAGGTACTGGTAACGTCTAGCCCTGATGTTAGCAGTAGTTAACAAGAGGGTGCTAGCTCTGTTCTCTGAAGATTAGCTGCTTGTCAGATTAGCCACATACTCAAGTTGTTCAAAAGTGATGAGCACCATGGTAGCTAATGACCTTCCTGGGTTAGCCTGCTGGAGAGTAGCAGGTTCACCCAAGGGGGAAATACTTTGAACTTGGCTTACAAAAGTCGACGACCTCTTCTGTGATTGTTAAGCTGCGACCACAGGGTTCAAGAAAAGACAACCTAATACCCCAGGAGAAATATAGGATTGTCAGTTAAGAACAGCTAAGCTAAGCTAAGTTGTAGCTAATTACGAAAACACCTTACGGTAAGCTTTAGACAGTCAGGGAGTGAAGAGTGGACAGAATAAATGAGCACTCTGCCTAGGCACGATAGAATAGGGTTTCAGAGAATAGGTACAGAGTGTGTGTCCCATAGTGAAAGAGAACAACAAGAACTGTATTCATTCTACCTATATCTGCTGATACTGTTTTCATTGTTGAGCTATGTTCAAGGACATGAGCTACAGTATTCATACAGTACCTACTCAGCTAGTAGGGTTAAGTATAGAAATGGAACAAATGGAATTGTTCTAAAAGTCCACCTGGCACTCCCGGCGGGCTTGAGCTAATGTTCTTGTTTGCACTGGGCAGGTCAATGAATGTGAGAGGTCTGATCGATCAGAGTATGTGTGTTTCAGGGTGAAGGGTTCAGGGTTTCGCCTAGGATGAGATGAAGAAGGATAAGACAGTCGTCATAAATCCCAGGGGTTGTTGAAGGAGTACATATATTATATCATCAGTGGGCGGCCAAAAGGGCCTCAAAGTGAATGGTACTGAAATGGTTGGGGGAAAAGTTGGTGTAGGCTACTTCCTGATGCTTTTGACTAAGTGCTGCCTAATCCATATTACTGCTCAGATTATGGTTTGTAACCTTGACATGCTGACCTCTATCACCAGTGTGAGTCAGTGAGAGCAGGGGCCTCCCAGGAGATTAATGAGCTGGCTGATGACAGGGTGAGGACAACAGGTCCATGACTGATGAGAGCTGCTACACAGAGGAGGAGGAGGAGGAGGAGGAGGAGGAGGAGGAGGAGGAGGTCAAAGGGAAGTGAGTGGACTGTAACTGTCGCAGAGTGAAATAATGATAACACATGGTCATTTAACAGTCACTTTCAGCCAGAGAAACCTACGGTTAAGCACTTATACAGTAGGTTGCTTGATATCCTATGTAGGAATCGAAGGCAAACTAGCTGCCAACCACCTGTGCCAGTGGAACAAGATGGGTGACATTTTCTTTCCTTATACTTAAGGACACAGGTGTTTTGCTCCAGATTTAGCCTAGCTAGCAAGTAGCCTAGCCCCCACAGTTAGCATAGCCGCTCCAAGACTTAACCTAGCACAGTTCCACGGCTGTAAAGGAGTGGGAGACAACACGCCTCTGTGACTGATGATGAGTGACTTCACCAGCGTTCTTTCATTCTGTCTTTGAGAGCTTCAAAGAGCAAATCTCTCTCTCTGCCCTCAAGGGCACATCTCATAATTCCGGGCTCATAGTTTGGTGGTATAATCATACATCAAAACACTATCTTACTTCTTATCCAGAGAAACACATAGTGTCAACAGCAAGAGAAGTTACATGCGTCTTATCTCTATTTGGCTTCCTGGTTAATGTATACAGTATGTTAATTACTAGCCTAATTGAGTCTTGTAACATGCCCACACTGTGCTGTTGTCTGTTCTGAGTGATGATGTGTCAGTCACTTCAAAGCACTCTCTCTCTCTCTCTCTCTCCTTAAGGCTACTGTTCATCAGTGTTAACTACTAACACATCCATCAGTCTCAATATCAACTATGATCATGACCCCCTATGATGACAGGGGAAATCATCCCCAACACTTTACACCGCCTTTTGCCACCAAGCACTGGAACTGGAAGACAATGAAGAATGACATTTTACATTTCACTGACATTTTACTCTCTCATTATCCCCCTCACTGTCCAGTAACCTCTGCCTTAAATAGTTGTGAGGGGAGTAGTGGCTACACCCAACACTCAACCAAAGAGTTTGTGAGTGTGTGTGTGTGTGTGTGTGTGTGTGCGTGTGTGTGTGTGTGTGTGTGTGTGTGTGTGTGTGTGTGTGTGTGTGTGTGTGCGCGTTTGTGTGGTTGTATTGTTGTGTATGTGGAGAAGGGTCTCCACTTATACAGTAGATGAGGTCCTGTCTCCTGCTGCTGCAGGGGTGATCGAGTGTGTTTGGGATTCTGTCAGAACTTTATCTGCTGTTTTAAAGCAGCACAGGGACCAAGGCTTCCCCATTAGTGTTTGTACGTGTGTGTGCATGTGTGTGTGTGTGTGTGTATGTATGTGTGTGTGTGTGTGTGTGTGTGTGTGTGTGTGTGTGTGTGTGCGTGCGTCTGTGTGTGTGTGTGTGTGTGTATGTGTATGTGTGTGCATGTGTTATCAGTAGGAGATAGAGGAGACATGGAGTAGGTCCTGGAGACAAAAAGGCTGAACAGGCTAATCCTTCAGCAAACTCATTACCTTCTGAAATACACCCCATTACAGAGGCCATACTGTCAAGCACATTCTTACGGGACAGCATCACTGTACATATACAGACAGCAGATATATAGATTGCCTGTACTCACTGTACTGTAAATAAGTATGCCTGTCTCAGTTTGGTATCAGGGAACACCAAGCTGTGGAATGTCCTCCTTAGACCTGCTTACATTAAAAAAGGAGTACTCGAGAACCGACAACGTCTACCTCAGCAAACCTCACTATCTCAGAGACCAGTCAGTGACATCCTAGGAAGCGGCCCGTGGATCAGAGGTGGAGAATATTTTTGGTATAGTTGGGATTCCTTGTGGGTCGGGGCCTACTGAAAGGTCTCTGGTCATAGGTGACACAGTCTGATCATTTTGGCCCGCATGTCGGCAACCAATCAAAATGTTCAGACTTTTCTTTTGAAACATGGAACTACGTCCGCAACACAAACTCGCTAGTCAAGCCAAAATGCTGCAACTGCAAGGCAATGGATTCGGTGAGTAATCCCCACCGCTACCTAGTTAACTACCTAATAACACTACTTTACCTTGTTAGCAGGCTCACAAAACAAGCTGTGTTAGTTGACTAGCGATGTGTCGTTGATTTTCAACAACACGGAAATGTATTCCCATTTTTATCGAAAGAAAGGTCTGATCATTACATGGGATCCCGACATGAGGACCAAAGCATTAGAATG
>NC_137674.1:11225331-11227831 GCF_963989245.1 Nansenia antarctica
AAATCTACACGGCAGGAGAACATGTTGTCCTGTGTGTTTATCAATTGGGACACGGTCTGGTGAAAAGGTCCTCATGCAGGCAATTCTCAAGCAGCGCAAATGACCCAAAAGCTTAAAAAAGTGTTTTCACCACCCTGCAACTGCCCAGCGCATCGTTGGCACCAAACTTCCTTCCCGGTGTTGACGGAGGGCGGAAAACATCATCAAGTACACCTCCCACCCCACCCACGGACTGTTTGACCCCCTACCTTTAAAGAGACTCAGGGGGTACAGGACAGGTCCCGCACCAGCAGGCTGGGTTCCCCCCCCCCCCACACACACACACACTTGACTATGACTCTCAGTATCCCCCCCCGCACCTTGGGATACTATGGACTATACTTGATGACAATGACAATACTTGTCGGCTGCTCATCCCTGGTTAATGGGATCACTCTATAACCTTTGCACGAGAGAGGGGTAGAGAGGGAGGGCAGAGGTTGTTGTGAGAAGAGAAGGGCGTATGTTTGAGTGGTGGAGAGAAACCAAGAGACGTGGGAGAGAGTTGACGGTAAGTGAAGGAGGAGGGGTGAGAGGCTGTGCATCTCTGGGGGTCGATGGGGGGGGGGGGGGGGGTACAAGAGGGTTGATAAAACGATTGGATGAAGCAGTCAGGGAAGGGGAGGGGGGGGACGGGACGGGGGGGGACAAACGGGTGAGAACTCTGCTAACCCCAGTTCTGATTCTGTGCTCTCTTAAAGACCTATTGTGTTCACCACCCCAACAGAGGAGGAGAGGAGAGGGGGAGGAGTAGAGAGGAGAAGGGATGGGAGAGCCAGGGATGGCACAGGGCCATTCCCACTTAACACACACACGCACGCACGCACGCACACACACACACACACACACACACACACACACACACACACACACATACACACACAAACACCTCCCCCTGCCCCCTGAGCCCCATGGGCCAGCAGGCTGAAAAGGGCCTGACAAGATGCAGTTGGGAGATTATGTCAATTAGTGGTCTCAGCAGCACTCTGCTCCCGTTTAACCACAGCTTTCACACACACACACACACACACATACACACACACACACACACACACACACACACACACACACACACACGATGCGCAAGTGACATTTTGTTGTTGTTGTTTTTTGATTATGCACTCATGGGGAAATAATAATAATCTTAATCTTAATCATACACATACACACACACACACACACTCAGAAACACACACACGCGCACACACACACACACACACACACACACACACACACGCCCTCTATGACCTCTGCTTACCCCTGAGTGACCTTGACCCCTGAGGGTGTGTGTGTGTGTGTGTGTGTGTGTGTTTCTGAGTGTGTGTGTGTGTGTGTGTGTGTGTGTGTGTTTCTGAGTGTGTGTGTGTGTGTGTGAGTGTGTGTGAGTGTGTGTGTGCATGTGTTTTAGCATGTGCGCATGCATGCGTGTGATAGCAGATTGGGTCTGTCAACAAGTCGCTGGGGATGTATTTATTGCTTGATGTGTGTCTTTCCAAAGCAATATAAATCTCCAAACCTGACATTTGTGCATGTGAGCATGTGTGCGTGTGTGCGTGTGCGTGTGCGTGTGTGTGTGTGTGTGTGTGCGTGTGCGTGTGCGTGTGCGTGTATGTGTATGTGTATGTGTATGTGTATGTGTATATGTGTGTGTGTGTGTGTGTGTGTGTGTGTGTGTGTGTGTCTGTGTGTGTCTGTGTGTGTGTGTGTGTGTGTGTGTTTTGTGTGTGTGCGTGTGCGTGTGTTTTCCATGTTGGTGTAAATCTCCAGTCTGACATGTTTGTTCTTTAGGGAAACAGCAGGACTGGGACTACTAATTGTCTTCCCAGATGCTTTTGGACCCTGAAGGGAACTGAAGACATGAGGGCTTCTACTTTAGCCATTCATTTATTAATTTTCTGTTGCAGATTAGTCTGCGACCAGTGTGAGTTTTTCCAAGCGCTAAAGTCTCATGAGATTGATGTCTGTGGCTGTTTGTGCGGCCTCTTCCCCTCCACCTTTCCCACCGTCTACTTTCTCTCTCTCTCTCCCTCCCTCCCTCCCTCCCTCCCTCCCTCCCTCTCTCTCTGTGTGTGTCCAATAACCTTATAACTCCAACCCTAAAGCGACTTGACTGACAGGGTCTCTAAATAGCATGTCATTGTCACAGTCTCATTGTGCTGATGTGTCATTGTGTGACAGAGATCAGTTTTTGGCTGTCACACACACAACAGTCTTTCACACATGCACACACACACGCACGCACACATACACGTACATGCACGCACACACACACACATGCACGCATGATCATACAACACATGGTGAGTCTGATTCTCTGAATCACTATGACAACAAGGCAACAGCAGCCTACGAGCTGGGCTTTCTCTTACTAAAGCAGTTATTTGTTTTTTGACTGATTGAAATGCAATTAGTCAGCTAAAGTAATCACCATTTCAGCACATTGATGGAATCGACTTGAAGT
>NC_137674.1:11232831-11250331 GCF_963989245.1 Nansenia antarctica
AAGTATAATTGAAGCAAATTATAACAATTTCAATAAAAAAAAAGAAATGTTCCTATAGTGATAGTGAAAAATAGTGAGAACCCGGAGATTTCACCACCCAACAGGGTGTGTTCAGTCCAGCGTGTATCTCTCTCTCTCTCTCTGGCTGTTTGCCTTCTTATCCCCCCCCCCCCCCCCCCCCCCCTCTCTCTTTCTCTCTCTCTCATCTGGCTCCGTCTGAGGAGTAGGGGTCCAGGCAACTCTCTTTGTCCCACAGGAGCTCGGCTGTACATCAGTCAGTGGCAGCAACATCATCAAATCCATCTGTCTCTCTTCTTTCAATGTATCAATCCATCTTCCAAAAAGGGAGCGTGAGGGGAAAGTAAAAACACCCCTTCTTTCTTTACATCTAGTTTTCACATCAACAACCTATTATACAACCTTCCACCCGCCGCCCCCCTTCATATCTACATGAAATATGAAACAAAAAACAAAACAATGGTAATGCATTGTTTAACTGTTCCGTCATTTATCCGCTGCAAGCCGTTAGACACTGACATGTTTCAGTGTGTGTTACTTTATGGTTTATGGCAGTTTTTGGACCAGGAGTTTTTCCTAAATACTTGGGGCCCTAGAGTTCTTCCTGGGCATGTTGTCAGGAACAACTCCTGGCCAATCGATGTGACCACATATTCAAATGAGGTGTTACCTACACAGCTAACGGTCGTCTCTTCTTTTGTCCAGTCTGTTCACGGGGCCTCTCCTGCTTGAGTCTCCTCTGCTGAACCATCATATACGGTATTTGTAGACATAATACCTTGTCTCTAAACAGTCTCTCTTTTCATCCAAAAGCCTCCTCCTCCAAAAAGCATTTTTCCCCTCCTGCGATTCCCACAAGTCTTCTTAATATTCCTATATTCCACTGCTATTGTCATAAGGATAAACATGATTGCTGTAAAATATACGTGTGATTGTATTGCTATGATGACAGAGGGTAACAGTGTCTTTAGAAGATCCTACGGAGGAAGAATCATTTGGCAGCAATGTCACTGCTCCACCAAGAAAAAAAACTTGCAATAACTAATCTCAAAAAAAGGAAAAACACACATGTAGAAAAATAACATCTAACTATTAGGACATTGTGGGTTTCTTGGGATCTCTCTGGGCAGGATTAGGGACAGGGAAGTGGACTAAAACAGTCCTTTTCTAACCTGGGCCTGGAGATCCACAGGGGGGGGTGCAGGCTTTGTTTCTATCCAGCACTAACACACCTGATCCTACTGTACTTCTCAAATCATCATCAAGACCGACCATGATTCGGTGATTCAGGTTAGTTAGTTGTGCTAGGCTGCGACAAAAGCATGCCCACCTCGTGGATCGTCCAGGACCAGAGTACGAGTCCATAGGGCAAAGGAGGCGACTCCTAGGGGCCAGAGGATGGGTAAAGGGCTGTGCTTGTATGGAGGGATCTGGGGCATGGCCACACGTTATGGGAGGGTGGAGTGGGGGGGGGGGGGGGGGGGGGGGGGGAAGCCATAGGAAGAGTGGGGGAGGTTGGGAGACGGTGTTGTAACTGGTGTCACTGGAAGACTGTGTGATAGGTGGGGCACTGGTGTGACTTCATATACTTGAGGGCAAACTTGAGCTCCTTGCTCTTCTTTTCCCACTTGTGGATGGACATGAGGAGGAGCTGCTGATCCACCTTCCTGCCCATGATGAGGAAGTTGCTGCCCAGGCTGTCCAGCTGAGCGCAGGGGCAGTTGGCTCCGTTCTTGATGTACAGAGTCAGCTTCTTCAGGTCTTTCTTCCGAAGGACGCCCATCTTGAGGACTTTCTTCTTCTTCTGCGCCGCGATCAGCTTCCGGTCACCCTTCTCCTTTTTGACCTCCTTGATCTTCATCTTGAGGGCTGGAGAGAGGGGAGGGGGGCATGAGAGAGAGAGAGAGAGAGAGAGAGAGAGAGAGAGAGAAAGAGAAAGGGAGAGAGAGAGGTATATGGATCAGTGACTAGGATCTAAGGAGAACCTTGCTATTATAGTTTTGCCCCTATAGGCAACATGTTTTACTTATTTGAATATATAGCAGTTTAAACAAAGACGTCCTTAATCTATGTTGTAAACAAACAAATCACGTAATGGAAAAATATGCTATCAATTCCTGAAATCAGATTATCTCAACATATGACTTGATAATTCAAAATGCTAGTTCTGTTTTGTATTGTGACCCGGCAAAACGCTTGACAACATAACATACTCAAAGGGCAGGCACGCACACACACACACACACACACACACACACACACACACACACACACACACACACACACACACACACATACATACACACAAGGATGGTTTGTCCCTCTCTGGTTCTCCCATTCCCTGTTAAGGTTGTGAGACTTTTCACAACATGCTCACAGGGAGACTGTGCTACTGTCTGCCTTGTCCTGAGTAGAGAGCTAGTTTACACCCCTCCTGAGTAGAGAGCTAGTTTACACCCTCCTGAGTATAGAGCTAGTTTACACCCTCCTGAGTATAGAGCTAGTTTACACCCCTCCTGAGCAAGGAGCTAGTTTACACCCCTCCTGAGTAGGGAGCTAGTTTACACCCTCCTGAGTAGAGTGCTAGTTTACACCCCTCCTGAGTAGAGAGCTAGTTTACACCCTCCTGAGTAGGGAGCTAGTTTACACCCTCCTGAGTAGGGAGCTAGTTTACACCCTCCTGAGCAGAGAGCTAGTTTACACCCCTCCTGAGTAGGGAGCTAGTTTACACCCTCCTGAGTAGAGTGCTAGTTTACACCCCTCCTGAGTAGAGAGCTAGTTTACACCCTCCTGAGTAGGGAGCTAGTTTACACCCTCCTGAGTAAGGAACTAGTTTACACACTCCTGAGCAGGGAGCTAGTTTACACCCTCCTGAGTAGACAGCTAGTTTACACCCCTCCTGAGCAGAGAGCTAGTTCACACCCCTCCTGAGTAGACAGCTAGTTTACACCCCTCCTGAGCAGAGAGCTAGTTTACACCCTCCTGAGCAGAGAGCTAGTTTACACCCTCCTGAGCAGAGAGCTAGTTTACACCCTCCTGAGTAGGGAGCTAGTTTACACCCCTCCTGAGCAGAGAGCTAGTTTACACCCCTCCTGAGTAGAGAGCTAGTTTACACCCCTCCTGAGCAGAGAGCTAGTTTACACCCTCCTGAGTAGGGAGCTAGTTTACACCCTCCTGAGAAGAGAGCTAGTTTACACCCCTCCTGAGTAGAGAGCTAGTTTACACCCCTCCTGAGTAGAGAGCTAGTTTACACCCTCCTGAGTAGAGAGCTAGTTGACACCCCTCCTGAGCAGAGAGCTAGTTTACACCCTCCTGAGTAGAGAGCTAGTTTACACCCTCCTGAGTAGACAGCTAGTTTACACCCCTCCTGAGTATAGAGCTAGTTTACACCCTCCTGAGTAAAGAGCTAGTTTACACCCTCCTGAGCAGGGAGCTAGTTTACACCCTCCTGAGCAGAGAGCTAGTTTACACCCTCCTGAGTATAGAGCTAGTTTACACCCTCCTGAGCAAGGAGCTAGTTTACACCCCTCCTGAGTAGAGAGCTAGTTTACATCCCTCCCGAGTAGAGAGCTAGTTTACACCCTCCTGAGTAGAGAGCTAGTTTACACCCCTCCTGAGTAGAGAGCTAGTTTACACCTCTCCTGAGTAGACAGCTAGTTTTCACCCTCCTGAGTAGAGAGCTAGTTTACACCCTCCTGAGTAGGGAGCTAGTTTACACCCCTCCTGAGTAGGGAGCTAGTTTACACCCCTCCATGCACAAATAACGTTTAGCCTACATTTATTTTCTGATTTTGATGAGAACTGCTGTTGCTACTTCTGTGCATCTCTGCCGAAATCAATTAAATAAACAGCTCAAAAATAAAAAATAAAATAAAATAAATCAAGTGTGGTCAGGTCAATGCTGATTGTTGTGTCAATTGTAAATAGACGTCCTAATCCATTGATCACACTGTTGAGGGACCACTCTAGACTTCAAAAGGGTTAACACTGAATTACCTCCCTGACCGTAATAGCATGACAAAAACTCTTGTGCTTTAATAACACACATCATGTCAACGTTTAGCCAATATGACAGTGATAAAGAATATTGGTTTGGATTATTCGATATTCAAACTCTGGACGGTATTACAAATATTCAAGCAGGGGTATTTGACAAATTGTTTTCATACAGGGAGAAAACTTAACTGTGCAGTGAATTTCATCTCTCTAGCTTGATTGGAGAAAAGCAGGGTGCTCCAACTGACCCCTGTCTCCCCTACATACTGCTTGTCTGGCCTGCTAACATCATTAGTGCACATATCCTTTCCATTATGCTTTAATAAGGAGAATATACATTACATGCATGCAAGACTCTGAAACGACCAGGTATTGTATGATGTTGGTCCCCACCCATAGCCATTCAGATATATAATGTAATGAAGATACAGTATTTCCTGGACAATGACAAACATCCGATTATCATACCTATGAGCTGCTGACTGCTTTCTATACATTTATGTTGATACATTTCTATGTATTCATGTGACAGATTAAAACGGGACTGGAGAGCGTTTGAGAGAGGAATTCTGTGTGTGAGCTCTCTGACAGGCCTTATTAATCATGCCCAGGGTAAAGGCACAGTGTTGGTATGAAACATCGCTATGTTCCTCAGCCACTTGGAACACTGCCATTTCATTTCTCGCCTCCTTGTCTACTGTTTTATAAACACACATCATACACACAGATACACGCGCACGCAAAGTCTTAGCATGTTCCAAGGGAGGAATGTGTGTGTGTGTGTGGAGTGGGGTTGGCTTACTCCCGCGCTCTGATTCAGATCCAGATTCCCTGTTTGTGTGTGTGAGTGTGAGTGTGTGTGTGTGTGTGAGTGTGTGTGTGTGTGTGTGTGTGTGTGTGTGTGTGTGTGTGAGTGTGTGAGTGTGTGCCTGTGTGCGTGTGTGCGTGTGTGTGTGTGCGTGTGGTGTGCGCGTGTGTGTGGTGTGTGTGTGTGTGTGTGAGTGTGAGTGTGTGTGTGTGTGTGTGTGTGTGTGAGTGTGTGTGTGTGTGTGTGTGTGAGTGTGTGTCTGTGTGCGTGTGTGCGTGTGTGTGTGTGTGTTACATTACACCAGCCAGGGCCCCCAGCTTAGGCCAGAGACATCACACAGAGAGAATGCAAATAATGGAAAAGAAAATAGTGATTAAAAGGAAGCCCAATTAAACTGTGAACAGGCAGAGTTAAAACAAAAAACGACATGAATGCTTTTCAGTGAGAACACAACAAATGGGTGCATGGAAGACACACACACACACACACGCACACACACACACGCTATATGTAGTTTGTCTGGCCATCAGTGAAAAGCCTCCTCCTAGGAATGTAAAATCATTTCCCCCTGCCCTGTGTGCCCACCCATACACAGTAATAAGTACTGCAGTGGGTCTCTGTGTGTGAACATGCCTGGGCAGTGTCGTGGTGACAAGTTGGACCCACTTTTTATACAAACACTCTCCACTGAGTGAGAGGAGACATGGAGGGAAAGAGAGAGAGAGAGAGAGAGAGATTGAGCGAGAGGCTGTCACTTTGAGGAGAACCAGTATTTCCTTAAACTAGAGCACGTCACCTCCACTAACACCCAGGTGTTGGCTATGGGTCTGGCCTTGGCCCGGTCAGTGCCACACAATCCTAAATCATCCAGAAATAAGGGAATCTCCATTTAGGATTGATGCAGCGTGTTCAAAATGTGTTTGTGTTAAGCTTTTGTTTGCTAGACCTCCATCAGTACGAAGCCAAAGTAATCCGCTTTGAACAGACTTCCGACTTTTCCTCTGTTCATATTAATTTTCGTTCATACAGTTAAAGTAAAACTTGTTTAAAAACTTGAGTTACCTAGGGAAATCTGATATGGCTGAAAAAAGGCGTTGATCAAATTCCGTCGTTATTACATATTACATATTTAGATCATTATTGGCTCAAACACACAATCCTCTCTTGGCTTCTGCAATCTCTCACTGAGAATCAAACGTGCCAATAAGATGACCGTACAGTATGTGAAAGGAATGATAGTCTCTAGCTCATGCCTGTGGCTGGATATCTGCCTTGAGATGTAATCATGTTACCTCCCTGGGTCGTACAACCAAGCATTATTCAATCTCACAATTAAACAGACATATAATTATCTAAATGAGAGAAAGAACAGAACAGTTGTTTATGTTGTTCGTTACTTTTTTGTGTGAGCACACTTGATAATCTTGATAATGTTAGCTATCGCTGGCATCATGTTAAGACCATTTCATTGGTCAATTTCATAGAAATAGCCAGCAAATGGATTGTGAAATCGAGAAATGGTCGATAAATGTCACATGTTATTGGTAGGTTTTTTCTACTTCAATCTGAAATAGAAAACAAATAAAAGGATAACCGTGTAATGTAATGTTATATTCTCTGCAGAATCTCAGAGCAGCTTTTTCCAGCTCCGACACGCACATACAGTGTGATTATATGATTACTACATGCAGCACAGTAAACTATTAACTAGAAAGAGACGTAGCTATTGAAAAGTATAGTATGCTCGGCCAAAGAGCTTGACAAGTGGAGAGAATTGAAAAGGCCTGTTCTGGGTCCATGTCCAGAATCAAACCCTGGGAATGGAAGAGGTGGAGGCCTGAATATTAGATGGACATTGTCTGGATGGATGTTGACTGGATTCTGTCTGGACGTTGCCTAAGGGTTATACTGTATGTGGTTGAAATGTAATGTTTCTGAATAGAGAAAAAGCGTCTGCAAAGTTCATACAGTATGTGACACGTTCTCATGCTTTGATCCTCATATCGAGATCCGATCATTAATTTTTTTGCTTCTTTCGAAAAAAAAATTGAATACATTTCTGTGTTGTTGAAAATCAATGACATCACTAGTCAACTAGCACAGCTGTGTTGTGTATTCCCAACGACGTTGAAATGTGGTTCCGTGTTTCAAAAGAAAAAGTCTGAACATTTCGATTGGTTGCTGATATGCGGACCAAAAGACTAGAACGTGTCACACAGTAATCATACACAACACATGCATCCTGCCTGGCTAGCACACATTGTTGACATTCTCCACTCTGTCTCCTGTGGGCTCTGTTCCACCACGAGGAGGCCGCATTGCATCACATCACATCACCACATTAATGATGACAGGGAAGGGCCTTATGATTGCACATCATGATTAATAAGGTCATGGTTCACTTTCCATAACAGATCATGGTACAACTATGTTGTGGTTCTTATTACTGTCATCAGCTCTGGTGGGATTTCCTAGTCTTTGTATGAAAGAGGGGGGAATGTGCGTGTGCGTGTGTGTGTGTGTGTGTGTCATGCTACATTTTCATCCTTCATCATTGAGAGATCAGATAAGGACTGTCAGCCTTAACAGTTCCTGTGTGTGTGTGTGTGTGTGTGTGTGTGTGTGTGTGTGTGTGTGTCTGTGTCTGTGTCTGTGTCTGTGTCTGTGTCTGTGTGTGTGTGTGTGTGTAGGGGGAGTTACAGTACTTACCAAAATCACTAGCACAGTAATGTTCCATAATGGCGTCGGCTTTCAGTTCGTTGTCACACGGGGGGCAGACCTTAGAGGCTGAGGGGGAAAGACGAGAACAAAATCAATAACATTCATTCACACGTTCAGACTGAGTGTATAATAACGTAACCACACGACTTGGGGAACCTTGGTGTGTTTGAGCACATCCAGGTGAGTTCACTGTGTGTATAGCAATGCTGTCATTGGGACCCAAAGGATGGCTGTTCTAACTACTGCATGAACAGAATGTTTCAAGTATTTTCAATCATTTAAGGTGTAGAGTAGACAAAGGAGTTCCATAGTCCGGGAAGGGGAGGGCGGGGGGGGGGGGGGGGGGGGGGGATGGGGGCTATGCAGGTACAGTAGAATCAGCTACTCGAGCTGGTATAAACTTAGACCAGTCTGTGCTGCTTTAAGCCCTCAGCTCCTCTGAAACACTTGTTTTTGAGCCACCATGTCAGATCTTATATGCTGTGGCAGGAACATATAGCCCAGGAGCCTGCCTGATGTTTGCACTGCAATTACTACTTTGGAGAAAATGTTTTAATTTCACAAGTTGTATATTTGGTGTGCGGGCGTGGTCTGTTGGTCTGTCCCGGTATGAAAGGTACACGGTTGTGAGAGCCGCTGAGCTCAGTTAAAAAAGTGATTATGTACGTAGAGCCAGGTCTCTATCTAGAGATGAACCATACATTGTTCAAACTTCAAAGAAAAGCCAAGTTTATCTTGAACTGAAATGACCTCCCCCCCCACTTTTCTTTTTAGAAAGTTTAGTTTCAGTCTGTGTGTGTGTGTGTGCTTGGGTAATGAGTTTGAGTTGGTAAACTCACTCCTCGTACCGCGACCTGTGCCATTGAATTGCTAGCTTCTCGGCGGCATAGCTGGTTAAAATCTGATGTTTCAAGGGCAGTAACTTGTGTTTTCAATATGAATGAATGAATGAATGGTCTTTATTGTCATTGCTATAGTACAGGTACCAAACAACGAAATGTGGGAGGGGTGGCTCCCCTGGTGCTAGGAAAGAGGAAAAAAAAAAAAAAAAAGAAGGGAAAGGAGCTGGTTTACATAAATAAAGGCTATGTACACTATCCACTATACTATACTGTACAGATAAGACGACTAGGGTTGTCATATTGCACATAGTGTTATTGCACATTCATTTAAAGTGTCACAGTTTGCAGGCTTGAAATAGAGAGGACCCGAGGGACGAAGCCATACTGTTTCAAGGCAATGCAACGTATGTCACACTTACTTGTGTGTGCATCTGAAGGCTAATGTATGAGTGTCTATATGTATTTGTACTCTATCTGTCTAACAGTAATACTGCTAACAGATACATGTAACCCAAACAGTAATGCTTGGTTTGGATGCTTTGTCTTTAATATCAGCTCAACTGATCCACAAAACAGAGACGTGGGTGGGATAGAGAGACTCAGGGAGAAATGGAAGAAGAGAGAGTGAGAAGGCTGTGGTCGTATGGATATCGTCCCTACACCACTGAAACTTATACCTACTGTATGGGGGCAGTGCTTGCCTTGAAGGAGATATACATATTCATAGGAAAAAGCATTAGCTTTCTGCTGAAAGTGTACTTTTAAAACTTGACAGGCGTTTGCTTACAGCAGTGGTAAATACTTCTTTGTCATTCTCTCACCACAATATTCAAGTCATTTCGTAACATGGAGACACACTGCTCCCTTACCAGTTCTTACTTACACACACACATACACACACACACACACACACACACACACACACACACACTCCCAATCCCCCCTCCTCCCAGGTTAAAAGTCAAAGGTCAGAGGTTATCACCCCGACCCAAACCTCAGCCGTCTGGGCATATAATGAGAGGGGTCAAAGTTTAGCATGCCTCACTGCCTGGGTCGTGGGGAGTTGAACCCCATCCTCTCTGAGTAACCGTCAATGTGTGTGTGTGCGTGTGTGTGTGTGTGTGTGTGTGTGTGTGTGTGTGTGTGTGTAAACTGCCAGTTTATCCCCTCTGAGAGTTCCCATGCATTCACACTCTGAGACATGCTAGGCAGAGGGTCAGGGCTCTAATTGTGTGGTGTGCTCTCTCTCTCTCTCTCTCTCTCTCTCTCTCTCTCTCTCTCTCTCACACACACACACACACACACACACACACACACACTCTCTGGCTGTTTTGAATGATTCACTTGAAGCTGCTACATCTTATTCAGCCTCCATAGTAATTCATTCTGGTTTCACTGGGGTGGTATGTTGGCAGGAAGCCTACTTGTGTCGGTGCCAGACCATGTGTCAGGAGAATGCTTTCCATCAATACGGACCAGCGCGGCACTGGCCCTGCTTATCCATTAACCAGTATCAGGAGGCACATAGGAGAAACCTGGAGCAGGAGAGGGGGGGGGGGTCCATCATGGGAACCCCCTGTCATTGATTGTGTCAGCAGGGCAGTGTGGAGATGCTTGGCCTGCTGTCTCCTGTCAGAGTCGATTCCAGTGATCCTTACCAGAGCTTACAGTCACACGCACGCACACGCGCACGCGCACACACACACACGCACGCACACACACACACACGCGCAGACACATGCCTACACACTCACACACAAGCACACACTCACACACACACACAGACACACACACACACACACAAGCACACACTCACACACGCATGCCTACACGCTCGCACACAAGCACACACTCACACACACACACAGAAGCACACACTCACACACACACACACACACACATGCCCACATGCACACACAGAAGCACACACTCACACTCGCACACACACACACACACACACAGACAGTATCTCAACGCTTCTTTATATGAGCTCCAGACCAACGCTACTGTACACTGTATACCCCCCGAAGCCTGTGTTGAGCCTGGCCGTGTATCACAGAGGCTTTTATGGGGAGAATGTTCTGGTTAAAGTATGCACAGGTCACAATCTCACGCCTCATTGGGGCTCTTTAACTTACGAGCAGCAACACTTATGACATAAAACGTTACTGTGGCGGGGATGAAACTAGGTGTGATTTATGTCAGAGGGGCTAACATCTGTTTAAATGCACCGTGCACACAGACAGAGGAGGGCTTAAACATGGGCCGCGGGCCGCCCCGAGGGCCCCCTAAAACACAGCACACTTCTCGCATCTGTAAGAATCCTGTACAGAACAGAAAGGACATTCTCAAAGGGCCTCGCCAGTGTACCACGCATGTTCCATGAGTGTTAGATCAGATTTTCCCTTTCATACAGAGCCCCCGAGTTCACATGAGAGATGGTCATTGTCCTCGCTCTGAGGTCGGTCGGTCTTTGAAGGGTTGTAACATGCTCTGAAAACACACGGACAGACTGCTTGGAGACACAATATTGCTCACACGATATTCAATGAACAGTCTGTGTATGCAAGGTATTGTAGTGGAAACAATAAATATCTTCATTACTGTATCTATCTTAACTTCCTTCACAGTGCATATTAATCAACAGTTCAGTTAAAGTGATGGTAATCAGGCTTGCTATAGTCTTTGTTTGTTTTTGAGGTGAGGTATTTTATCTTTAGAAACTCCAGTAAAACTCCTACCACCAGGCTGGGGAAGGGGCTGTCGTTGTCTTACTAATGGCTCTTAAAGTGAGCCTCAGGTCGGCCTTCCTCCAGCTCCCTGGTCCTTGGTGCCTCTCCAGAATCTTAGTCCAGCCAGCAGCTTGTTTGTGTTGCCATGATCTCTCTGGACTTGTGTTTCATGTAATCGCACACCCAGAACCCACACGCAGATATAGAGACACAGAGAGATACATATACACCCACACGCACACCTACACACACGCACACACGCACACACACACACAAACACACACAGCTAGCTCCTCTCACTCTGGGCAGCGACAGCAAGGTGGAAAGTGAATCTAACTCTGTACTGCTAGTTTCCACACAAGCCCTCCAACCGTGCTATATCATGTAATTGCAGAATAGCTCAGATTGTATCTGGGCCTCCCAGGCTAGGGCAGGAGGAGAGAGAGATGCCAGTGATTGATAGTGCAGATCTCAGACTCACAGTGATCATAATGACGATCAAAATCCTCCAAAAGCTCCTTTCTAAACTGCATCTCTCTTTAGTGCACTTTGAAGTGCTCTCAGAGTTTGTGGTGAAAGGTACCCTCTCCGTGAGTCATCTGTCCCTTGTGGGAACGAGACAAAGAACAAGCATAAGAGACTGAAAAGGATGTTCCGGAAGAAAATCTTTCTGCTTACAAAGCCTTATTTAGGTAGTTTAGTTGATTATGTTAAAAGATACTTTGGACTATAGATAGGAGGATAGATAGACAGAGAGCTAGAGAGAGGGAGTGGAAATGTGCTTAATGTTTAAAAGTCTAAATAGTATCACAAATCTGTATAGACTTTCTTTTTTAAGTAGGGTCAGTCAGTAACCATTTTAAAGTTGTATTGTGTTGTATTTTAAAATGTATCATAGGAACCCAATAGTCTTCATACTCTAGAAACATACATGTTAATTCATTTAATTCTAAGTTTAAAGTCTAAATAGCATCAACACTCTGAATAGAAGATATATAAGTGGAGTCAGTGTACACACTTTAAAGTTCAACTGAGGTGTCAAGCTTAAAATATGAAAAAGTGGATACATTTCTAATTGTCCCCATGCACTCAACAAATGGCCATAATGAATGATTAGTATGAGCCTGGAGAGTTCGATAGGATTGAGTAGAGAGAGTTGGTTGGTTAAGTGGTTGAGAGTGGTTTCACTGGGGTAGAACTGGTTGCTAAGCGAGTGCATTGTTGTGTAATCACTCTAAGAATGTGTTCTGTACTGTTAGGTCTCCTGCTGTTTTTATTCAAGAGTTCTGAAAGTTCCATGGCAGTTGCAGTAACAATTACGCTTTCAGAATGTTGGCCTACGGTCAGTGTTTAAAAGGTTCATTCTACCATTGCAGAGGTGGGCTAACTCAGAGGTTGTGTATACTCTAGAGATATGCCATTCTCTTGATTTACTATTGGTTTTGCAAGAGACAGGGAAGATGGCGTGAGTCCCATTTGGAGATATATATTTCTGACCAATTTCCATGCAATTATACAGCGCCTTTTAGTAAGCATTCTGAAAAATGTATGCACTCACTGCAACGTAAGTCGCTTTGGATAAAAGTGTCATCTTAGCAGATTATTATATTAAGTATTCACCCCCTTGGACTTTTTCCATATTTTGTTGTGCTACAATCTGACTTTAAAATAGATTTGTTTATTTTTTTGTCACTGATCTACGCAAAATACTCTAATTTCGTGTAATGTTTTCTTATGAATTAAAAATTAAAAGCTGAAATGTCTTGGGTCAATACACATTCAACCCCTTTGCTATGACAATATTTAAATGAGCTCAAATACAAAAATGTCTTCAACACATCAAGTTTAATTGAGTGCAAGGATAAAAGATATTGCGATTTTGGAATGAATATCTTTGTTTTAATAGGGTCTCTGAATTGCATAGGAATCAATTACACACAGTGTGGATTAGGCTGTCACTTCTTTTAAAGAGGCTTTGGCTACCAAAATGCTACTGTGGAAGACACGAGTTGACGAAAGATATGTGAAGTGCTTCCAAAAGCCACCACAAGGTGGAGACAAGAGCTACGAAGGATGTTTGAAAACATATATCCTATAAACATAATATCCTATTTTATACAACAGTTAGTTCCGACCAAGTAATTTGATTGGACAAGAGGCATTCCATGAGTTACGATATACAGTATAACAGCACTGGGACTTTTAACTATATCTATCACTCCGCTGCACAGATGTTCTACTAAATGACCGTTAATCAGACTACATGTTTGTGTTCAGGTTACTAGGCCACAGTCCATTTGAAGTTCAGTTGTGGAACTATTTTTTGTTTATTTTGATGATTAAATAAACAAACAAATCATAATCTGTTGTCGCTTATTACTGTTAACTAATAAATTGAGCTGTAGAACTGTTGTATAAAACACTCCCTCTCGTGTGATATTGCTTAATTAACACATGCCACCAAAGCGACTGTCAACCGAGTCATATTTCACTGGTTGCACAATACATGGAAATGTACAAATAAATGTACACGATACAAAGTAGCTAGCCACGATACAAAGTAGCTAGTTTGTGTTCAGGTTACTAGCCAACAGTCCAGTTGAACAGTCCCGTTTTTTCTTTTTTCTTGACGGAGCCTGCGGCCTCGTACCTACGACCGAATCACAGCCGTGCTGATATTCAGTATAACACACTCCCTCTCGTGTGATATTGCTTAAATATCCTATAAACATATATCCTATATTATATCCTATAAACATATATCCTATATTAGGCAAAATCGAGCTGATTAGACTGATTCGACTAGCAGATCAGCTCATGAATTACAGGAAGATGAAGAGTAGACATTGTTTAATGTCTTAACAGGAACCGACTGGTGTTTTTCAAATATCATTATCGACTCTCATACTGTATGTTGTAGTCATCACACATTCTCTCAATGTAAGTGCTCTGATAGAAAAGGACAATCAGGGGGAATGTTTTAGAGGTATTTTGACATGAATAAGCACAAGTTAGTACTGATAATGCAAGACATGGATTCCAAAATAAACTTAGTAATTTTGGGGAAATTAGGAACTAACTAAGGAGACTAATTCCCCCTTACCTTCCCCCACTCTCCTCAAATTGGTAATAGATTGCAAGAGATACTAGATGCCCTCAGTGGTTACATGTTATCTATCTATCTATCTATCTATCTATCTATCTATCTATCTATCTATCTATCTATTTATCTATCTATCTATCTATCTATCTATCTATCTATCTATCTATCTATCTATCTATCTATCTATCTATCTATCTATCTATCTATCTATGTATCTATCTATCTATCTATCTATCTATCTATCTATCTATCTATCTATCTATCTATCTATCTATCTATCTTTCTCTCATCTGTCCGGCTATTTACCCTATATTCATTAATCCATCCAACCAATCAAACAATCAACCAAAGGACATCACTGTAAAATGATCACCTGCATCACAACTATTATGGATGCATTAGAAGTAGAGAAGTAGTTCCTCTACAAGCCAGACTCTTCTGAATGTATATCTGGTTTTAGGAAAGCACTAGGAACAGCCGTACGATCTACTGAGAGAGATGTCACATGCACCCATAAGTTACACTGCAGATGAAAGCCTACTTGAGGTGGAAGTTGGAGGCAGTAAGCTGTGGGGTGTGGTCGAAGGCAGGAAGTAAGCTGTGGGGTGTGGTCGAAGGCAGGAAGTAGGCTGTGGGGTGTGGTCGAAGGCAGGAAGTAGGCTGTGGGGTGTGGTCGAAGCCACCAGGTGAGATAGACTATAGAATAAGATAAGACACAGATTTTCTTCAGTTTATTTCAGGTTTTTTATTACAATGTTCTTCTTCTGTGCCATGCAACCTCCTCAGGTTCCCTTTCCAGCTGATTCTGGTGTTCGGGAAGCTGGGGTTGCTCAACACTCTCTGGAAAGACATGCTTGCATAATTTAATAACAAATATTGTATCCTTGTCAGCTATAAGATAAGAAAGTGTCCCACTTCTCATTATCAAATAATGTTGGGCTCACAGGTATGTCATTGTGTGATTTCTTTGTTAAATGTGCTGAAGATTACCACCTATAGCAGATACACTTTGATGTAGCAAAATAGCAGCAGATGAAGAACAAGCTTGCTGTTTTTTCTTTGATTACTACATTAGATGCCAGCATTCATTTGAAAAAGGCAAGGATTATCACTCACCATTGGCAATGCTAATAACACTGTTAAGTTTCTTGTGGGTTTTCCTCAATGGTGCTGGAGGTGGAGGCCTGTTCATGTGCAGCATCTTGCAAAACACATCTGCTTCTGTACAACCACACATGTTGTTATGCTTTTACTACTTACTGGAATAAACATGTTACAATCACAGACGTATGTACTTAAATAAATGAAATATTATTGTTACTTGTGTACCGTTTTGTTGGAGGCTTTGGACAGCCTTCTCAATGTTCCCTTGTCTGGTGAGACACTTAGACAGCAACTACAGGGTTGTTTATTCCCAAGATTAAAGCAAAATAAGTTTGTAACTAAGCCCCGCGGTGGCGCAGCGGTCTAAGCATCAGTCTCTGGTGCAAGCTGCCCACTGGGGACTGGGATCGAAACCCGGTCTCGCCAGACCCGGATATGGCCGGGGCCCACGGGGAGAAGCATATTGGACGGCCGCTCCCGAGGGTGGTATAGGCTATTTCCGGATAAGGATCCGTCGCGCAACACCGCCCCCGTCTGGTGCCGGAATAACAGTGTTGGGCTCGAGGGGCCGGTAGCTAGTCTATCGGCTCTCTCATCTGGGCTGCCGGCCACGGGGTGCGCGTGCGGCCGATCCTACGCAATAGGCGACAGGGGATAATTGGACACTAGGTTGGGTATAATTGGATACTAAATTGGGTGAAAAAGGGATAAAATAAAAAATAAAAAATAAAAGTTTGTAACTGCCTGTTGGGACGTCATGTTCAACCTTGATATAATCTGTACGAAACCTATATCAAGTCTCCAGCACTGAGACCCACTTTAAATGCCACCCAACCTATTGCCAACGTTAGCTAGCTAAACTTTACAGCGGGTAACGTTAGTTTGCTGGTAATGGTAATACTAGTTATGTAATATTAGTTGTAATAATACTAGTTAGTTACTAGTAGTAACCATAACTTTTAAGTACAGTTTTGCGAATGTTATCTCACATCTAACATAGCGTTAGCTAGAGAGTGACAACATTAGCTAGCTTACCTTGGACCAGATGAATGTATGTTAGTTCATCTTCAAGGTATTTAGGATCATCATCTTATCCACTGCCCGGCATCTTTCCTCTTGGGTTTTGGGCTTCGGAAAGGGGAAAAAAATGACTCCTCCCTCTAAACTTTTGGGGAATCTTCTGCCAGATTTTGCAGATGCTTTAGGGCCAACGTTTCACCATTTTGCGCCTTCACGACAGCTTGACAGACCATCTTCATCTTTGCAAAAATTCAGAACAATAGGTGAAGTTGCTGAAGCAAGCCCACTATTTAGTCAAATAAGTATCTCAAAAACCTTTTTAAAACTTGCTTTAAATGTATCTTTTAATCTAAATATTTGTATTGTTATTTTTACTGACTGTGGCTTTGTTTTGCTTTTTATTTAACTATCTATTCTTGTTCTCTCCATGGAATAGTGTCTTTGGGTACTGAGAAAAGCACTAAAGAAGAAAATAAAGAAATGCATTATTATTATTATTATTATTATTATTATTATTATTATCATTATATCATAATAAGTAGTATATTATATATAAGTATGAGAACGAACAAAAGTAGAACTTGCTAAACTGAAGTTACTAGAACCTGTGCTTAGTTGATTAATTATCAGTTTTGCTTCTTACAGCTGTGTTGATTTCTCAAAATATTATTCCCAAATTCATTAGGCAATATGCCTACTGCATTAGGCTCCACTCCTAGCTCTCCACACTGCACCCTGTTATGATGTTTTTAATGGCAAAATGCATCTTCCATCATAGTTTTGTCAAAATGTGACTAATTTAATAAATGCCGCATCTGTATGGAAAGACACATT
Organism: Nansenia antarctica; assembly: GCF_963989245.1. Taxonomy (NCBI): domain Eukaryota; kingdom Metazoa; phylum Chordata; class Actinopteri; order Argentiniformes; family Microstomatidae; genus Nansenia; species Nansenia antarctica. Next base: position 11,250,010 of record NC_137674.1, read on the forward strand.
ATTCATCCAAGTTTCATCAAAGTTGTCCCAGTGGTGTCAGAAAAAGAAAAAGAGAAAAAGTGTGTTTCATACAAACGGACTGAGGCAGAATAATAGTCTCCTCTCCAATTTCAGAGGAGGGGGATAATAATAATAATAAGTGAATGGAAAATAAGGAATTAGAATATCAAGACTTGAAGACTCACAGATGCAAGCCCACTAATAAATAATGCCAATCATGCCAATGTACATTATATTCCCTTTTTTCTTTGATTGAACAAGTATAATTTGGATGTGTGTTTGTGTGTGTGTGTGTGTGTGTGTGTGTGTGTGTGTGTGTGTA
>NC_137674.1:11262831-11265331 GCF_963989245.1 Nansenia antarctica
CTTATGATTATGATAGTGTAGTTCATCTTTTTTTTTCATTTATTTTTTAGAATGGGGCAGTCCCATTCCTGTATGTTTTTTGGATCCTCCTATCCCATTTTTATTGGATAGAGACAATAGAAAATAGAGAAGAAGAAATATGTATGTAAGCAAGGACAGGGGCCGAACACATTCGAACACATGCCAACATGGGCATATGGGTGCACTGGTGCTAGATCACTGGACCGCCACAGTTCATAGGTTTATAGAGAAGGAGAGAGACGAGAAGAAAAGAAAAGCAAAGAGAGGAAAAGGGAACAAAGGAGAAGAGAAGAGAGCTGCTGTGCTGAGTCATTATTGGAGTTCTTCCCATGGGAAACATTTCCTTTTGACCAAACCTCTTTTACATAACTCTCCTCTGAGTGTCTTAAACTGGCTGACGGAACACAGTAACCCATCAGATCTAATCAACTTTACCTCGCAAAAGGAAACATTGTTTCAACATATTGTTGTTGTTTTCTTTCATTCCAAATTCAAAGTAGAGTAACTTGAGAGTAAACTTTTTTTTTTTTTTTTGTGAAGTTTTTACTACTTGGTCTGTGTGTTTCTCAGAAACTGGGCTTTGGTCAGTACAAAATTGAGAGATTTGATTACCTTTGAATGTCTCTTGTTCAAACAAAGGTAACAGGGATTATTGGTTTAAGAAATATCTTTGAAATGTATTTTTGAAGGGAAGGACTGACCATAACGTACGCTCAAGGTAATTCCAGGTCACTTTTAGTCTTGGCACATTTTGGGAAACTACATTTCACATAATCTAATATGCAGGCCAAATAAATGGTTGTTTTTTCTAGGAGTTTTTTCAGGAGTGGGCTGTGTATGTACAGTATATCTGTAGTGGTGGGTGGACTGGGCCCCGTCGACTACTACAAACTACTGGTCTAGAGAGCAGGGCAGTGTTCACCTGACGACCTCTCTCTGTCACCCCTTCCCATGGCTGATATCAAAGCAGGCCTTGAGTGACCTGTAGAACTCCTCACTGCCTGGTTGTGAGGAAGCGAAGCTCTGAACTTAGGCTGATACACATGCAGATGGGTTCAGTTCCCATCCAAAGGCTCGCTCCATGTTTGGCATTTTTACCTCATAAAACGTTATCAACATGTGCAAACACTTTACTGACTTTACTGCAATTAAACATTTGGATTCATTGTGTGCCAAACAGTGTTGACAGTGACATTTCTGGTGATAATGATAAGTGTCGCAGGGTCAGTGCGGTCATGTTGTTGAGGTTGTGAAAAGCCAGTGTGTATAGGAGGATTTAAAGCACTAAGCAGTGGTCAGTAACAATTCATAGAGGACAGTACGTTCATCCTTTTTCATCTCCCTGTGTGTGTGTGTGTGTGTGTGTGTGTGTGTGTGTGTGTGTGTGTGTGTGTGTGTGTGTGTGTGCGTGTGCGTGCGTGTGTGTATGTGTGTGTGTCATGCCATAGAGGACAATAAGCTCATCTCTGCTCATCTCTCTATCTCTCGATCTCTAGGAGGGCCTGGGTCATCTGTGTTAATAGCTCATCCTCACCTCTCTGTTGAGCAACAAGACCATGAGACATTCTACTAGGATCCTTCCATATCTGAGGAAAGATTAGGTGATAAGATGTCTGGGTGATAGGTGAGCCATGGAAATGTTGTGGGAATGTCTCCCAGAGTAATCTTTTACAATTTCAGTTGGGGAAACATATCACCTATCATTCTAGTGCTTAGTTCCAGTATACAGTCGTAGTGTGATAGACTGTCTCTCTACCTCCATCAACCAAATGAAGTGTCAAACCCCCTTGACAAGTTTGTCAATTGTTTTTCACTTCTCAAATAAGGTCTACTGTCGTTGAGTCAAGATATACCTGGTTGGGGCGCTTAGGTGGCGTAGTGGAATAAGCGTTGACCATGTACCGCAGGGTCCCCGGTTCGAATCCGGCCGGGGACATATCCTGCAGTCATCCCTCCTCTCTCTCTCGCCCATCCTTCCTGTCTACATCTTCACTATAACTGTCAATAAAAATGAAAAATATGAGTGGGACTGCCCCACTCAGAAAAATAAAATAAAATAAATATGTTATATATATATTTTAATAATAATAAAAAAATATACCTGGTTATATGCAATATGAGAAATGAATGGGAAACATTGACAACATCAAAATCGCAATAGTTATACTGAGTTGATGTGGCCGCTGTGACTGTTGTATGGTAGACTATGACATTGACAACATACCATTCACTGACTTGGTTGATGTGGATGAGACAGTCCGCTTGGAGTATCTCTCACTACGAAACACTACACATAACACACACAACATGTAATGACAGTATTTTGATGGCTACTTTAAGTACGGTACCTCCGATGTTGTTTCACAGTTCAATCAAATCATGTCAATCAGTTCAACTTATTACCATCGAAGCGGTTGTTGAATACACTTACTGTAAGGTGTCCATGGAGGAAGGGCAGTCCCACCTGGCAGACTAACCC
>NC_137674.1:11267831-11270331 GCF_963989245.1 Nansenia antarctica
CGGCCCTGCGACAGTCGTCGCAGGTCGTTGTAAGGCGTCACCAGCGACTTGGCTTGTCAAGTCACAGAGAGCTGTTTCAGAACGTCCAGATTCTTTGGAATGTCTGCTATTTCTCTTCAGCCAATCAGCAAACAGCACAGAGCAGTACAAAAGAAATTAGTCACAGGGAAGAGATGGGTCTTCAGTCTACGGCGGAAGATAGGGAGTGACTCTGCTGTCCTGACAGCAGTGGGAAGCTCGTTCCACCAGCGGGGCTCCAGGACAGTGAAAAGTCATGACCAGGTAGCACGACTGCTGCAACCCCATAGAGGCAGTGATGCCAGTCGGCCAGCAGAGGCGGATGAGCGGAGTGAACGGGCAGGTGTTTGGGGGCTGACCATTGCTTGCATGTAGGAGGGGGCCGTTCCCTTTGCTGCCCAGTAGGTGAGCAGCAGGGTCTTGAATCTGATGCTGCTACACTGCTACTGGGAGCCAGTGAAGGGTGCAAAGGAGAGGCTGGGGGGATGACCAATATCTGCACCAAGAGTTGAGCTGCTTCTCTGGTGAGGAATGGACGTATCCTTCTGATGTTGTAGTAGAGGAAGAATCTGCAGGAGCGTGCTGTTGCTGTGATATTCGCTGCGCAGGATAAGTGTTTGTTGAGGATCACCCCAAGGTTCTTGGCTGTCTGGGAGGAGGTCACAGAGTTCTGTGCTGTGATGGAGAAGTCTGGGAGAGGACCCGGCTTTTCCAGTCAGGAAAAGTAACTCAGTCTTGTTAAGATTGATCTTGAGGTGGTGGGATGACATCCAAGCAGAAATGTCTGCAAGACACATAGAGACACGTGTTGCCACCTCAGTCAGAGGGGGGGGGAAGACAGGAAGAGTTGAGTGTCATCTGTGTAGTAGTGGTAGGAGGAACCGTGTGAGGAAATTACTGAGCCAAGAGACTTGGTATAGTGGTAAAACAGTAAGGGCCCTAGGACGGAGCTCTTGGGGACCCCAGTGGTGAGGGCTCGCGGGGAGGACAGCGATCAGGTAGGATAAGAGAGTGCAGAGCCAGAGATGCCCAGTTCTGAGAGGGGGGAGAGAAGGATCGGGGTGGTGTACTGTGTCGAAGGCTGCAGACAGGTCCAGGAGAATGAGAACAGAGGAGAGGGAGGAAGCTTGAGCAGAGAGTGGAGGGCCTTGGTGACAGCACAGCAAGGAGAGCAGTCTCAGTAGAGTGCCCAGTCTTAACGACGGATTGGTGGAGGTCAAGGAGGTTTTTCTGAAGGAGATAGTGAGAGAGTTGGTTAGAGACAGCGCGTTCAAGGGTTTTGGATAAGAAGGAGAGAAGGGATACCGGTCTGTAGTTGTAGATAGCAGACGGGTCAAGAGTTGGTTTTTTGAGACTTGGCTTGACTCTGGCTGTCTTAAAGGCAGCCAGGACAGATCCTGTGCATAGAGAGAAGTTGATTATGGCAGAGGATTGGATTTTGAAAGGGTAATAGGAAGCTTTAGCAGTTGATGCAGAGGAGGTGTAGTTGAGGAGGAGAGAGCGATAAGGGTTTAGGTCATCAGAGATGCCGGTTTTTCTCCATTTCCTCTCAGCTGCCCTGAGCCCTATTCTACAAGCTTGCAGGGTTTCAGAGAACCAAGGAGGTAACTCTGAATTAATCAGAGTTAATTCTACTGATTCCGTCAGCAGTTACAATCATCAATAAAGACTAGTGAGCCAGTTCTAGTGACAGCTAGACATCCCATACAACATATTTCACAGATGAGGTGTTATGCAGTAAATCTTAGGGCAGATAAAACATTTTCCAAACGTTCCTCTTGCAATCACTTTGGAACATAATAAGATAAGATAATTTTCATCTTATCTGTCCATAATACCCTTTTCCAGACATCTTTTTAGGTACTTTTTAGCTAACTATAACCTGACCGTCCTAAGGTAACTAGGGTTTTGTAACTTACAAAGACCCCTGTACAGTGCAAAGACCCCCGCCCCTCCTAGAGAGTGTTCCTGATCTGTTGGACAATTGTTTGGGGGTTTTTCTAGATCAATGTGATCATTCTTCAGTCATCCACTGATTATTTTTCTACACCATCTTTGTCTTGAAAAAATAATTGGTCTAAATGCTAGGGGTGGTCTTCAGAACAGATGAGGTCTCATTAAATGTTTTATGGCAATGCATCAAATCAAAGAAGATGGGGAGAGAGGGGGAGGAGCAGGACAGTTCCAGCACCATAACAACCCATCTTAGTTCCTTCTTTTCTCTCTGTTTTTTTTTCTTCATTCAGTCTTTTCCATGATAGCAGTGGCAACAGGAGCTGAGGGTTTCAGTCTCAGGACGGACTGTGTTAGGACGGAGTGTTAACAGGGCCTGCCTCTCCCCCTATCTCCATCCATCTATCCTCTCTCTGTTCTCTCTCTCTCTCTCTCTCTCTCTCTCTCTCTCTCTCTCTCTCTCTCTCTCTCTCTCTCTCTCTCTCTCTCTCTGGAAGGTGCTGAGAGATCCTCCCCTCTTCTCCATGAC
>NC_137674.1:11275331-11292831 GCF_963989245.1 Nansenia antarctica
CAACAGAGCCAAGCTGCACTTCAGAAGAGGGGGATTTTTGGAGACAATTTGTTTTCCTTTTCTTTTTCTTTCACTCCTTGACAGCGTCATTTCTCTTCTCACAGAGGGATGGTTGCTGCTGCTGCTGGTTGGTAGTATCATTACACACAACTACATTACCGACCACTTCATCATGGGCACCTACTCAACATCTCTCTTTCTCCACATTGTCAGGAAAAATGCCTGCATGCAAGTTCTGGATAGGAGTTCTATAGGATTGTATTGAACGTCAGCATTTTCAATGATATTACAACATTAGAAGGGCTAGGATATATAAAGCTATTTGAGGACTAATAGAAAGTTCTCCATATATGCGTTGCGTTATTATAAATAAGATTATCATCAACTTAGAATATCATGTTTTTTTCTGTATGGCAGTGTCCTCTGGTAACACGGCAGTCAGTCAGAGAAGGGTTGGACGTCTTAGCATCACCCCGATGTATAATAGCGTTCCCTAAATCACCTAGCTAGAAAAACCAGAACACAATGCTCTCTCATTCTTTCTTTCTCCCCTCCCTGAATGAAAATGAAGACCGATGCCACATAATTTCCTCTCTGGCAGGCCTCTTACTCCTCATTATTGTAGATAAGGCTTGTGTGTGTGTGTGTGTGTGTGTGTGTGTGTGTGTGCGTCTCTCTGTGTGTGTGTGTGTGTGTGTGTGTGTGTGTGTGTGTGCGTGTGCGTGCATGCGTGTGTGTGTGTGTGTGTGCATGTTTGTGTGTGTGTGTGTTTGTGTGCGTGCACGTGTATGTGTGTGTGTCAGTCACTGCTTCTCATCACAATCAATGCAGTCACATGAACTGGTCCGGAAATATTTGGACGGTGACACAATTTCCATCATTTGTGCTCTGTACGCCACCACAATGGATTTGAAATAAAACAATCAAGATGCAATAGAAGTGCAGACTTACAGCTTTAATTCACAAAAATATTGTATGAAACCTTTAGGAATTGGAACGATTTTTATACACAGTCCCCAATTTTCAGGGGTTCAAATGTAATTAGACAAATGAACATAATCGTAAATAAAATGTTTATTTTTAATACTTTGTCGAGAATCCTTTGCAGGCAATGACTGCCTGAAGTCTGGAACCCATGGACATCACCAAATGCTGGGTTTCCTCCTTTGTAATGCTTTGCCAGGCCTTTACTGCAGCTGTCTTCAGTTGTTGCTTGTTCGTGGGTCTTTCTGCATAAAATTTTGCCTTCAGCAAGTGAAATGCATTCTTGATCGGGTTGAGATCAGGTGATTGACTGGGTTATTGCAGAATATTCCACTTCTCTGCCTTAAAAACTTCCTGGGCTGCTTTCGCAGGTTGGTGGGGTCATTGTCCATCTGTACTCGGTCATTGTCCATCTGTACTGTGAAGCAACTATGCTGAATTTGGCTGAATCGGAGCAGACAGTATATCCCTAAACACTTCCGAATTCATCCGTCTGCTTCTGTTTTCTGTCACATAATCAATAAACACGAGTGACCCAGTGGCATTGGAAGCCATGCATGCCCATGCCATCATACTGCCTCCACCGTGTTTTACAGAATGCTTCGGATCATGAGCCGTTCCAAGCTTTCTCCATACGTTTTTTCTTCCCATGAAGAAACACAGAGTGTTGAAACTTTAAAACCCGAAACAATTCAACTGCACCCCCTCCAGCAGTTCCTGTCCCACCATTGGAGAACACTGCCTCTTCTCCAGACACAAGGCGTTCCGAATGATTTTTTCTTTAAATGAGAACCAGACAGTGAAACAATGAGCTGAAAACCACCATAAAAGAAAGCAGGAAGCAACTTCTAATAAAGGCTCTATCATCTGTCACAACATATCACCATGGTAAAAAGTCAGTCTGTAACCAAAGCATGAAATCAAATCATGTCATTATTACTATTAATCCGGTCCAGTGTGCCAAGATGACTGCTATTAATCAAACTGGCTAGGGTTTAGAGTAGACAGAGGCTGTCAAAAACCGGTAGTTTATGTAGTTTACTTTCATGTTATCATCTTTGGGGAAATGTGTCTTGCATCTCCTCAGATAGGCAGCATTAAACAAATAAAGACATGACAGGAATTTTGTCAAATACAGTACAACACAACACATGTAGTACCATAAAGACAGACAGAATCTAACGGGGTAATACAACACATTATATAACACACAACAACATCTTAAGTGCAACAACACACAACACTTGGCGTGTACGGTGCAGACAGAATGGAGCCACAATGGAGAGTATACCTCAGCCAGAGAAATGTGCTCATTGATTATTCATAAACACATATCTCCACATTTGTTTGAAAGGAATTCTATTTCTAGAGCGAGAAAAACTGCTGTTCCTAAGTAACTTTACTTTATTTGAACATGTTGAAAGAACACTGTTACAGTAACAAGGTGCAGCAATGTAGGTATCTGAAACCATAGCAACAGTACCTACAGAGTACATAGGGCGTGCGGTGGGTTCCACTAGCTCAGTCTGAAGATATGCGTCTCAGAGACTCTATACAAAAGCACACTATGAAGACTTCTCCGCTATAAAACCTTTCCACAGCCCCCTAAAGACCTTACAGCAGTTGGTTCCTAAAACATCTTTATACCGTGACCCACCTTGATGTTTATAGAATGTTCTGGCAAACATCCAAATCAACACAATAATGTTCCTAACCACAGCAACGTTGAACATCTGACCGAGCCACTGGACCAGTAGACATTGAGGAACTTGGAGTAAGGAGGTCTTACACTGAGGATCTCAGTCTGGAGAAAGTACAAGAAGATCAATCAGAGATTAAGCAACCAGCTAGCCATGCTCTCCATAGTCATTTCCATCTGGCAATGGACACAAGAGTAATAGTTTTGGGAAATGTCTATATTTAGATATGTCATTATAGTAAAGATTTTATTTGATCAGATATATATACAGTCACATTGACATTTACTGCGTGAACACAATAGCATCTGTGTGTTATCCATCTTTATCACAGAAACGTTATATGTTTTCAGTTTTAGATTTGCTCATTTGATCTGAACAATATTTCAGTCATAATCTTTAGGACTATGCACAATCTGTTCTGGACTCTCTCTCTCTCTCTGTCGCTCTCTCTCTCTCTCTCTAATCTTGGCATTAGACTATAAGGTCAAATAGCCACATCTGCTTTGGATGGAGCTCATCCTTACATCATGATGGAAGATGGAAGGAAAGTGTGTTGAAACTATACACCCTCACAGATACAACTGAACACACAAATAGGTGCACACATGCATGCATGCATGCACCCCCCCCCCCCCACACACACACACACGTACACAAACATACACACATTTTGTTTTCATCCCTTATCCATCCATTCTGGAAATAGAATCCAAGAATAGAACATCCACACAAGGAGAATCGTGCAGAACTAACAGAACTGATTTGCCTGCATCCTACTGCTTCCCCCAGATTGCAGATTGCTTGCCATTGAATGGATCTGTGTTTAATCATACACTGGCACTTATTCCTGTATGTGTGTGTGTGTGTGTGTGTGTGTGTGTGTGTGTGTGTGTGCGTGTGTGTGTGTGTGTGTGTGTGTGCGCGCGTGTGCGTGTGCGTGTGTGTGTGTACGCTCTCTGCATTATTGATTAACTTAATTAAAATTAACTAAATTAATTTCAACATTCATACATTATTGTGATACCTTCAATAAATAAACTAAGGCTTACATTTGTAATCACAAATCACAAGTAGTTATTTCATTCTTTCCCTCATTCATGTTATATTGTTTTGGGCTGCAGGTTTATTTTTGGTTTTAAGTGTGTCAAGAGCTTTGGCTGTTCACCCAGGCAGAGATCCAGCCAGTATGATGTAGCATTGTGATAAAGCCGCTCTCACTTCACTTGAAGTTAATATAATTATGACCTTTAAACACAAAAATGCATACATCTTCTTCTCATCAGTCGTTCATTCATGCCATGTACACATTTCTAAATTCACCAGTGTCCTGACGTGTGTTTCTCCAATTTCTGCTGATAGTGAGCTTTTAGCTATGCTCATTTGGCTAGCGAATAGTATGTGCACAAATGCTTCCTTTGAACTGCTGATATTTCAGGGATATGACTATGGTCACCATACATGTAGTGAAGTCAACTCACGTTTAGCTACTTTGCCTGACAGGCTGACAGTTATATAATAACATAAATGCACTTAGCGTACATTTTTTGCAAAATCAAAATCAGTTCACTGTCACTTGTGAACTTAGTTACCGTAGCTGTCATCATTATTTATTGTAGACTAGTAACAGGTTGTTCCTGCTCAATGTTACAAAGGTTTGTGAAGCTGAACTACAGGTAAAGACTGGAGTATGATGACAATTGCCTATGGCCAATTTACGACTGTTTACAGTAGACAATATTTCTGTTACTTATCTATCTGTGTGTTTGATTTTTGGACTTTGATTGTATTTTAGAGAGAGATTATTTTTGGAATTTATATTTTCGTAAGTGGATAAAGACTTTTTGTCTTTGGAATAATACTTTTTTTTTCTCTTTGGAAAATGTTTTCTTCTGGTGAATACAGTTGGGATAGAGACAGTAGAGAATGACAGGAAGGATGGCTAAGAGAGAGGAGAGATGACATGCAGGATAGGTTGATGGCTGGAATCAAACCAGGGACCCTGTGATTATGTGTGCTACGACACCCAGGCGCCGACAATTATATTTGTTTCTCATTGTATGTTTTCTGTGTTGTTTTTTGTATCTGGATTATACAAATACACATTTCTCTCTTTGTTAATTATCTATCTATCTGTACCCTTTCACTCACCCTGACTTTTGAATAATGAAATTCAAGTAATGAAATTATTTGGTGTGTTTAACCCATGTTTATTTTCTGTTATTCCTCTCTATCAGACCTGGGCATCGTGTGTCCCGCCGGCCGGTTCTGAGTGGCCCACGAGGTCCAAAACAAGCTAAATAACTTTTGATGTAAGTGGTTAATTTTGTTTTTTAAATCATTTTGTATATAACCTTTATTTATACAGGTAAAAAACCACATTGACGTACTATATGAAAACATGTCAAAAGGGCTTTTATTGTGAAAACTGCTTGTGCGTGAGCGCTTACTGTACAGTAGATGCATGTGATTGTTTAGCAAGTGTCATTCAACTTGAATGAACGCAGCATCAAAGCCAAATACATTGAAGCAGGTAGCTAGCTAAAATTAATGGAATGGAATGGACTTTATTTGTCATTGCTACAGTGTAAAAAGAGGAAGATGAACAAAGAGTGTCGGGTGTTCAATAAAATATGGACCTCAAAGTATTTTTTCACTGACATCTCTGGTAAAGCTGTGTGTTTAGTTTGTAATGAACGTATCGCTGTATGTAAGGATTTCAACCTCAATCGTCACTTTCAGACGAAACACGCGGAAAAATACAAAAACCTGTTGCAAGAGGAAACGGTGAGGACATCCAAAGCATTGCTAGCTAAACTGTAAAATCACCAAGGAATTTTCACAAAGCTCCATACCAATAAAGAAGGAATTGTCAAAGGCAGTTATGTGCTAGTTCACAAAATTGCCAAAATCAGTAAGCCATTCTCGGACGGGGAATTTATCTGAGAGTGTCTGGTGGACTTGGTGGACTTGGTGGAAATACTGTGCCCGGAAAAAAAGGAGACAGTCCAGCAGCTTTCCCTCTCAAGATGAACGGTCACCAGGCGGGTGGAGGACATCGCTGGAAATGTGGAGCTGCATCTGAAAAGCACCGAGGATGTACCCACTTCTCATTGGCCCACGACAAGAGCTGTGATGTCCAAGACACAGCCCAGCTACTGATCTTCATCAGAGGGATAAGGGAGGACTTTGTTGTTACTGAAGAACTGGCCTCAATGCAGTCAATGAAAGGGACTGGCACAGGCAACAATTTGGAGATGTACCGTAACTGCATGCCTGGAAAAGTTGGGGCTGAAGTGGGAAAACTTAGTGAGTGTTACAACCGATGGTTGTCCTAATTTGACGGGGGGGGGGGGGAAATGTAGGTCTATTGAAGAGAGGATGCAGGATAAAGTGACTGAAATCAACCCAGAGCAGAAACTGGTATTTTTTACAATGCCTTATTCATCAGGAGGTGCTATGTAAGTCAGTCTTGAGAATTAACCATGTGGTGGACAGTTAACTTTATTAGAGCAAGAGCTTTTTTCTGATCCAACGGACCCACAGGTGTTCCCGAAGTGATATAAAGAGCTTACCTCGATCAATTCTCTTCATCGATATCAAATTTTTTTCACAACTTTGCATGCTATACGATGCCACCATTTTGTTTCCGAGACGGTAAACACGGCCTAAGTCACATCCAGTTTTCTCCAACTGGAGAATGTGTCATGTCCGGTTTCAACGCCGAATTTCCATACCATTGGTCGGCCAACCCAAAAAAATCCCCAAAAAGTCTGATACATGAGAAAGGTCAAAGGTCAAAGATGGTGCCAAAATATCTCCAAATGGCCTAAACATATCCAAATTTGGTGTCCGCCTAAACATACCTGTACTAAAACAGGTACAAAGTTGCATTTGCTCACATTACTAGCATCTACTTTGGCACAAGTACTAATAAGACCCTGGAGTACTGATTCCTAGATGATTTGGGCTTATTCAGTCAGGTTTCCAAGGTGATATTCACTGTAAAAGCAGTTTTTTTTTCAGGCGGAGACTGAATTTGAGATGTTTTATAATGTTCTAGCTCTATTTACTCTGACACAGTAACATAGATTTTGATTCTGACACTTCTACAGCCACCCCACAGGTGTTAGCTTTCATTTGATAACAATATCATTATGAAGGCCCTTGTGATTGTGGAGATATTCTATATTCACTGTGGGCATGTCATTTCGAGCAGAAAACCAGAAAAATGAGGTGGATAAGAAGAAATCACAGACAGTTTGTTGCACTGTTAGAGGAGCATGAGAGTGAACATACTGACTTGGGCTACCACACAGCTCTCAGGTGTCAGCTGGCTGCAAGAAATGTACACAAGGCCCAGGAAAAACAAGCAAAATACTACAACCTGAGAAGAAAGGATACAGCATACAAAGAAAGAAATGCTGATGGAACTATATAGTTGAAAAGAAGCTAGGACCAGTCAACTATAGAGTCCACCATGGTGGCATTAGCTTTGACACGGAAAAAGTCCGAGATCCAGCCCCTGCTCATCGACGGAGAGAGCGTGGAGAGAGTCTCAACCCTCCGATTCCTGGGACACAACATGCGGGATGACCTGGCCTGGAAGGACAACACTAAAGGCACCATCAAGAGGGCACAACAGCGGCTATACACCCTGAGATGCCTCAGGAAACAACACAACAAGCAGGAGATACTGGTGGCCTTCTACCACGGCGCAGTGGAGAGCATCCTCACCTACGGCATCTGCAACTGGTTCCACAGCTGCACGGCAGCGGAGAGAAACGAGCTACAGAGAGTCGTGAGAACAGCACAGAAGATCACCGGCGCCCCCCTCCCCTCTCTGGAGGAGCTGTACAACACACGCTGTCTCAGGAGGGACTCCAAGATCTCCAAGGACCCGACCCACCCTGGGCACGTACACTTTGTCAAGCTGCCCTCGAACAGGAGGTACAGGACCCCGGCCGCTAGGACAAACAGACTGAAGGACTGCTTCTACCACAGGGCCGTCAAGGCCCTGAACACAGAAAAGGCCTAAGTTCTGGGCCCAGGATAGTCCGGACGGATTGTATGGCAGCTAGTGCTGAGGCACAAACATGTACATTTTCAAGCCTGCAAACTGTGACACTTTAAAATAATGTGAAAAAATACTCTTTGTGCAATATGACAACCCTAGTTGACTATCTGTGCAGTATAGTACAGTGGATTGTGTACATAGCCTTTATTGATGTAAACCAGCTCCTTACCTTCTTGTGATTTTATGCATCTATGCTTTTTCTAAAATGTGTTTTCTTTTTCCTTTCCTAACACCAGGGGAGCCACCCCTCCTAAATTTCGTTGTTTGGTACTGTAGCAATGACAAATAAAGTCCATTCCATTCCATTCCATTCCAAATGCAATAAACTCTCTAGCCCTATTTCTGATCATTGCCTCAGTCCCTCCGGTCTGGGGGAGGGGACTATGTGACACAAGTTAATGCAGATGTAATCCTTTGGCACCTCAAGCCACCGGCACTGGATGCAATTAGCTACACTTTGAGACCAAACATAAGATTATGACAGTCAATGTCTTGTGTCTGACTGAATAAAACTAAAACTGATATAGCTACTGCAGCAAGCAAGCAAACATATTTGATTACACTCACTCTTGAGTGCGGAGCACAGATCATGTCACCAAAAACAGACGACCAAAAACTATTTTACTACCATATAATAATAGCATAGCTAGATGGATGAAAGACTGCAATTTGGAGTATGTCATGTCACTTCAGACACAGACAAGGCTAGAACAGTGTTTACATTCAGATATCTCGTTGCTGAAACAAGTTTTGTGAGAGTCACTCTCGGTCAGCAGAAAGACCTTATAGGGAGCAGAAGGGACATTTTCTTTTAATGTCTGGCTCAGAGGAAGTGTCCCTCTGACTTTTTTTTTAACAGGTGAAAAAGGCAACTTTGCTACTTAACTTCAGCTACTGTATGTGCAAAAGCAAACCACCGGAAGTGGGGTCATCAAGTTTAGCTGTGAAATACAGTATTACATGATATGATGCTAGTCGTTTTTTAACGTTTAGCTAAAAGGTTTTTGCTAAATGGTGATTGAACCGTGATTATTGATCCCGTCAGACACAAACCAGAACTACACACTGCTCAGTTTATATACAATGGCTACATTTGCATTTTAACATCTGTAACTATTTCGTCTGGTACAACATGACCCTGGATAAGATATTTAATTTCATCTCAGCTCTGAGTCTAAGTGGAAGACCTCTCCTCATGATGTGTATCTGTCTGGACTGCTACCTGGCTGTGGTGCATCCAATCACGTACCACGCCAGAAAGGGCCTGACCTCCAGGGTTCTGATGTGTGTTGGTGTCTGGGTTGTCACGGTAACCTACGGGATATCCTTGGCTGAGTCAGTCACAGCAATGCGGAACAAGATCCTCGGATTCATCTTCTGCGCTGTAACTATCCCGACCATCAGCCTCTGTGACTTCTTCATCCTCAGGGCTCTGAAGAGATCTGACCCCGGAGGGCGAGGCCTCCACCCCCAGAAGAAGAAGGCTCTCCAGATCATCGTCAACAGCCTGGTCATGACGTTTTTTTCCTACCTTCCTCCCATGTTGGTGTTCTCTTTCAGCGCCCTGATGCCCATCAGTGTCAAAGTGTTCATGTGCTTCTTGGTCATCCCTCTTATGATCCCCCCCACAGTCGGAAGTGTAGTCATGCCTGTTCTCTACCTGAACAACCTGGGGAGGCTGGGCTGGCTCAGGTGTGGGAGGGGGGAGTGATTCATGGTTCATTGATTCAGTTCTATTGGTTGTCTTTGCAAGTTATGAGGTTGTTGTGATCCATTGAATTACCTTGAGTAAGATTACAGGCTTTTATGTTAATAAAGGGATTCAAATACTTTCAGTCTTTCCAAATGTATTTCATATTATTAAAAAAAATACATTCAAATACACAGCGACTTCTGTTGGTTTCAAATGAGTGTAACTAAAGTAGAACTAACATAGATTTGACCATATATATGCTTAATTTGTTTATGTATTTCCATAGCTCATTCTTAGATGTTATGTTTGTGATGGGGGAGGGGGGGGGGGGGTCAATGTAAACATTTGATAAGAAACTGTCTCATTATGTGACCATGTAAAACAAAATCATTGACGAGTCATTAGGCTACTGATTAGGCAAAAATTCTATATTCATTGATACATTTGTATTTACAATGTGCTTTTAAAGTGTGGAGAAACTAATAAAGGATTATTTCCATCATTCCTGATGTCTGCTGTTCTTTCCTCTGATCATGTAGACAAATGTGTATAATATCACTGGTCCAGACTGATAGCAAGGTTCATTAAGGTTTGTTAGGGTTCAGACAACCCAAAGTCATCTAGCCGTCTCCAGAATGAATAGAGTTAGTGGAGTTTAGAGGTTGTAGCTTCAGCCACATAGTAAATACTCTATAATAGCCACACAGGAAATACTCTAACAACACACACCTGTACACAAAGTACTAACATAGCCTAACATAGCTTTTCAGGCAGAGGAAGGTGTGTGACCATGTGATCTCTGGTCGTCTCTCTATCAACTCTCCAGCTTTGAATATGCAGATGTCACCTATGATGTCACTGATGATGGGACGTGATATGATCCTCTAGACCAGTGGTTCTCAACTGGTCTGGCCTTGGGACCCACATTTTCCCATGGTCATTAAGTCGCGACCCACTTTTATATACAATTCACACAGGATCTCTAAAAATGATCACTCAAATATTTCCAGTTATTGACAATAAATGTATGATGTATTGTAGAACTTCCATTCATGTGGACTTTTTAAAATAACAAAAATATGACATATTTAATCAAAAATGACTTCCTGGTTAAATAATAAAATTATTATAATTATTTCAGATTTCTCAGGTTCATCAACAATCTTGCTCTCATCAGTATCTTATCTCAGGTATGTGGCTGAAGAAACAACCTCAGCTGCAGAATACAACTAGTCAACAGGCGACATGTCACGTCTCTTCTCTCTTCTCTCTTATTTAACATTTGCATCTCACACACACACACTCACACACACAAGCACACTCACACACACACACACACTCGCACACACAAGCACACTCACACATTTGCATATTGTTGAGTTTCTGCTGCTATTGTTATTGTCTTTTTTATTTTCTATTATTATTATTGTTGAATTGCACTGTTAATTGTCGATTGTTGCATTGTTGAGGAGTTGCTTGCCCTAAAGCATTTATTGCACTCTGTCTTGTATATTGTGTACTTGACCAGTAACATTTGATTTGATTTGGTTATCAGTCACACCTGAGTATATGTCCGTCACTGGCAGGGTGAGGCAGTCTCAGTCACACCTGCGTATTCAAAGTTATAGAGAGACATAGAGATGTTACCTCGTCACAAACCCTCCTCTGGCTGAAAGGTAGGTGCTCTGTGTCTGCTTCTCCTGTTGTACGGAACTATAATAGAGTTCATATACTGTATAATACCTATATTCAATTTATATATAATACATGTATACAATTCATAGATGAACTCTAATAATTGCCACTGAAATATTTCCAGTTGTTGACAATGGATGATGTATTGGTGAACTTTAATTTATGTGGACTTTTTACCATAAAGAAATGTACATATTTAATCTCAAGGGACTTTCTGGAAAGATAGTTAGATTAATACATTTATTATAATTATTTCAGATTTCTCAGGTTCATCTACAATCTTGTTTTTATCAGCATCTCATCTCAACTATGTTGCTGAAGATACAACCTCAGCTGCAGAATACAACTCTAAACTCCACTAACTCCACTGTCTCGGGGGACCCAGGCTTCTTTAATGTTTGTGATGACATGAATGAAGGTGTTATAATCTCAGCTGTTGTCGCTGCCCTCTGTTTCCTGTTTGGGGTCCCTGCATGTGTCACCGTCCTTTGGGAGCTGTTGCAGAAACTCTGGAAAGGCACCCCCATCACCCCCAACCACGTCTTCATGCTAAACCTCACAGTCATGGACTTGGTCTACTTGAGTTCCATCCCACTTCGAATCTGTAACTATCTGGTTTGGCACAACATGACCCTGGGAAAAATATTTCATTTCATCCATGCTCTGAGTCTAAGTGGAAGACCTCTCCTCATGATGTGTATCTGTCTGGACTGCTACCTGGCTGTGGTGCATCCAATCACGTACCACGCCAGAAAGGGCCTGACCTCCAGGGTTCTGATGTGTGTTGGTGTCTGGGTTGTCACGGTAACCTACGGGATATCCTTGGCGGAGTCACTCACAGCAATGCAGAGCAAGATCCTCGGCTTCATCCTCTGCGCTGTAACAATCCCGACCATCAGCCTCTGTGACTTCTTCATCCTCAGGGCTCTGAAGAGATCTGACCCCGGAGGGCGAGGCCTCCACCCCCAGAAGAAGAAGGCTCTTCAGATCATCGTCAACAGCCTGGTCATGACGTTTTTTTCCTACCTTCCTCCCATGTTGGTGTTCTCTTTCAACACCCTGATGCCCATCAGTGTCAAAGTGTCCATGTGCTTCTTGATCATCCCTCTTATGATCCCCCCCACAGTCGGAAGTGCTGTCATGCCTGTTCTCTACCTGAACAACCTGGGGAGGCTGGGCTGGCTCAGGTGTGGGAGGGGGGAGTGATTCATGGTTCATTGATTCAGTTCTATTGGTTGTCTTTGCAAGTTATGAGGTTGTTGTGATCCATTGAATTACCTTGAGTAAGATTACAGGCTTTTATGTTAATAAAGGGATTCAAATACATTCAGTCTTTCCAAATGTATTTCATATTATTTAAAAAAATACATTCAAATACACAGCGACATCTGTTGGTTTCAAATGAGTGTAACTAAAGTAGAACTAACATAGATTTGACCCTATATATGCTTGATTTGTTTATGTATTTCCATAGCTCATTCTTAGATGTTATGTTTGTGATGGGGGAGGGGGGGGGGGGGTCAATGTAAACATTTGATAAGAAACTGTCTCATTATGTGACCATGTAAAACAAAATCATTGACGAGTCATTAGGCTACTGATTAGGCAAAAATTCTATATTCATTGATACATTTGTATTTACAATGTGCTTTTAAAGTGTGGAGAAACTAATAAAGGATTATTTCCATCATTCCTGATGTCTGCTGTTCTTTCCTCTGATCATGTAGACAAATGTGTATAATATCACTGGTCCAGACTGATAGCAAGGTTCATTAAGGTTTGTTAGGGTTCAGACAACCCAAAGTCATCTAGCCGTCTCCAGAATGAATAGAGTTAGTGGAGTTTAGAGGTTGTAGCTTCAGCCACATAGTAAATACTCTATAATAGCCACACAGGAAATACTCTAACAACACACACCTGTACACAAAGTACTAACATAGCCTAACATAGCTTTTCAGGCAGAGGAAGGTGTGTGACCACGTGATCTCTGGTCGTCTCTCTATCAACTCTCCAGCTTTGAATATGCAGATGTCACCTATGATGTCACTGATGATGGGACGTGATATGATCCTCTAGACCAGTGGTTCTCAACTGGTCTGGCCTTGGGACCAACATTTTCCCATGGTCATTAAGTCGCGACCCACTTTTATATACCGGTACAATTCACACAGGATCTCTAAAAATGATCACTCAAATATTTCCAGTTATTGACAATAAATGTATGATGTATTGTAGAACTTTCATTCATGTGGACTTTTTAAAATAACAAAAATATGACATATTTCATAAAAAATGACTTCCTGGTTAAATAATAAAATTATTATAATTATTTCAGATTTCTCAGGTTCATCAACAATCTTGCTCTCATCAGTATCTTATCTCAGGTATGTGGCTGAAGAAACAACCTCAGCTGCAGAATACAACTAGTCAACAGGCGACATGTCACGTCTCTTCTCTCTTCTTATTTTAGCATTTGCATCTCACACAAACACACTCACACACTCACACACACAAACACACACAAACACACTCACACACTCACACACACAAACACACACACACACGCACTCACACACATTTGCATATTGTTGAGTTTCTGCTGCTATTGATATTGTCTTTTTCTTTTGTGTTATTATTATTATTATTATTATTATTATTATTGAATTAAACTGTTAATTGTTGCATTGTTGAGGAGTTGCTTGCCCTAAAGCATTTAATTACGCTCTATCTTGTATATTCTGTACTTGACCAGTAACATTTGATTTGATTTGGGTCCAAGTCACACCTGAGTATATGTCCACTGGCAGGGTGAGGCAGTCTCAGTCACACCTGCGTATTCAAAGTTATAGAGAGACATAGAGATGTTACCTCGTCACAAACCCTCCTCTGGCTGAAAGGTAAGTGCTCTGTGTCTGCTTCTCCTGTTGTACGGAACTATAATAGAGTTAATATACTGTATAATACCTATATTCAATTTATATATAATACATATATACAATTCATAGAGGAACTCTAATAATTGCCACTAAAATATTTCCAGTTGTTGACAATTGATGATGTATTGGTGAACTTTAATTCATGTGGACTTTTTACCTTAAAAAATCATCTCAATGGACTTTGTGGATAAATAAAGATAGTTAGATTAATATATATTTTTATAATTATTTCAGAATTCTCAGCTTCATCAAGAATTTTGTTCTTATCAGCATCTCATCTCAACTATGTTGCTGAAGATACAACCTCAGCTGCAGAACACAACTCTAAACTCCACTAACTCCACTGTCTCCGGGGACCCAGGCTTCTTTAATGTTTGTGATGACATGAATGAAGGTGTTATAATCTCGGCTGTTGTCGCTGCCGTCTGTTTCCTGTTTGGGGTCCCTGCATGTGTCACTGTCCTTTGGGAGCTGTTGCAGAAACTCTGGAAAGGCACCCCCATCACCCCCAACCACGTCTTCATGCTAAACCTCACAGTCATGGACTTGGTCTACTTGAGTTCCATCCTCCTTGACATCGGTAACGATCTCGTCTGGCACAACATGACCCTGGAAAATATATTTCTTTTCATCAAAGCTCTGAATCTAACTGGAAGACCTCTCTTCATGATGTGTATCTGCCTGGACTGCTACCTGGCTGTGGTGCATCCAATCACGTACCACGCCAGAAAGGGCCTGACCTCCAGGGTTCTGATGTGTGTTGGTGTCTGGGTTGTCACGGTAACCTACGGGACAGTCTTTACGGGGTCAATGACAGGAATGCGGAGCGATATCTTCGTCATCATCCTCTGCGCTGTAACTATCCCGACCATCAGCCTCTGTGACTTCTTCATCCTCAGGGCTCTGAAGAGATCTGACCCCGGAGGGCGAGGCCTCCACCCCCAGAAGAAGAAGGCTCTTCAGATCATCGTCAACAGCCTGGTCATGACGTTTTTTTCCTACCTTCCTCCCATGTTGGTGTTCTCTTTCAACACCCTGATGCCCATCAGTGTCAAAGTGTCCATGTGCTTCTTGATCATCCCTCTTATGATCCCCCCCACAGTCGGAAGTGCTGTCATGCCTGTTCTCTACCTGAACAACCTGGGGAGGCTGGGCTGGCTCAGGTGTGGGAGGGGGGAGTGATTCATGGTTCATTGATTCAGTTCTATTGGTTGTCTTTGCAAGTTATGAGGTTGTTGTGATCCATTGAATTACCTTGAGTAAGATTACAGGCTTTTATGTTAATAAAGGGATTCAAATACGTTCAGTCTTTCCAAATGTATTTCATATTATTTAAAAAAATACATTCAAATACACAGCGACTTCTGTTGGTTTCAAATGAGTGTAACTAAAGTAGAACTAACATAGATTTGACCCTATATGCTTGATTTGTTTATCTATTTCCCTAGCTCATTCTTAGATGTTATGTTTGTGATGGGGGAGGGGGGGGGGTCAATGTAAATATTTGATAAGAAACTGTCTCATTATGTGACCATGTTAAACAAAATAATTGACGAGTCATTAGGCTACTGATTAGGCAAAAATTCTATATTCATTGAAACATTTTTATTTACAATGTGCTTTTAAAAGATAGGGAAGACTGAGCTGAACGTTACCAGTACACCATGTCTGCTTCTGCTCCCTATGAGAGTTGTGTTATACAGTACAGGATAATTGGAGAGAGAGAGAGATGTGCAATCCTGAGTGAGACATGACAAAGGTGTTTTCTGCAACAACATGAGCAAAATCTGTGGTTTCAAGTGTAAATCTCATCTAGAGCCCAACAGATATATCGGAGCAACAATATTGGTCTTTTATAGAAATATCTATCGGCACATATTCCTCCTATAATGCACCAATACAGCACCAAAGATGTGCGTCAGCCTCACATTCTGAAATGAAAACACAACTCAGTGTAATTGGTTTTTTCACAGGGCATTTTGTATGTTTTATATATTTTTGTTATAGCTGAATATATGATAACAAATATAATTCAGAGGATGATCAAACTGTGTCACAACAAGTTATATTTAAGTAACTCATGTGATATCACAGTATGCAGTGCGCTGAACATGTGAAATTCTCATTTAGTATAGCACACGTCACTGCAGCTAAAATAAATAAATGTTGCCCTATGTATCAATGAAGATCATTTGAGATTTGGATTTTGAATTTTTCTTATAGACTAGAATATTGAAATGTATTAAAATCCTAAAGAAAATGTGGCACTATTTCCTCTCTCGTTGGTGCTTCTGACGCAGTGATTCATATTAGCTTGAGGCAGGGGAACTTCACTTGTGTTTGTTGTTATTCTTCATTGACTAAATTAACTATAATCACTCATAAGGGATTATATGCAACCCCCCCCCCCTCTCTCTCTCTGCAGACACAAAGGATATAAGTCCTGATGATGACTCTCCCTTGATCTGAAATAAATTAAAGGAAGATTTATCTTTCCTCAGGCAAGTGTCTTTCTCGCTGCCTTTGCAGTCTTCACTGTGAATTCCAATGTGATACTTAGCCATTCTCAGAGCACGGCCTTTTCAATAAAGCTACAGAGATTAATGTGTGATGCACTCTGATGCTACTAGTCATATCAGCCTCAGCGTGTCTGGTCCACACACACACACACACACACACATACACACACACACCATTGTCATTAAGAATTCTCAAGAAATCCTCAGTAAAGTTTCATACTCCCTCTTTCGTTTTATTTTTGGCCTACTCAGAAATGCAGAAAAATATTTCTTGTCAAAATTATTTTGAAAATCACTTTTATCTCTCAGACTTTGCAGTGAACTCTTCCATTCATTCTGTCATCCCAAGGCCAAACTGGCTCTCTCTCCTCTCTGCCCAGCTATTTCTCCTCCAGCTGGAGTTGGCTGATGGTTTTTATGGTGTAACCTCTTAAATCTTCCACCGCTTCTCTTTTGTATTCAGAGTTGTTTGATTTGGTTCCCATAGATAGTTCTCATAGTAGAGATGGTGTGACACTAAAACTGTTCCAGACACCCAGACACGAACTATCCACATTTACGCACTACAATGCAGTGATGACCACATGTGACCTGTCGGTGGATGTAGTCTCCCATCCAGGTAGTCTCCCATCCAGATCCAAACGTGCCGACCCAAGCCTTGTGCTTGAGAAGACAGCTGGTTTATCAGATGATCAAGCACGCAGTCATCCAAGCATGAGGATCTGATAGACAGTGCCAAATGCAGATGTTCTGAGGCAGTATTTTGAATTTTTGTTTTGTTTGACCTCGGCGCTCAGAGACTTGGAGCCTCTGGGCAATGTTTATTTGCTTTTTTAGAGATTCCAAGTTAATAATATTTTATTATTTCTCATTTCCTGTGATGTCGGAAGGGAACATGA
>NC_137674.1:11295331-11297831 GCF_963989245.1 Nansenia antarctica
TATCTTTTCCCCTATGGCATTTCACGATTGTTCATTCCATAATTGTTCCGTGTAAGATCTGGTAGTTATGAAGAACATGTTAGCAGTCCTACTGGTGTATTATTCAGAGTTACAGAGGAGGGAGGGAGGGAGGGAGAGAGGGAGAGAGAGAGAGAGAGAGTGAGAGAGAGAGCGAAAGGGGAGAGAGAGAGAGAGAGAGAGAGCGAAAGGGGAGAGAGAGAGAGAGAGAGAGAGAGAGAGAGCAAAAGGGGAGAGAGAGAGAGAGAGAGTTTCATTTTAAGATCCCCTTTAATCATTCAATTCAATACTTTACATTTATATGTTATAATGTTCGCCGCCAAGATAAGCGGTTGTCAAGGATCACCCCAAGATTCTTGGTTGTCTGGGAGGAGGTCACAGTAGAGCTTTCTACTGTGATGGAGAAGTCTTGGAGAGGGCAGGCTTTCCCAGGGAGGTAGGGCAGCTCAGTCTTGTTAAGGTTGAGTTTCAGGTGGTGGGCTGACATCCAAGCAGAAATGTCTACAAGACACGCAAAGGCAGCAGACAGGTCAAGAAGAAGGAGAGGGAGAGAGAGGAAACTCAAGCAGACTGGATTCTGAGAAGAGGCTTGACTCTGGCCGTCTTAAAGGCTGCCGGGACAGATCCTGCGGATGGAGAGGAATTGATTTTGGTAAGGAACGGAAGGAGATCTTTTGAAATGGACTGGAAAAAGGGGGAGGGGATATGATCGAGAGGGAAGGTGGTCGCCCGCTTGGATGTAACCAGTTTTGGAATATCATCAGGGGAGAGGGGGGAAAGAGCTGATCAACCAGAGATGGTGCTGTGGGTTTAGGAGGGATGAATGAATGAATGAATGAATGAAGGGAGAATAATGCACATGATGATGGTAGCAGTGTTGGCAAGAGGCAGAGAGAACGAGCTGCTAATGTCATCAACCTTCTTTTCAAAGTAGGTGACAATGTCATCTGTAGACAGGGAGGAGGGGGAGAAGGTGGATTGAGGAGAGAGGAAAATGTGGAAAATGTAAATGTGGTTTTCTTGGGTCAGAGGCATAGGGTTGAATTCTGGAATGGTAGTAAGACGCATTAGCAGCTGAAGCAGAGGAGGTGTAGTTGAGGAGGAGAGAGATAACATTTGAGGTCATCAGGGAGGCCGGTTTTACTCCATTTCCTCTCAGCTGCCCCGGAGCCCTGTTCTACAAGCTTGCAGAGTTTCAGGCAGCCAAGTAGGCTTTGGAGGGGGGGTGGAGGAGGCAGCATCAGTGGATTGACGGGAGGAGGATTCAACAGAGGGTAGGTAGGGAAAAGAGAGTGGTGAGGGAGAAGGCACGTAGGTTGCGACGAGAGGATACAGGTGTGGGTAGAGTCTGGGAGGTAGTGGATTTGAGGGGAAGGGAGAATAATGCACATGATGATCAGAAACTGGAAGAGGGGTAACAGTAAGGTTGGAGGTATGGGAGGATCTTTGGCGAAGACAAGGTCGAGCTGATTGCCCACCCTGTGAGTTGGAGGAGATGTTGAAGTCACCCAGTAGTGAGAGCAGTGTGCCGTCCTCAGGGAAGAAGCTGAGAAGGACATCCATCTCTTCTAAGAAGTCACCGAGCAGACCTGGGGGACGATATATATATAACAACAACGTGACGTTTTACAGGGGGGGTGTGACAGAAACAGCATGGAATTCAAAGGTGAATACAGCTACCTGCCTCATTTAGTCCTTCCACTCTCCTTTGCAACTCTACCCACCGACAACTATGTTGGCACTGTAAATGAGAGGTTGCTATTATAGGGTCGCTACTAGCTGTGCAATACGAGATGGGTCCAGTCACAGTCAAAGAGCTGGCAGCACTATTCACCCCTCGTATAAGAAAACAACACGAGACCAGTGATTGCAGGGTTGGCTTTACTAATGCTAGTATGCCGTGCCACTGTAGCGAGCGAAGGGGAACAACCGGTGTTGTGGTCCCTGGAGCACACCAGCACACTACGTGTGCCATAAAGGCTCAAACACATAAAGGAGTTAGTTTAGATGCCACTCTTTGCCACTCTCCTTAGCATGCAGTGTGCTTGTGCCTGGAGTTATCAGGACAGAAAAGCCTAGAGTTGTTGTTGCCCCATGTTTTGTTGTTGTTGTTGTTGTTGTTGTTGTTGACGACTGCAGGGAAATGGAGGCACTTCGTCTGAATTATTAATAACCAATGAAATTATTCATAACCATCGAAAGAAGAAGAACATTCAACCGTTGTCATTTCACAGTACAACGAAATGTATGTTATGCTCTAGGCAAGGGGGTCAGAGCCACAGAAGGCGACCCGGGAGCAATTAGGGGTTCAGTGCCTCGCTCACGGACACTTCGACACGTGGCCAGCCGTGGTTCGAACCGCCGAGTTGCCGACCTTGCGATCGTTAGACGCCGGCTCTACCGAAAACAGTATGTATGAAATAAATATAACCTACAAATGTAGACTAGTTTTAGTTTTAGACAATGTAGTTTTTAGTTTAGT
>NC_137674.1:11310331-11315331 GCF_963989245.1 Nansenia antarctica
ATGTGTCCCAGGGGAGGCTGGTGGAGGGTGAACTCAGAGGGCGGGCTCATTGTAATGCATGGAACGGAATGAGGAATGGTACCAAACAGACATGCTCCAATGTCTGCCTCCACCAGCCTGCACTGATGTGTACTGTATATGAATGTGTACTATGTAGTATATGTGTGCATGTGTATTTGCACTGTGTAACCTTTGTGTAAAGTGTGTCGGTATGTGCCACATTTCTCCAATAGTACTGTGTAATGTTGCCACTCTCTCTCTCTCTCCTGTCATGACCCTTGACCTTGACCCCCTCAGATAGAGGTCAGTGTGTTTGAGGACCGGGGCTCTAGCGGCTCCAGCCCCAGCAGCAGTGTGTCTTCGGGGGGCAGCAGCGGCCGGTGACTGGAGGGGCAGCACCAGGGGTATGGGTACCACCACCACCACCACCACCAACACCACCGGGGTAGCGGAGGGCTCAACAACATCCGCATGCTGAAACATGAGAGCACCAGGTTCTAGACAGGCAGAGAGGCCTGGGACCGGCCAGGATACACACACACTCTCCCTGCTGGGCTGTGCTAATGTACCACCATGAGGCTAGGAGCTGACACACACACACGCACACACACACACACACACACACACACACACACACACACTGTATGCATAAAATCACACACACACATGCAAACAGACACACACACACACACACAAAGACACAAGAATATGCACAAAATCACACTCGCAAGCACACACACACATGGACACAGACACACACAGGCACACACAAACAGACATCCATTATCCAGAGTGTCTTCCATCACTATCATTCATACTGTTCGCTACACACCACCTACTACACACACCATTTTGGTTAACACTCATATACACAACAAAGAGTGTCCTACACTCACACGCCTAACAATACATATCTATAGTCATTCGTCTTGTCATGTATCCATTAATCCATTTTCCTTATCCTCCATTTTCCTCTCCATCATTCTGTGTTTCGATCAGCCAAACCATTTTTGCCATAATGCCATAGTCCATTGTGAAATCAAAAGCACAATAACCGATCATATTCTTGAACTTTTTAATTCATCTTGGGGCAGCAGAGCTGACATGTGCCTACTGTGGCCCTGCTGGTTCCAACGCTCCACTCACCTGAATTTGGCGCAGACATCAAACGCTGTGCAGAGAGCACCTTGGATTATTTATCCTTCTCATTCAGAGCATTGGAGACTAGTGATCCACATCACAGCTGTAGGTTACAGTCCTGCAAACACACACACACACCAACACACACATACACAGGCATGAAAGTATGCACGCACGCACACACAAACTCACACATACACAAACACACACGCACACATACACAAACACACACGCACACATACACAAACACACGTGCACACACACACACACACACCTGTGGCCATTGGCCATGCGTTCCTGCATTCAGAGGTTCTGGCAGCCCTCCTTCTAACCCAGCCAGGCAATGTTCTCTGTGGTCTCAGCTCATTGGGAACACAAGCAAACCCCAGGCCCTTTAAAACCACACTAGTCACTTGTGTGTGTGTGTGTGTGTGTGTGTGTGTGTGTGTGTGTGTGTGTGTGCGTGCGTGCGCACACGTGCATGCATGCGTGCATGTGTGTCGATGGTCCCTGCCCTGGCCTTTTCCAGATGAAAGCGGGCTCGCTAATTACAGGTTGTTCAGAGGGGGTCGGTGTTCCAAATGAGGCCTGTATAAAGTTTATTTAGACAGATTTGGTTCAGAGGAGATTGACTCAAGGTGGGCTTTTAGCACTGCAGCTGTTTATTGAGTGAGCTCTGTTCTCTATACGATTGTATGGGTGTTAATGACAGCCCTGGGCGGGGGTGTGTAGCCTGTGTGTGTGTGTGTGTGTGTGTGTGTGTGTGTGTGTGTGTGTGTGTGTGTGTGTGTGTGTGTGTGTGTGTGTGGAGATTCAGCAGAGGCACACAATTCACAATTCACGGGCGGATATTGAGTATTTCTCAAGCCGGACACAACTCAGTGCCTCTCTATGAGAGAGCCCAGATCAGATGAATACGTGCTCAGAGGACCGATTATGTTGCTCAATGCCTGCTGGCTCGCCTTTCAATATCACTTCAGTTCTAAGTACACTATAGTTATCCAAAGCTAACCAAATACTTCAGAGAGAGTGGCTGAGGGGAACTGAAGTACTCACAGATCGTTGTGCTACTAATGCTAGTTCTAGTTCATTAGGAATGGAAACACAGAATGGAAACAGAGACACAGTATGTGACTGTATGCATTGTTCCTCATTTCATCACCATTTTCATTACCAAAATCATTATTCTTATTCAGCTATGCAGCCAGCCAGTCAAATCTCACGCTGATCTCCCATTAGTTTAATCCAATCACAGGCATTCAGGCCACCACACCACACCACACCAACCCAGCCAGCCAGCCAAGTGCCAGTCTTCTAACACTGAACCCAGATCAGTTCAGATCGTTGTGTTCTGAGCCTCCTGTGCTATTGATGCCTTCATGTTTCACCCCTGTGGAATGGTTACCCAACCTGGGGCTGACTGACCAATAGAGAGACAGACGGATCACTGCCAACGAGAAATCGATGATTTCTATGGACAAGTAAAGGAGCCAATCACTGGACATGTAAATGAATGCACATGAGAAGTCTAACATGATTGTCACTAACTGACTATACTAAAAAAAGGACAGCATTGTTATCTGACCTCGAAATCCAACTTAAACTGCTATGCCAATTGTATACTTTTACATTATCTTAGTCCTTACAAAGTAGCCTGCTGGTTCATTTTTATGATATTGCCATTCATGTCCTTTCTGAGATGGTAGTCCAGTGACTGTAGCAAATGCATGAGAAGCCCTACTGTACAGATGTGTGTTGTGAGTGAGTTCATGTGGATGTGCTTGTGTGTAAATCTGTTAAAAGGTGATATTATCCAAGAGTATGATAAGAGTATGAGTATAACATTGTTGTTGTTGATAATGATGATGATCAAGATTAATATGATGATGATGATGACGACGAAGATATCGACGATGATGGTGATTTTCAGGGAAGGATAGCGGTGAGCAATTGCCAATGTTCAGTTCAAATGAGATATATATGCATACAGTATCGTTTTGTGTAGCATGTTTATTGCACTAGCAAAGGTACATAATACTGGGAAAATGAGTGATGAAGAGATTTATAAACCTGCACTAAGAGTAAATGATGGACATGTACTATGGCTAATGGGCTGAGGTATTGATATTGTGAAGCAGGCGGATGTTTCTCTCCAACCTCAACCCGTGACAACACGTCTACTTCCAGCACCAACACATGTCTCTGGGCTCCCATACTGCCTCATAGAGCCTCATAGAGCCTGATCAGAAATGCTGTGACTACCAAGTTAACATGTTTTCATTTGTAAATTATTATCAAAATGTCATGTACTATGTATGTATGTATGTATGTATGTATGTATGTATGTATGTATGTATGTATGATCACATGTGAACATGTGCTCTGATAAGTGAACTAAAATGTATGTTCGGGTATATATGTTGAGATTTGTTATTATGAATGAGAAATTCAAACGGTCTTCCTATAATGCAGATGAAGTTGAGAAGTGTCCACCATACCTAGATCAGTAGTCTGTGTTTTTTTTGTCAACACTTTTCTTGTTGTCTAACCATTGACAAGGCTGCAATGTAGCATGTAGAACACAGAAACCACCAGGTATCATGGTTAGTTAGTTAGCGTACAGAGCCAGGTACCATGGTTAGTTAGTTACCTACAGAGCCAGGTACCATGGTTAGTTAGTTACCTACGGAGCCAGGTACCATGGTTAGTTAGTTACCTACAGAGCCAGGTACCATGGTTAGTTAGCTAGCGTACGGAGCCAGGTACCATGGTTAGTTAGTTACCCTACAGAGTCAGGTACCATGGTTAGTTAGTGACCTACAGAGCCAGGTACCATGGTTAGTTAGTTACCTACAGAGTCAGGTACCATGGTTAGTTAGCGTACGGAGCCAGGTACCATGGTTAGTTAGTTACCTACAGAGTCAGGTACCATGGTTAGTTAGTGTACAGAGCCAGGTACCATGGTTAGTTAGCGTACAGAGCCAGGTACCATGGTTAGTTAGTTACCTACAGAGCCAGGTACCATGGTTAGTTAGTTACCTACAGAGCCAGGTACCATGGTTAGTTAGTTACCTACAGAGTCAGGTACCATGGTTAGTTAGTTACCTACAGAGCCAGGTACCATGGTTAGTTAGCGTACAGAGCCAGGTACCATGGTTAGTTAGTTACCTACAGAGTCAGGTACCATGGTTAGTTAGTTACCTACAGAGCCAGGTACCATGGTTAGTTAGTTACCTACAGAGCCAGGTACCATGGTTAGTTAGCGTACAGAGTCAGGTACCATGGTTAGTTAGTTAGCGTACGGAGCCAGGTACCATGGTTAGTTAGTTACCCTACGGAGTCAGGTACCATGGTTAGTTAGTTACCCTACAGAGTCAGGTACCATGGTTAGTTAGTTAGCGTACGGAGCCAGGTACCATGGTTAGTTAGTTACCCTACGGAGTCAGGTACCATGGTTAGTTAGTTACCCTACAGAGTCAGGTACCATGGTTAGTTAGTTAGCGTACGGAGCCAGGTACCATGGTTAGTTAGTTACCCTACGGAGTCAGGTACCATGGTTAGTTAGTTACCCTACAGAGTCAGGTACCATGGTTAGTTAGTTAGCGTACGGAGCCAGGTACCATGGTTAGTTAGTGACCTACAGAGCCAGGTACCATGGTTAGTTAGTGACCTACAGAGCCAGGTACCATGGTTAGTTAGTTAGCGTACAGACCCAGGTACCATGGTTAGTTAGTTAGCGTACAGAGCCTGATGTCTGTAAGCGGACCGGGCCTGGGCCGGCACTTAGCCTAGTGGTTAGAGAGGCCGGCCAGCAATGGGGAGGTAGCGAGGTAGGTTTGATCCCCACCCCAGGAGGGAGA
>NC_137674.1:11320331-11332831 GCF_963989245.1 Nansenia antarctica
GACCACTGGCCATTCCCACACTATGTGCACAAACGTACCAAGAACATTAAAGCGAAGAATGGGGTGGTTTTGAGTTTCAGCAAAAAAAAAAAAGTTTCATTTGATCTCAACAGTGATTCCAAATGACTGATAATGGGGCTTCATGGTGAATGGGTCGAGAGGAAACCAAACTTGCACTGCACTGTAAGCACTATTCATTTGTGGTTTTATTTCTTTCCCTTTGTTTCAGTGTAAAATGAGGGGCTAACCATGACACCAAATACTGCAAACTGACTTCCTGATCATCCAATCAAATCATAGGCTAGCTAGTTTCTGTTTTGTGTTTTTTTATTTAAGCTAGCTAGTTCATTGACTTTACTGATTGACTTTGCATGTAAATGCAGGTCTTTCCGACTAGAAAAAAAAGCATTCTGGATCGAGAGAATTATTGAGAGACGAATATAACTTTTGACACAAGCTTCTGCAAAGCATACATACACTGAAGCTATAATCAGGGAAATAGCTGTACAAAACATGTAGCTAGCTATAGGCTAACATATAGAGGGAAACGCCAAAGGCAGGGTTAGCACTGCATGCTAGAAATCTTTTTTAGGATAAGACAAAGCTGGCGCGTACCTATTTTCCACCGGGGCTCTATTTCAGACCACTTTCGGTGGTGATGCACTTCCTACTTTGAAGTGAGTCATGAGTTCCCCCTGACCCAGACCCAGCTCATGGCTTTTGGCATCAGGAAAAGGAGGGATAACCCATCCCAACAGAAAGTCCCAAACCTGGTGGTGGAGCTTCCCTGAGCGTCATAGGGGGGAGCTCACTATGAGGATGCCAGACCACCTGGAGAAGACCACAGCCATGTGAGCCCGTGAAAGTCCAGCGAGGGACTACTTTGCTCTACTGAAGCAGACATTGGATGAGCATGTGTTGAGGAAGAAGCCGAGGCAGATTTATGAATGAATGAATGGTCTTTATTGTCATTGCTACAGTACAGGTACCAAACAACGAAATTTAGGAGGGGTGGCTCCCCTGGTGTTAGGAAAGAAAAAAAAAAACTGTGACGGGTTTCACATGTAAAAGCAGCAGGAGCAAAGTGCTGGGGACAAAGGGGTGCAGACCAGGGTTTCCGTTAGAAAAATTTGCCGTCGGACATCGTGTCCGGGAAGAATTCGATTTACCGGACAAACGTGATATATTCCGGTCATCATATTAAAATATAATATTTTTTTTTTTTTCAAAATCATTTTTTTTTTTTCAAAATCTAATATAGCTGTTTGTCGCGGTGATTACTGTTGTGTAGCGGCCTATATATGCCGTTTAATGTCTATTTCTCATCCGATACGATTAGATGCGAGCTATATAATATATAATAAAATAACATGATTTGACGCATGCGCGCTATGCCATGCGTCAAATCCAGCGCTGAACGGGTCCAGCGCTGAAAGGGCGCCTCACTGGGAACTGAACAGACAGCATCGATCAATGAACGGACTCCACATTACGTTAACTGAAGTTTGTTAAATTGTTTGGGATTAATGTGAGTTTTCTATTTTCTCTTTCCAGTTTTACCCTTTTTTTTAAATCAATAAAACAACGTCATTTCTATAACCAGGTCTCGCTGGTTGGGAAGGCATTTCGTTTAGCTCGGGAGTATGACAATGGGGAGAACATAACTGTTTATTGAGAAACAATTGATAGGCAGTCTGGGATACGTATATAAAGAAATACCACAATGTCTAGATGTATAACATTTTATTGAACAGTAACAGTGCAAGCATGTAGGCTTCTGGCGTGACACGGCTAGCCTAATTTCCGTTCATATGCCTTTTATCAGATCAAATAAAATAGAATAAAACTCTTTGAAAATAAATAGGCTTTAAATTAACTTGCAATGCGTATGTATAGGCTAATTTCCGTTCGATGTTACAGCCTAGGCCTATCGCCTATGCCTTTTCTCAGATAGATAGGGGATAGCCTTAAATAAAATAGCCTAGAGTAAAAACTCTGAAAATAACAATGGCTGCTCATATAATTCAGCTACTTATTAGGCCTACGTCGCTTTTTGGCAGCATTGAAGCGTGCAGCTGCGGACTTGAAATCAAAGCTGCAAAGTGTCTCTCCGCAACTTGCAATGCGCATTAGCCGTGTGACCTTGCCCTCCCCAAGGCGACTTCGGTCCGCAGTTTTAATTCGGTTCTGCAGAGAGAACACAAATTTCCCTCAAACATTACAAATAACAATTACAAACAACATGTGAAGCAACATACCTGCAGAGAAGACATATAAAACACAATTCTTCTCTGTTCTGCAACTCTTGTGAATCTGCGCGTTCAAAATAACATACAATAAATGTTCTGTTTAACATCATCACAATACATGTAAAAACAAACAGCACAGTACTACACCAACATTTTCACCCTACATTACAAGATTCTCCATACAAACAACAAAACACGAGGAGCATTTTACATAGCGCACATACCCATGAAGATGGCGGCCATGTTCTAGTACCACCGTAAGTACGGCAACAAGAGAAGGACAAAAGAACGCGCAGACCTGCAGTACACCCAAACTCCAATGGGGCTCCAACAACAACCAGGGCTGCTCAAGCACGGCGAAACTCATCTACATTCACCACAACTAAACATACATTCCCAACTCTGTTACACCCACCTCCCCTGAATTTCGCCAACCTTGAGCAGCAACTATACATTTAAATACTACTTTTTACTTTTTACACTAATACATAGGGCCGCCAAAGGACAGGACAGCCAACTTGAAAAGTATCCTATAAGGATGAAGTGGAAAGAGAGGTAAACTATCTCTCCAACCAACTACTGGCGGTAGGATGCGTTCTACACCCCACAAGACCCTATTTTTTATTTTATTTTTGTATTACTAGCCTTCAAGAGGCCACAACCTCTTATGAAACAATCAGAATAACGAACAAACCTATATGTCATAGGATGTCAGTGTGCACAGTGTATACATGCACTGAACTGAGCTTCGGCTTATCTAACTGTGGAAAGCCTGGAACACTGACCTACAAACAGCTCGAATGTTTGACTTAGTGTCTTGGATAATGTCTTGTCCTGACATAGTATAAATCAATCTGTCAACTGGTTTGATAAGGCGACCAAACTTGGACTTGACCTGTGTGACTGTACTAGGATGTTCACACTGTGTAACAGAAGCTAGAGTGTCAGTACGCTGTGTGTCACTAGCATCATCTGTCTGATTTGTGTTACCAGAAACATCAGTACAATCATCAGCGCTAACCACAAATCTAGAATCAGAGTTATTGGACTGATCTACCATTTGCTCCTCAGCCATCTGCTCGGGGACCCTCTGAGGGGCAAACGAGACTGAAGACACTACAGTGTTAGTAGCCTCTGTCCGTGAGTGGTCAGGGAATGGTAACTGGGTGACCCACTCTAGGGTTCTTCCCTTGGGATCCTTGGGCTCTGGAACAGTCAAGGGAACATCCCTCTCCCGAACAGCTCTACCCCCATACTCCATGTCTTCAACCTCCCCTCCCTCACTCCCAGGACAGGAATCCACTCTCTCCGACTCGAACGCGGTTCCTCTACTCACTTCCCCAGGCAAGGAATCCTGTTCCACTTCCGACACGGACATGTCACTTGGCTCATTTGATGTATGAACAGCAGACAGGGATGAAACTGGGTCAGAGATCACACTCGTATCATACACCGGCAGAAAGTTCACCAACAACAATAGATTACGGTGGACTACCTTCTCTCGTCCAGTGACAGTGTCTTGTATCCTATATGTGTGAGTCTCAGAGTTCCTATCCACCACAGTATATACAGTAGACTCCCAACGGTCAGCCACCTTTCTCTTTCCTCTCTCTCTCTTGTTCGCCAACAGCACACGGTCTCCGACGTCAATGGTGGGCCCTTTCACTCGTCTGTTGTAGAGCTCTGTGTGACGGTGCTGTTCTTTTATGACATGTTCCTGGGCTATGACCATAGCTTCTCTCAGATCCTTCGTGAGAGACATCACATACTTGTCGTAGCTGACCACAGCTGGATCATTCAGGACTGTCCGGAAGAGTATATCGACAGGGAGACGAGGAGTACGCCCAAACATCAGATAGAAAGGTGCATAGCCAGTTGACTCATGCGCTGTGCTATTGTACATGAACGTCAGAGTTTGCAAACGCCTCGGCCAGTTGATTTTTGCCTCTGGTTCAAGCGCTCGGATCATGTTACCGAGAGTTCTATTGAAACGTTCCACACTACCGTTACCCATCGGGTGATACGGGGTTGTGTGCGACTTTCTGACACCGGAGACTCTGAGCAGCTCACTCACTAGTTGACTCTCGAAGCTAGCTCCCTGGTCGCTGTGGATACGTTCTGGGAACCCAAAGACGCAGAAGAACTTGTCCCATAGAACTCTCGCCACCTGTTTGGCTGACTGATCTTTGCAGGGGAATGCCTGGGCCATTCTTGTAAAATGGTCAGTAACAACTAACACATCAACTGACTTGTTCCTTGAGTCCTCCGCTGACCAGAAATCAATGCAAACCAGCTGAAGTGGCCTGGTTGATGTGATACTCTGCAAAGGCGCCCTCGCAGCAGGTTCAACAGTCTTACTGACAATACACCGCTGGCAGTTACGGACGTAGTCTCTTACGTCTCTGTCGAGGTTGAGCCAGAAGAACCTCTGTCTGGCCAAGCCAAGACTCCTGAACTGACCTTGATGGCCGGCATGGTCATGAACACCTCTCAGAACTTCAACTTTCTTAGACTCAGGAACCACATACTGGCGGCGTTTTGACTTCACAACTTGATCCCTCGAGACTCTGTAGAGTATCCCATTGCTCACAACAAGTTTCTCCCAGTGCTTCAGGTACCTCATGACTGTGACTGATTCCTTATCTCTCTCTCTCCTGGAGGGTCTCCGATGTCTCTCCACATAGTACAAGACTCGAGAGAGAGTTCTGTCTCTGAGCTGTTCATCCCGGAGTTCCTTCTCACTGTAAGCAGGAAGTGAGTCCTGACCACCTGGGACTAACTGAGGCAAATGGTGCAAGACTGCTACAGCACGCGTTCTTGCTCCGACCTCCCACAGATCGTCATATGACTGTAGAACAACAGACACTTCATCCATCTCCATAGACTGAGCGTGGACATGCAGAGGTGATGGGACACTTTGAGCGTAACTCTCTGCCTGGCGTGGAGTGTCACCACTATCATTGGACGACCGGAAGGCGTCCTGTACAGAAGCACTCGACACATCCTGGACTTCGGAGAGGAGATTCTTGTAGGGCTCTTCAAGTAATCTGTGACTGACTCTCTGCTTGACGAAAGGCACACGACTCAAGGCATCAGCGACAACATTCTGTGGGCCTGGCACGTACTTGATGTCGAAGTTATAGCTCGCTAACTTAGCCACCCATCGTTGCTCGCAGCAGTCCAGCTTGGGCTTCGTCATGATATGAGTCAATGGATTATTGTCCGTCCAAACAGTGAAATCATGCCCCTTCAACCAATGGCTGAACTTGTCACAGACACTCCACTTCAAGGCTAGGAATTCCAACCGATGGGCTGGGTAGTTTCTCTGAGACTGAGAGAGGGACTTGCTGGCGAATGCGATTGGCCTCGCTCGGTCTTCACCCTCTTGGATCTGCGACAGGACAGCACCGATGCCATCAAGGGACGCGTCCGTTGACAGCATGAAGGGACGGCTGAAATCAGGGTGAGCCAGGACAGCCGTCTCAACCAGCGCCGTTTTCAGCTTCTGGAAAGCCTGCTCCGTTTCGGGGGTCCAGTCAGTAACCTTCAACTTCCTGCTTTGTGACCTTTGTTTGGACTGTTTCACCTTCCCTTTTCTCTTCTGGCCCGTCAACAGAGAGAAGAGAGGCTTTGCAATAGCGGAGAAGCTAGGCACAAAGTGCTGGTAATAATTGATCATCCCCAAGAAAGATCTGATTCGTTTCTGTGAGGGGGTTACACCGTCCGCTTCCATCAGGTCAGCACTTGTCATCTTTGCGATGCTCTCAACTTTGCTGGGATCAGTCAACACACCGTTGTCATTAATTATGTGGCCGAGGAATTTGACGGATTTCGCTCTCCAAGCGTTCCAGAGCTGTCCTCTCATCAGGGGCGTACACCAATAAATCATCCAGATAAACCAGTAAGCTCAGATAGTTCTGGTCTCCGAAAATGCTAGTCATCATACGCATGAAGCTCCCAGGACTATTACAGAGGCCCTGCGGGAGGCGATTATACTCATACAAGCCCATAGGTGTTGTAAAGGCAGAGTACTTTCTGTCATCCTCGTGTAGTGGCATGTTATAAAACCCTGAGGTTAGATCCATAGTACTAAACAAGGAGTTACCTCCAAGTGCAGCTAAGCAGTCGGCCTGGTGAGGGAGAGGGTGAGCATCCTTCAGGGTCCTCTTGTTCAGCCAGCGAAAGTCTGTACAGATACGGAGATCTCCGTTCTTTTTCCATACAAGAACCAACGGAGATGCATATTCACTGGTTGACTTCCTGATTATATCTTTCTCCTCCATCTCACTCAGTACTTGGCGCAACTTCTGATACTGACTGGGGGGCACTCGTCTGAATGGGAGCCGGAATGGCCTGTGATCTGAGAGGTGAATGCGATGTATGAAGCCCTTTGCCTCTCCACAATCCAGGTGATGGCGTGAGAAGATGTCCTTGTAGCGCACAACCAGGTCAGCCATCTTGCTTCTACACTGTTCAGACACGTCACAGGAGTGTATGTCGAGCCCACTCAATCCCATGTACTTCAGTTCCTCATCAACAGTGCGGGCCGCATTTTCACTGGACGGGGTTACTTGACAGCAACTGAGTAGTGGGACCTCAGCAGGTCCGGTCTCATCCATGTCCTCGAGCGCAATGCAGGAGAAGACGTCGGCCAATTTAGCATTGCGTCTTACCAAGACGGGCCTGTCGGACGAGTTGATCAGCTTCAATGGAACCCATCCGTCTCCCCACAAAGGAGTAACAACTCTGGCCACCAGAACCCCTCTTGGAGCTGAGCGACACGATGTGGGCTCTGTCATCACAGCGCTACCAGGAGACACAATAGTGGACTTGGGTAGCTTGCCCCACATCAGGTACTCCCGACCAGGCTCAAGACACACGGCTGAGTTGCACCTGACTGTGCCTATCTTGTCAGGTATGACGTCACCTCGCCAACGGTTCAGACCAGCGAGCATCGAGAGAAACTGTTCAGATTCTGGATCGCCAGCAGGACAGGGCGTAGACACAGCCTTCCAGTAGCCATCACATTGCTTATACTGCCGGAGGATATATTTAATAACATTGGTGCCTAGTATCAACTCATCATGCTGGCCTTCAACTACCAGAGTGGGAACCATAATCCTACAGCCATACACCTCCATTTCCACGTTGAAAGCTGACTCAGGCTTGACACGGCGACCACCACAGCCAACAAGCACCACATTTGAACTGAACTGGTTATGTTCTGTAGCAACTCCAACCTCTCTAAGCTTTCCCTCTGCCGTCTTACTCATTGTACAAGCCATAGACCCACTGTCTAGCATAGCATTCAGAGTCACTGTATTACCAACTGTCACAGGTGTGTAGAAAAGGCTGTCACTACCACTAATTGTATGCGTATTCTGATAAACAATATCTTCAGAGTTATCACTTGAGCTTTTGAGAGCTATATACACTGTCTCAGCACTAGATTCGTCCTCACAATGGGAGTTTACTTGGCGACCTATACTTTCTCCCTCTGAATACAGGCCACCTAGTTTCCCTGAGGCTGAGGTGCCCGGGACGACCTGGTGGAACACTCAACTTTTGTGTGACCTGGGGCTAAACAGACAAAGCACAGCCTCTCTGACATGCAGTGTGAGATGGTAGTGTGTCTACTGTCATCACAGACTCGGCAGGCCTTCTCACGGGCGCCACCCTGGTATCTTCCGCCACGAGGAGCACTGTCACGCTGCTGCACTTTCCCCATCATCTGCTCCAGCCTCTCCACAATGCGAGCAAG
Organism: Nansenia antarctica; assembly: GCF_963989245.1. Lineage (NCBI taxonomy): Eukaryota > Metazoa > Chordata > Actinopteri > Argentiniformes > Microstomatidae > Nansenia > Nansenia antarctica. The sequence goes on from NC_137674.1 coordinate 11,328,342, forward strand.
AATCCTGTCTTCAGATTGCTGAGTGTTCTGGGCCACAGCAGTCGCGGAGGAGTGGCACGGAAGCTGGCCTAAAGCATGGTCCTGGGAAGGAATGAGGGTAGAAGGCGGACACTGTGTGTGGTACACTGGACTATGGGCAGGAGCAGGGGGGTACTGGGTGGAACACTGCTCAGACACAGACTGAATCGAAGGCTCTGGATGAGACTGCACAGTGTGGAGGGCGGTGGCATGGCTCTTCAATGGCACAGAACTACCGGTCCTGCCAGAGGCTCTCAGCTCTCTCTGGTAATTATCAATCTTCAACTGTATGTCTCGTGAGCTCCACTCCTCAATAGCCTTGCATTCCAGAATACGGGATAGTCCAGAGTCCGGGCAATGCCTGACAAACATCCGTGCTACCTCTTCACCTATGTTCTCCATCCTCCTACCTTGTCTGCGAAGGCCCTCACCAGCTACATCAGCTGCTTTGTTGATCCTCAACCAGTAGTCTACAGGGTTCTCATTGGGTCTGGGTAGAGTGGCATAGAAATCTGACAACGGGAGGCATGATGACACATCACTGAAGTACTTGAGAAGGATATCATAGATGAGATCAGGGTTCTGCTTCACATCAAGTGTCTGATCGCTACGCAAACCAACCCTCACGACATCCTTTGCCTTACCCATCAGCCTTGCCAGTATCTCCTCAGCCTGTTCATGCATTGGACATTTCTGCTTTCTCAGATAAGCTTTAGACATGTCAATCCAGTCCTGGACTGAACACTTATCAGAACTATCACCTCGGAACATTGGTGGTTCCCTGTCTGATTTTACATTCACAGTAACGCGCGGAACCTCCTGTCTAACAACATTAGGATCAGTTACAGGATCTGGAGGCGATGTGCAGTTGAGGTGTGCACTGCTCATACTACTTGAGTGAACTACACCAGCTGAAATTAACTTGGTTACAATGGACTCGCCAATCTGAGCACCTAGCTGACCCATCATGTCTGAAAGGTGATGAAGAGCTTCAGTGTCATTAACACTGGGTGTGGATGTGGGAGGAGCCTCCCCTGTAAACTGTCCGACAGCAGCACAACCTGGGTCCTGACCTGACCCTGTGCCTCTACCACTGTCAGTAAACAACTGGGAACACCCCACCTCCCTACTATTGACAGCACTGTCAATGTCAATGTCACTGTCACTGTCAATGTCTATGACAGCACTGTCTGCTCTGCTCTGACATGCCCCCCATGCACCCCTCCCCATAGGCAACACTGGACTGGCAAAAATCTCATCATTAAAACCTGGCCTCTGAGCCATAGTGGTACAGACTTGCGTTGTGTAATATTACTGAATGAAAAAAATAATAATAATAATAATGTTTAAAAAAAATATATAAAGTTACAGCAGGACATAAAAACCAAAACAATCAAAGCACTTTTTAAACTGATATAATCACAGACCTCAGACTGAATGACCATTTACTATAATACTCTGACCACACTTGATCTATCACACTAAGACCTGGCATCCACGCAGCATCCACGGAGATCGGCGTTCAGCTGATCTTGAGATCGACGTGTCACGGCACCAGTGTAACGATGGTCAAACAGCCAAACTTCTTTCATTCAATTCTTTTATTTGACCTGCAGAGAAGACATATAAAACACAATTCTTCTCTGTTCTGCAACTCTTGTGAATCCATGAAGATGGCGGCCATGTTCTAGTACCACCGTCTATGTATATTTCACGTCAGGATAATTTGTTTACAGAACGAACACAAATTTCCCTCAAACATTACAAATAACAATTACAAACAACATGTGAAGCAACATACCTGCAGAGAAGACATATAAAACACAATTCTTCTCTGTTCTGCAACTCTTGTGAATCTGCGCGTTCAAAATAACATACAATAAATGTTCTGTTTAACATCATCACAATACATGTAAAAACAAACAGCACAGTACTACACCAACATTTTCACCCTACATTACAAGATTCTCCATACAAACAACAAAACACGAGGAGCATTTTACATAGCGCACATACCCATGAAGATGGCGGCCATGTTCTAGTACCACCGTAAGTACGGCAACAAGAGAAGGACAAAAGAACGCGCAGACCTGCAGTACACCCAAACTCCAATGGGGCTCCAACAACAACCAGGGCTGCTCAAGCACGGCGAAACTCATCTACATTCACCACAACTAAACATACATTCCCAACTCTGTTACACCGGCACACTGGAGACGGGAATCAAGCAGGCTATCTTGGCCAGTGTAACCCACTCTGGGTAAATTTCGCTGAAGTCTCGGATGAGGACTTCGCAGGCTGTTGAGAAACGCAAGCCCCCATAACCACGAAGCGCTGTCATGACACCGACGTTTGCGTATTACTATGGTGGACGGGTTGGCAGGGTTGCCAGATAGGCATGGGTTACCGCCGAATGGGCTACTGTGTTTAAGCGGTAATAGACTGGTTAAACTGTAATCCCATCTGGCATCAATCCCATGTGGCACCTGTGCGCTGTTTCGCATAGGCCGGCCTACACATTAGGAGTCATCATCATGCCGGTGTCAAATCATATCATAATAAAAGAAATACATAGCCTATATATTCGTCTTTTTTAAAATAGAAGGAATCAGAATGTGAACTTTAGCGAATTGTATTCAAAGGGAATTATTTTCACCGGACAATATGTCCGACGACTTTTCAATTTGTCGGACTTCAACAACTTTTACCGGACAAAGACCGGTAATTATCGGTTAACGGAAACCCAGGTGCAGACATCACTACCTTCAGGCACCTGGCACCATGGAACACGGAACACATCACCAAGCTGGTGTGCCAGAACACAGGTGGAAGGACGTCCCTCCTAAGGCGATCCAGTTAATCTAACATTCAGAAATCTGACTGAAAGAATACACATATTCAACAGATGAGGCAGAGGTCTGGAGATTCCGGGCAAACAAGAAAATATCATCTGCATAGAGTGGGAGACACAGATATAATGTCATAGATAATAATAGTGGAGAGAGAGGAGTGGAGAGAGAGACAGTCTTGATGTGTGCCCCTAATTAAGGAAATTGACAGAAAAGAGTATTCCCAGTTAGAACCATCGCTGAGGGGTTGGTATAAATGATATCAATTATTATGTTTATAAAATGGTAACCAAACCCCATATGGTGGAGGACAGTGCATCAACTCTGTTGTTCGTTCGCGCAGTCGCGCACGGAACCACTTTGGGATATGATTGACCAGGTAAGCTAGGGTGCTAGCCCCCTCAGTTAATCTTTCATGCCAGTGAAACGCAGGTTATCCCTCCTGTTCTTATCCTCCAGATTAGCTATTTTGGTTTCTAGCTGGCTTATTTTGTCTAGGCATAGTGTTAGGGTTAGAGTTCATGTTGTCTAGTATTTTGACAGCTTGTTGTGAGTGTGTGAGTGTGTGTCTTTATATCATCTCTATATCATCAGTATTGCATGTTATGGCTGTCCGCGTGCCATCTATCCTTTTGTCCAGTCGGGTAAACCACTACATAGATTTCACACCTGCCTTTCGGAAATGTTTCACCAGCATTGCGTCAATGAGTTTGGCCAAACCCAAGGAAGAGCCATCTCCGATCTTGGCAGCAGCCGCTTGTTGTAGTTGACGCATAACCTTCTTCTCTGCAGTTTTCCATGTAAAACAGACCATACTGCACTACTGTAGAGGTTGTGTATCAGCTGTAGGCAGCATACTCATTTTGTCGAGGTTAAATAACAAAACAAGGGGGAGGAAAGTTTGTGGGAGAAAACTAAGCCAACATCTTCACCGGAACTGGAACAGCTAAACAACGCACACAGAGAACACACACACAGCTCTGATGATTACCTGACGTGACTTGGAATATTGGCAAAGGTGAAGATAGTAGATAGTAATGTTTTGTTTAGAAGTGTAGAAATGATTCTCTCTCATGCAGAATAATGCAGCATATAAAACATCTCAATCCAGACAGTGAAGTGTCATGTTAGCAAGGGGACCCGACTGTGTACAATCACCAACTTTGGAGACATCCCTCCTCAGTACTTTGAGACTAACTTGTCAAGCAATACTTCTGAAGAGTCCATGTCTTTCCATTACGACAGCTTACAGTACGTTGATGATACTGTGCTGTTTGGTTGAGTGGCAGAAACTGTCCTTTCACAATTTCCACCTCCTACCCACTGCCAGAATGGCTAGATGCTGTGTGTGTGTGTGTGTGTGTGTGTGTGAGTGTGTGTGTGAGTTTGTGTCTGTGTGTGTGTGTGTGTGTGAGTGTGTGAGTGCGTGAGTGTGTGAGTGTGTGAGTGTGTGTGTGTGTGTGCGGAGCTTGCTGAATGTGCTTTATTCACTTTTCTAAACGGTCGGCAAAGTGAAGTAATTCCTTTGCGGTCAATGTTATAAATCATAGTGTAACTACGGAGCTAACACATCACAGTGCACAGTTACTACGGAGCTACATTTATATCTGCAGTACACAGAAC
>NC_137674.1:11335331-11347831 GCF_963989245.1 Nansenia antarctica
CGCGTGTGCGTGTGTGTGCGCGTATGTGTGTGTGTGTGTGTGTGCGCGCGTGCGTGTGTGTGCGCGTGTGTGTGTGTGTGCGTGTGCGCGTGTGTGTGTGTGCGCGTGCGTGCGTGTGTGTGTGTGTGTGCGCGCGTGCGTGCGCGTATGTGTGTGTGCAAGTGTGTGTGCGTATGTGTGTTGCTCAGTTCAGAGGGGGCTAGGAGCTAGGAGGCGAGACAGCAGCAACAGGGGTGAAAAGAGAAAAAACTTCTAGAAGAAGAGTTCTATGAAGAGTTTGTTGTTTCCAGTGTTACTGTACATTTCCCCATCCAGTGAGTGATGGGAGGGAGAAAAAGGGGAGAGAGGGAAGAAGGGAAGCTTCCATAGAGAAGAGGTGTGTGTAGCAGCTACAGTAGTCCAGTTTGGAGGTGGGCGGAGAGGAGGGGCAGCAGAGAGAGAGAGAGAGGACAGAGAGAGAGGCCGGCCCATCGCCGGACCCCAGAGGACCGCGTCCCCCCAAAGTAAGCCACCTGAGCTGCAGAGAGAGAGGTACAGGAGAGATTGGCCATTATGATTAGTCATGGTTAAGATTTCAGCTACATTCACTGCTTAAGGGCCATGTCTACTTACAGGAGAAGGCTGAGGAGATATAAGAGGAAGAAAATATGGGAGAAGGGGGAGGGGGGCTAAGGTTAGTCATGCATATGGATGGACTGATGGAGAACAGGAAAGCTCGGTTTGGAAAATGCTGTGATGCTGCTCTTAAGAACTATAACCCATAGGCTGTGGTCTGAACTGTGGAGACACTAATATGCACTAATATACTAATACACACCTTGAATGACCAGGATATCATGATCTCTCTACCTTCAGCTCCAATCAACTCTACACCTAAGAGCAGGAACCCCATGACCTTTCAGTACTGTAGCTCCTAATGCTCCTGCTACCCCCACCTCACCCCTCTCCTCCTGATCTGTTACCCCCCCACCTCACCCCTCTCCTCCTGATGCTAGCCCTGTTACCCCCCCCACCTCACCCCTCTCCTCCTGATCTGTTACCCCCCCGCACTTCACCTCTCTCCTCCTGATGCTAGCCCTGTTACCCCCCCCACCTCACCCACGCAGGCAGACCCATCATCGTTGGGCTCAAAGCCCTGGTTGCATCTCTTATTGGCGCGACACTTGTAGCTCCCGTAGGTGTTGGTGCAGACGGGACGGTCAGTAGGGCAGGCAGAGGGGAACTCAGTACATTCATCTTTATCTGGGAGACACATTGAGGAAGGGAGGGAAGGAGGGGGAGGGGGCGCAGGGATGGGGATGGGGACGGGGGACGGGGGACGGGGGGGTTTAACACAAGAAAAAGGAGGAGGTACAACTGTGCAGCACACTGAGGTGGAGGGTTTGCAATGTGTGTATCACCTCCTACAGAGATGCAGGGAGGGACAAGACAGGGCGGAAGGTAGGAAGGAGTTACAGTCTCCACTGTCATAATGTAGGTCCTGTGTACTCCCCTCTGTTAACACTAGAACAGCCGTGCCTTTTTACCAACTAAAATGACCCCCTCTTTAAAATGCTAACCTGCTATTTACACACAACGACCGACTAGTTGGCCGCTTGTAAATGATCCTGCTTCCTACACAGAAAAACTGCAAAATAGCTTTATATTAGCTTATCCTGAAGTGATTTTGAAAATATAAGGATACTGGGTGGTAGAACGCACATATCTAGGAAAAGTCATGAAAGGAGGGTCCTGAAATTTGATCGAGTGCAAAGATATAACACTTTTTTTTACTCACAGTGGTCAAATGACCCCCCATGGCTGATTAAAAAGGCTATGTAGCTTAGTCAGTGAGGGAGGAGTTCGAGTGTAATAAACCTGTGTTGACGGAGGCACCACCTACCTGTGCATCGGCCATTCTCATTCATGGAAAACCCGTGGCCACACTGCAACGGAGACAGGCAAGGATGAAGACATTATTACCAATTATCGACAATGTCATCTTTCAATCTTTAAAGGTCCGACAATATGTAGATGAAGACCTCCATGTGAACCTCTATCTCTACTGCAGGCGTGGCCTCCACCTCATCTCTGGGGTAGAGGATCTCCATGACTGAGTTGATCTCACTGGGCTCCAGGGGACGAGCCACCGACCTCCCGTCTGGCCAGTACACCTCCAGACTGGTGGCTACGTCTTTACCTGGACACACACACGGAGACGGAAGACCCTTCAGCAACTCTTTAAAGTAGTAACCTTAGTTATTAGTGTGCTTGCATCAGCAGAAATTGTTTTAAGATTCAATCGAGTCGTATGAAATGTCCCATCTGGCTATCACTCTCTCAATACAAAGATTCTGGATTTTATTCTTAACTCGATGATTAAAATTGAGCCTTTCACCTCATACACTCTTCGGGGTAATGTGCCTTTAGTAAGTATTCACCCCACATTCTGTTGTGCTACAACCTGACTTTCAATTAAATGTAATAGATTATTTTTGTCACTAATCTAAACAAAATTCCCCAAAACATCATAGTGAATTGAATTTACCATAAAAAATTAAAAGCTGAAATATCTCAAATCATTAGGTATTCACCCCCTTTGCTATGACACTCCTAAAACAAGCTCAAATGCAAAAATGTCTAAATAAATTGAATTTAGTCCATCTGAGTGCAAGGATAATAGTTCAATAGTTCATGATTTGTGAATGAATATCTAGGGTCTCTGAATTGCACTGGAATCAGTTACACACTGTATGGATTAGGCTGTCACTACCAACTAAGCAAATATCATAATTTTCTCTTGATCATAACAAACTCCCCAGTCCCTGCCAGTGACAAACATACCCATAACATCATGCAGCAACCACTATTCTTCACACAAGGGATGGTGCGGAAACCGCAATGCAATGTGGTGGATTTGCACTAAACATAATGCTTTGTAGTAAAATCAAATAAACACATTTGTAAGTCACTTTACTTGTATTTATTAGCTAATTATGGATGTGAAATACATTTCTGAGCAGTTTTGTTCCTCTCCATTTGCTCAGTTTGTAATGAAAATCGGATCCACGCAGTGTGTAAACGAGTCCTATGCAAATCAGAGAAACTATAAAAACAATGAAATCACATGAGCTATTATCCTTGCACTCCCTCCGCAACTATCTATTATCCTCCAGACGCACACACACACACACACACACACAGCCCTCCTTTCCCTCCATTAACTATTTTAATCAGGCATAGAGAACGGCCTCCTGGAAGTCCTCCCAGGTCTTTAATTAAAGTGACATTTCTTGGGTAAACAGATCCAGGCTGCTGCTGCCAGACAAGCCTCTCCACTAAGCAGCAGGTGTGCCTCAGAGAAGCCAAGGGTGACATTTCACCTGCTCAGCATCCATGATGCTACAATATACCACACACTCCCTCTCTATTGGTGGGGATGATGTGTCTCACTAGGTAGTGGCTCACAGGTGAACGGGGCCTATCCACCTGATAACATTCCTGCTGCGTTGCTGCTTCATCGCTCAAGTTAATACCGACGCGGGTCCGGCTGGAGAGGCTTGTCGTCACTCTGGTGGAAAGCACTTTGTTCCTCCCAGTATATTAACAGTCATCAGAAGGCTGTAATAGAGCATCTGACCGCAGCGGGCCAGCTGATGTGTGCTGACCGCTGAGCCCTGGGACCTTGTCTCTGACTCCGGCCCATCTGGGATGTTGGACAGGAACCAACTGATCTGGATGGGGGGTCTGAGTCTGTGTGGGGGTCCCTATCCAAGGGGGGGTGCTTCCAGCTGCTGCACCTGTCCCACATCCCCCTCCCCCTATCTCACCCCCACCCTCCCCGTTACCTCTCTCCCTTGTGCCTCCGATCAGGAGGGGTATTTTAAAGCAATGCTTTCCACATGGATGCAGCATGGTACATTGTATGTTGTATGTATGTTTTCTAAATGGTGGGTGTGGACTACTAGTGTATGGTATGGATGGAAACATTTCTATGCTCTTCTGAGCTTATTAGCTCAGCAAGATTATTCTAGAAGTAGGTAGGACTGGGAAGTAGTGTTGTAGCTAGCGGACATACCCAGGCCAAAGTGGGCGACCGGCTCCATCTCGCACAGGTACCCTGACCCTCCGTCTATGATACGGGTGTGAGGACCGCTCCTCTTGGTGTAGACCACCACCTTAGCCCCCCGGGCAAACGCCCCAAACTGAGTGCGAGGAATTACCCGCAGCCACGAGTTAGTGTAACCCTGATGGAGAAAAAGAGAGAGAGAGAGAGAGAGAGAGAGAGAGAGTCAGAAAGAGAGAGAGAGAGAGGGAGAGGGAGAGAGAGAAAGAAAGAAACAGAATGGGATGGCTTTACACCTCTGTCATCTATGTATAAGATGACCACACACACACACACCACACACACACACACACACACACACACACACACACACACACACACACACCCTGTGTTACCTGGTTGACTTTGTAGATAGCGAGGGGCTGTGCTGCACTCTCCCCATGAGACACCAGCAGATCCAACCGCCCATCTCCATCAAAGTCTGTCACTACCGCTCCTACAGAACACACAGGACAGAACACACAGGATAGAACACACAGGATAGAACACACAGGATAGAACACACAGGACAGAACACACAGGATAGAACACACAGGATAGAACACACAGGATAGAACACACAGGATAGCACACACAGGATAGCACACACAGGATAGAACACACAGGATAGAACACACAGGATAGCACACACACAATATCTCTGCTGAGAAGTCAAGTTTTTCCCACTACAAAGTCCCACACCCTAATGGATCTATAGCTCCACACTGTGGCAGGAGTAAAGATTGCCACATTGTGTGAGATGCTTAACCTGAGGACTCAAAGCACAACTGACTGAACAGCAACATTTGGAGTTCATGTTTAGCAGGATGTCAAAACATACTTTGTGTGCAATATTATTACTGCCATTTCCAAGTAACCTTTGTCATCTTATAAATGAGGACATTTTTCTGTTTGTGTTAGGCTCACCTGTTCCTCTTCCCTCAGGCTCTGCAGCATCCCCCACGTTCAGCTCCTCAATCTGAGGGTCCCCGTGTTCTCTTCTGCTCACCCTGCCATGGGCAACAACCAGCATTCATGTACACATCCCATAATAATACAAACTAAACTGTTCATTGATAACAGAATAATATTAATAATACTCCTATTATATACTCCTATACTCCTATTAATACTCCTATACTCCATAATGAATACACCTATTAGGAGTAGCTAGCTAATGAAATTCAGCTATAGGGCTCCACACCAAGCTTTTTCATTGGTGACACCAACACATGATTTGGTCACGCTAAATGTTATTCCCGCAATTGCAAAGAGTCAGTAGGCTAATCGTAGCAATGAACTTGCCATTGCATTCAGGCACAACTTGTGTTATGTGTGTCATAAACATTCCTGTCATTACAATGCTCTTACCACTTACAAACGCATTACACAGAAACACATTGCACTCTTCGTCGCCTATTATTTGCTAATAAATAAAACAAAAACAAAAAACAATGCTTCATTACATCGCATGAGGAAGAAGTCACTTTCATGCAGCTGCATAACACTGACACATTTCAGGACCCTCCTTTCATGACTTTTCCTAGATATGTGCGTTCAGAAACATCTTAGTTCAGCTAGGTTTACATCAGTCAGACTGTTGCATTTCTTGTTTTTGATATGTCCCATTGCCGAGAAAGCCTGCCTCCATGTGTAGGTTGAGCCGAAAATGGACAACTGCTTTGCGCTGACCAGTCGAGCAGGTCCAGTAAAATTAACATCCCACACATCTGCTCGTCTCAGCTCCTCATCCATCGCGCGCACCTCCATCAACTCTTCCTCAAATTGCCTTTCAGTTACTTTCCCTTTTGTTCTGCGTCAGCGGGACCAGCTTTGTGAGCCGCTCTCTCATTTAGCCTCACAACAAATCTAGAAATGTTTAACAGAAAATTGGAAACTGAGCTAATGTTAACAGCTTTATAGTGATGACAGGGAATGCTTGTGCAGTCGCAAAATAGCCTAATCCAAAATGGTTCAAAACCTTAATATTTAATCATTTGACCAACGTTATACAAGAAAGTATAACATTTTAGTAGGGTCTGCGGGCCGCATAAGGCCTGCGGGCCGCTGGCTGGCCGTCACTGGTGTACACAAATGATACGGTACCACAGACCATGAGATGTCCTGAGAGAAAAACAAAATGTTTTCTTACTGGACATTTTGTGCTGCTTTGGTGAAAAGCTCCGTTCTGTAGCCTATACATAATGTGCATTCAAGATACAATATCCTTGTATTTCCACAAAACTTGCCGGGTTCAAATTAAGGCCAATATCAATAACAATATCGCATCGCACACCAGTTTAATTCCCCCTAGAACAATGTATTCAAGATATGTTCTGTCCTGTACGTTGCTTTAGATAAAAATCTGCTAAATGGCATATAGCCTACTGTATTATTAAATCATACATTTGATTATACTTATTTTTCAGTTTTACAGAAGAAGTACTGTATGCACAATGATGATCAGAGCAGCAACAACCCTGGCCAAAACTGAGCGATTACATCAATTTACTTGAGGACATTAGTTCAGGATCAGTGTTTCGATGCCAGACAATCTTTAATGTTAATTTGGCTCATACAACTAGATATTCAAAGTAAATGCAGCATTAGAGCAGTTCCGCTACCACACTCCTGGACACACCACAAGAGACGAAACTCCTCCAAGCGTTATACATTTGGGAATATACAGTACTTGTCCAATCTGATTTTGAGTTCTCTGGAACAAGGAAATGCAGTTTGTCATCTAACCGGTCATCTAATCAGTGCATTGTAGAAAAGCCATGAATGTTTCAAGTTTATTGTTATTGTTACGTACACGAGAGAGTAAAATTCTTAGGCTTCAGTTCCTGACATTGCAGCACAAGACATTAGGCATAATACAAGATAACAGTGACAATGTTACAGGTAAGACAGGATACACTAGTGGTGCAACTAGTAATAATAGATAGTTTAGTAGTAAAGTGGCTGTGTGCTTAAGGTTTTCGTAATCCGTATACATGGGGTGTGCTTGGGGACGATAGTCAATTGTCTACAGTGAGCTTCTTCATGTTCTTCAATGTATGGACATTGCATGGTATGGACATTGCAATCATTGGAGTTATCGGGGACGTTACCCTTATGAAGACGTTCATTACTGTGAAGTCAATGCGGACGGTGGTCATCAACTTGTTCATGTCCAGCCTCTCGCTACGTGCAATGAATATTAATGTAAAAAGTCAATATATTTGCATGAATATCAATATGATACGTAAGATCAAGATAAGTAAAGATATATGTCGGGTGTGATGCATACAGGACAAGGGCGAATAAGATATGTGCAGTGTGCACGTATATTCTTTGTGTGCACTCCTTGAGAGGTAATATTTCGATTTACACTACCGTTCAAAAGTTTGGGGTCACTTAGAAATGTCCTTATTTTTTTAAAGAAAAGCACTCTTTTTTTCAATGAAGACAACATAAAATTCATCAGAAATACACTCTATACATTGTTAATGTGGAAAATGACTATTCTAGCTGCAAACATCTGTTTTTTTAATGGAATATCTACATAGGTGTATAGAGGCCCATTTCCAGCAACCGTCACTCCAGTGTTCTAATGGTACATTGTGTTTGCTAATCGCGTTAAAAAGCTAATGGATGATTAGAAAACCCTTGAAAACCCTTGTGCAATTATGTTAGCACAGCTGAAAATGGTTTTGCTGGTTAGAGAAGCTATACAAATGGCCTTCCTTTGAGCGAGTTGAGTATCTGGAGCATCTCATTTGTGGGTTCGATTATACTCTCAAAATGGCCAGAAAAAGAGAACTTTCATATGAAACTCGACAGTCTATTCTTGTTCTTAAAAATGAAGGCTATTCCATGTGAGAAACTGCCAAGAAACTGAACATTTCCTACAACAGTGTGTACTACTCCCTTCAAAGAACAGCACAAACAGGCTCTAACCAGTAGAGTAGAGAGAGAAGTGAGAGGCCCCGGTGCACAACTGAGCAAGAAGATAAATTATTATTTCAAATAAAAATCATTATTTCTAACCTTGTCAATGTCTTGACTATATTTTCTATTCATTTTGCAACTCATTTGATAAATAAAAGTGTGAGTTTTCATGGAAAACATGAAATTGTCTGGGTGACCCCAAACTTTTGAACGGTAGTGTATGTTGGTGGAAATGGTATCCATTTCAAAGCGTTTCTCCAGTTTCATCCTTCTGCCATCGGAGTCGCAGTTGCTAATTTCTCCAGTTTCTGTGCGTATGCATGAGTGCCAGTGTGTGTAGAGGTAGTCTTTTATAAATCCCCAAATTGCAGGAAGATTTGCGTACGCACGTTTTTGGGCGTATGCAAGCTTTATAAATGAAGCCCCAGGGCAGCTGAGAGGAGATGGAGAAAAAACGGCCTCCCTGACGACTTAAACCTTTATCATTCTCTCCTCTCCAACTAAGCCTCCTCTGCATCAACTGCTACACTGTCCTACTACCATTCCAAAATACAATCTTCTGCCTCTAACTCTAGGAAACTGTTCTCCACATTTTTCACACTCCCCATCCTCCCTCCTCCCTGTCTGCGGACGACTTTGTCACCTACTTTGAAACAAAGGTTGATGACATTAGCAGTTCCTTCTTTCCACCTCCCACCAACACTGCTAATACCCCTTCCAGACACTCTGCACTACACCTGGTCTCTGGCTTATCATCTTTTTCTCCCATCTCCCCTGATGATATTCTCAAACTGCCACCTGCCTTCTCGATCCCATCCCCTTCCCTCTTCTCCAATCCATTTCCAATGACCTCCTTCCTTTCTTTACCACCTTAAATCAACTCCTTCCTATCCACAGGATCTGTCCCGGCTGCCTTCAAGACAGGCAGAATCAAGCCTCTTCTCAAGAAACCAACCCTTGACCCGTCTTCTGTCCACAACTACCAGACCGGTATTATATTTTACATTTACATTTACATTTTTGGCATTTAGCAGACGCCTTATTCCAAAGCGACTTACAATCGATATATTTGACTAAGCAAGTGAATCATCAATTCACCAGTCATAGCAAGATTTGTAATCTAGCTCAGGCCACAGGCCATTGGCAGTCGTCATGATAGAAAGATTTATTTTTAATGTTTTGTTATAGACACTGGAGAAACAGTACAAGGGGGGAAGTAGAAATCTTAGGAGACATAGTATAGGGGGAAGCAGGTGTCTCAGGAGACACAGTGCTGGGGGTAGTAGATGATCTCAGGAGGAGCAGTTCAGATGTAACCTGAAGAAATGGGTCTTCAGTCTCCGGCGGAAGATGGGGAGTGACTCTGCGGTTCTGACAGCCGTGGGAAGCTCATTCCACCAGCAGGGAGCCAGTATAGTGAAGAGACGTGACCGGGCCGCGTGACTGCCGCGTTGGCATAAAGGTGGTGGGGCCAGTCGGCCAGCAGAGGTGGAGGAGCGGAGGGAACGGGCTGATGCGGGGAACCCGGCCAGGAGTGCATTGCAATAGTCAAGGCCGGACATGACCAGTGACTGGGTCAAGAGTTGCGCTGCTTCTCTGGTGAGGAATGGACGTATCCTTCTGATGTTGTAAAGGAAGAATCTGCAGCAGTGTGCTGTCGCTGCGATGTTCTCCTCACAGGATAGACGGTTGTCCAGGATCACTCCAAGGTTCTTGGCTGTCTGGGAGGGGGTTACAGTAGAGTTCTCCACTGTGATGGAGAAGTCTTGGAGAGGGCAGGCTTTCCCAGGGATATTCTCTCCTGTTACCCCCCTCCTTCGCACCCTACACTGGATAGTAGCTTGCATCAGATTCAAGATACTGTTGCAAAAACGACAGCCCCCTGCTTACCTGCAAGCAATGGCCACCCCCCGGTGGTGGAAGTAGCTTCTCACGGCTGTCAGAACTTCAGAATAACTCCCCATCTTCCATCAGAGACTGAATACCCATCTCTTCAGACTACACCTTAACTGTCCCTCCTAAGACTACTACCCCCCTGCACTGTTTCTCCTGAAACACCTACTACCCTCCTGTACTGTTTCTCCTGAGACACCTACTTCCTCCCTGTACTGTTTCTCCTGAAACATCTACCACCCTCCTGTACTGTTTCTTCTGAGACATCTACTACCCTCCTGTACTGTTTCTTCTGAGTCATTAAAACATGTATTCTTCCTTCCTCTAGCACTACGACTGCCAGTGGCCCCAGGCCTGAGCATACATTACTTCTCCTGCTATGTCTACTGAATAGATGACTCACTTACGTAGTCAAATGTTTTGATTGTAGGGATGTAACGATACACGATTTTCTTTTACAAAAAGGAGATTGCAGACAAATTATAACTGGAAAAGATTATTTTATTCATTTCTTAGACAAAAACTATTCTTAAAAAAATCCCTTTTTTAGGGTAGGGTATAACTGCAAAACACAAACTATGCAATGAATGCATATTTCCTTTTCTTTATAAAAACTAAAGCGAAGTCAAAAGTAGATTACGCCCTTTGCTGTCCCTTTTAACCCTAGTATTCATTATTAATCAAACTGCCTGAATTTATTCTGTTTTTATGGCTATAAAAGTGTCAGAACATGTCCTAGGAGTAAGTGCTTTTGCCCCTTTTTCCAGGATTACTTCAACGTTCAATATATGGCAGTTGTTTAATACTGTTATATATAATAATATTAATATTAATAATAATATAACATAATAATGTGTTATGAGTGTGTAATAACAGTTTTAAGGGAAGAAAAACACAAAAAAGGAATTGGATTTGACAGTTTTTAGTTTTTACTGATTATTTATGAATGAATGAATGAATGGTCTTTATTGTCATTGATATAGTACAGGTACCAAACAACGAAATTTGGGAGGGGGGGCTCCCCTGGTGCTAGGAAAAAAACTAAAAACAAGAAGGGAAAAGAGCTGGTTTACATAAATAAAGGCTATGTACACTATCCACTATACTATACTATACAAATCAAAAAATACAAATAAAAAAATAATTAGTTTTTTTTAAACTAAATCCTTAGTTTAGTTTAGTAAAGTGGAAAGTGTGATTGCACATGAACAAAATATTTAGGATGTTCAATTTGAAATATCAAGTATATTACTATCCATCTGTCCAAGAACATTTTTGTCTAGGGCCTTTTTATTTTTTATTTTTTGCCCTGTTTTCTCTAAGAATGTCCAGTTGTTTTGGGCCTTAGTGGAACTCTCTGAAGCAGTTCCTCTCTATGCAGACACAGGCCCACGTTACACTCTCCGCAGCTTCGTGCTTAGAATTACCTATATGGGTTGAAAGCGCAGCTTCTCTGCTTTCAGAATTGTTTCAATAGCACATATAGTTTTGGAATTACGGTAATGAGAACAACGTGTGTAAAATGCTGTCGGTTAAAAAGAGTATCGCAATTCATTTTTCATCTCATCGATTTCGATTTGAATCGTCACATATTTGTCACGATAATTAACGGTCTTATGACGCATCGTTACAACCCTAATTGATTGCAAATCGCTTTGGAATAAGGCATCTGCTAAATACCAAAAATTTAAATGTAAATGTACCACAATGCACAGCAGTAGAGCTGTGAAAATGTGCCTGTTACCCCTCTTCCACCAAGGCAGTTTCAGAGCTGATGCCTAATCCTAGACCAGTTATTTGTGTTTCGACAGCAAAAGAACTTGCTCCCAGACAGGAAAACTGGTTCCAGAGTGGCACCAAGATTTGGCTGATCTAAAACCAAGAACCGCTTACATCAGGGGCTTGGGGCGTGATTATCATGACCAACCAAGACAGAAATCGCTGTATCATTAATTTATTTGATTTGTTTAACTGGAATATGATCGATACCAGCGTAGTCGATGGTAAGTTACTAGCTTACAACGAAGGCTAACATTAACATCTTATGACACACAGTGTTATTAATAATCAAAACGTAAAAAACTTTCTTCTTGGACGTAATCGCCGTCCAGAAAAAGAAGACATAAGACATAGACATGTCTATATAGACATAAAAAGTCAAATAGTAAAAAAGAAATCATCAACATAAGATCTTAATGTCAGCCTTTGTTGTAAGCTAGCTCGCTAGGTGGGAGATGGAGATGTATACAGACGTAGCCTATACAGTGATGTAATGACGTGATTCTCTAGCCCGTGGAAAAGCAACCCGTTTCTCTAGTTTAGCAACAGTTGAACCAACTGTGAACTGGCACTAGCCCCGGCCCAGAACTAGAACCTTGTTCGCGTTGGTGGAAAGAAGGTATGTGTGTGTTCATTCTTCGATGTGCGTGTATGTGTGAGTGTACCTGAACAGCCTGTTGGCGGAGGAGCCTCTGTAGGCGATGTTGTTGAAGAACACCTCCAGTTCATTGTCGTTGTCAAAGTCGGCAGCAATAACGGTCCTCACAGGAGAGGGCATGGAGAACTTCTGAGACGCTATGTCCTGTTGTCA
>NC_137674.1:11352831-11372831 GCF_963989245.1 Nansenia antarctica
CAGAGAGGAGAAAGAGAGAGGAAGAGAGAGGAAGAGAGAGAAAGTGAGAGAAAGATAGAGGAAGAGAGAGAGAAAGGGGGGTGGGGGTTAGGCTCCATCGCAAAAGCGATCTGAGAGATCATTACTGTCTTTCCAGGCCATTTCCCCTGGGCCGGGCTTTCTGCTGACACAGACTCTGACTGCCAGCAGATCACAGGACAGGGAGAAGAACCACAGGCATGCACACACACACATACACACACATACACACACACACATACACACACATGCAGGCACACATACACACAGACATATGCAGGCACACACATACACACAGACACACACATACACAGACACACACACACACACATGCAGGCACACACGAACGCACACACACACACACACACACAGACACACACACACACACACACACACACACACACACACACAAACACACACACACGCACACACAAACTGTAAACCTATATGTCCGCCAGACTAATTCCTCCACTACTTAGCACATAAAAGAAGAAATCCTCCACATTCCATTTCTGGGCCCTTTCAATACACTCAATAATTCCCCTAGAGTAATAGATAAAGGTACTCTAAGTAACTCAAAACAACTATACAGTAAATTCCCAAAAAGACAACAGCCTATAATGGACCAACACTAAAAACCTATTGAATCCTGGTCATTTAAAAGGGAGAGAGGGGAAGTCGATGGCTATCTGGTAGTGATATTGACTGTGGAGAATCCTGATTTACTGTCCCTCCTTATCTTACCAGACAAATACCGCCAGTCTCCTGCATCGTAAAATATGAATATCCTCTTGTAGTAAAATACAACTTGACTGTCTGTTCCTCCACACTGACTACGTTTACATGTACACAGGTACCCTGACCATCCGTCTATAATACACGTGTGAGCCTTGCCTAATATTATTTTAATAGACCAAATAAACAAATAAACTAGGGTTAGGGTTAGAAAACACCCTTATGTAAACCCTTCAATCAGAATAGTGATCGTTCGGAATGAAATGTTCGTATTACCCAATGGAAATGTATTGGTACTGGGCGCAGCTTATGCCACGTTCACATAGACTGCACGATGCGGTTGAAGTTCAACGGAAGTCCATTTGTTTCAATGTGATGCAGTGCGCACCGGATCAATTTGTCGCAGTCTATATGCATGTGGCATTCAAAAACAATTGGCAAACACATCATCAATGGGATATAGGCGCTTGCATAGTCTTATTTGGCACTTTCCATAAGCGTGCACAATTTCACAAAGGGGGCGAGCGTGTCATGCAACGGTTCTGCTTCCATTCCTCATGGGTAAATTCCAGGAGCAAATTCTTTACTCGATCTGCTGATCAGGTGGGATGGTGATTCGTCATTGTGTCTGTACTAATTGGCAGAACGAATTATAAACACCAGCAGTGCAAATAATGCGAAAAACATGTTGGCCGTTTGTCCCATGGGACACACAAAGAAAAGGTCACTGCAAGTCAGAAACAAGTATAATTTATTATATGGTAGAACATGTAATCAGTTACCTCCAAAAGGCAACTTGAAATTGTGATCAGCTCTTTCGTAATGTTAATGTTTCAGAATCAATTCATTCTGAATGGCCAAATATTAAATGGCCAAATATTGTGCATGAAAACATAGTCACTGATTTATGGTGTGAGCTGCTGTAACAAAGATCAATAAAGGATGGCCATCAATCTGCTCTGTCCACTAGTGGTTTAGAAGACACCCTAGAACAGTGGTTCTCAACCTTTTTTGGGCCAGCGCCCCCCCTGTCCATTATCCAGGCCTCTTACCGCCCCCCCATCAAAAAAAAGTATGCTTATTTTCTTCCCTAAATATTAATGTTGACTAATATTCTGTGTTATATAATTTAAAAAGCATGTCACTGAATGCCAAATAATAGATTGGATTTAACTGGGCAGTTGGAATATCATTATCATTAGTTTACCAGAGAGCAGAAAAGCCATGTGAATGTGAATAAAAATGCTGTTTCTGAGTGTTAAACAAACTCAGACAACATCAGAGAATACAAACAGACTGCTACGGAACAGCAGCAATTTCCCACATGTCCGATGCAGAACAAACAGTAGGCTGCAGAACTGTACATTACAACTAACATTGTTAGTTTTTTTTAAGTGTGCTGGTGTTGCATTTCTCCAAATTGCTGTTTTATGATGCTAATATTTATTCATTTTTGATTGGACTTTGGGGGGGGGGGGGTGGTGTCACAATATGGCGGCAAACGCTAGGGGGCTATTATTTTAATATTTTATTTAGTATTCTATGGTATTATTTTCATAAACTGACCACTTCGAATTTCTCATATCAAAACATATCAAAACATAACAAAGTTCCAAAGTTCAGAGCTCTGCGCTCTGGGAGCGCTCAGAGATGGGCGCTCTGACTGAAAACACGGTTTTGTCCGAGCGAACTGACCGTTCGTGCATTTACGAACGTACCCGTAATAACACTGATCACAGCTGATCAATACAAAATACGCTGCAGCTGATGCGTTCGTTTCCAGGACATCACAAGAGTAGCAACATATCACAAAAAAGCGATCGTATATTTTAGTTTGCCAACACATCGCAATGCTAACCTCAGAATGGCACTAGGGATAACATCCACAACAACACTTAACAGTAATACATTTATGTAATATACTGTGATGAACCTGCGAGGGGAAGGGACATTCGTAGCTGATTTCTCTAGGTTCGATTATTGGTAAGCGACAGAGAACTTTCAGGACTGGTTTATTACGATCGCTTTTTTGAGAGGTTGTTCCTGCTGTGATGTTCTGGTATGGTGGTACGGTATTAGCACTAATTTTAACTAAATTAAATAAGCTGTATTGAAAGGAAGCGAACGAAGCGAACGCAACAATTACAATGAGCCCACAAACTGAAACATAATGTCACTCAGGCATAGCCTACAAGGAAAACACTCATAGAAGTTGGGCATTGGTCAACATGATGTTACAGATGGGATGAACCGGGGTTCTTTCTATCGTAGCATAGTATTGCAATTTCTGCACTGTACATGAACTGTAAAGATTCTTCTACAGTGCAGCTTACCCAGACACATTGGAAACGATCAAAAGCTCTCTTTTGCTAGCTGAGTTTTTAGCTTCTCCATCTTCTTGATGACACTCTCACTTTTATTTTTTGGGGCGCTGCGCTACGTGTGTCTGCGTCACAGAGCCCGGCCAAGTTCAGAGCGCTCAGAGATGGGTGCTCTGACTGAAAACACGGTTTGTCCGAAGGAACTGACCGTTCGTGCATTTACGAATGTGCCCGCAATAACACAGCTGTTTTTCATGAGAAAAATACTTTATGCGTGAACGCCCCCCAAGAACACCTCAACGCCCCCCTTTAAAAAATATTTGCTCCAGCGCCCCCCAATGTTGTCTGGACGCCCCCTGTGGGGCGGTACCGCCCCCGTTGAGAAACGATGCCCTAGAATGTTTACATAAAAAACATTCCAATGATTGTTTTCAACCAAACCCTAATGGTCGTGCCCAAATATGAACAAGCTAAAGCTAAAGCTTCTAGATTCCCGTTTTCCCCTCAAATCTTCCATCCCTCTTTCTTTAGTCGTCCCTTATTATCTCCCTCCCCTTCTCTTAAAGAATAGGAATCAGTAGACCACTAAATTCTGGGAATAAATGCGCCAAATCCAACATTCTGTACCCCCATTCCGTATGCGACAGAATGTTGCTTTGAACGGTAATGTCTATTCTAGTCATTCTAGTTCTATGGCCCCCACACACAAAGCCTGAGATCTGCTGCCTGGGGAGGCACACTAGGCAGTGATGGATGCGGTCTCTGGCCCATTGAGCCAGTCCAGGCTGATATATATGTGTGTCGCCCTTCCCCTTCGTTTCGCAGTGACTTTGACTGGAGTAAACAGCTGACAGAGCCAAAAGACCCCAGCTCACACATTCTCCCTCTCCAGCTCTCTTTCTCTCTCACACTCAGTTCTTCACTCTGCCCCCCTCTCTTTCTTTCTCTCCCCCCGCCTCCCCCCCTCCTCTCTCTCTCTCTATTAGAGGTTGCTGTCTGTAGTAAAGAGCTCTATATTTCAGTCTTGCAGGAGTACAGGGGTGCAGGGCACTTCACAGTGGCTGTGTAAATCAGACCAGGCCAAGATACGCTGCACCAGGGGGTTGTGGTCGGAGTCACGGAGAGTCATACACATCCAGCTCATTCATCATTTAGGGCTATATTTTAACACTGTAAAAACCAGCCGTAGTGCAAATGGCTGGCGGTGGCACTAGGGGGGGTGTCTGAAATATTATTGCTTTTTTTTTAAGGCCAGAATGTTTCAGTGCACCTGAGTCACCGTCTATGGCTGACCCCTTGCCTAGAGCATAAAATACCAAATTACAACAATTGACTGAGTTAGTTGCATGGCAATAACACATTTTCTTTCTTTTTCCCCCTTTTTTTTCTACTCCTCCCACCTGAGCACAGGCGAGCTAGCGCTGTGGTAATTTCACCTGCTGCCAACGACACAAATTGCCAACATGTCAGTGTTTCCCCTTGTGTCAGTTTTGTTGAAAATAGAGCCCTTAATCTCTCTAACACGCCGTGTCCCCCCGCCCCCTCCCCCCCCCACACACACACCTACCTGTGAATTTGTTTACTCCGGCCTGCTCTGCCACGTTGGACAGGGCAATGATGCCCCTGGAGAGGTCGCTGGCAGCTTCATCCATCTCTATGAGAGCATGGGGCGCCACAGCTCCACTGGCGTAGTTAGCGATGTAGATGGCATAGCGGCCTGTTCCCTGAGGAAAGAGAGGACGTGGACAGTCTGAGTTACAGTTGAATACTCTGATGTCCACTCCCCTGAGAGACGAGAGGGTATCAGTATAAACATCACCCCCCCCCCCACCCCTTTCTCTTATTTCTACCTTTCAACCACCCCTTTCTCTGCCCCTCTCTCTCTCTCTGATCACACCTCTCTCTCCGTTTTCCCCCTCTCCTCTTTTCCCCATCCACCCTGACTGCCCCCCGCCTCTCTCTCCTCTTTCCCCCATCCAGCCTTACTACCCCCCGCCTCTCTCTCCCTGTAGAGATTAATTTCACACTCCATTATCAGTGAGAGTCCCTGCAGACACAAACTCACATATGGAACCGCACTAATAGACTGCACAGCCAATTCCAATGAGCTTCCCCACCAGGCCTCACACACTCCAATCAATACACACACACACACACACACACACACACACACACATGGTATAAACATTGCCACACCACAACAGGGCTGGAACGCAAAAATGAAGGTGGATGTAAATGTCACAACTCAGTCTCCCGGCTCAGCCATGTCAAATGAGGGAGGTGGAACACACGCAATCTAGTGCCTGAAAGCAATTGGAAGTTACTTACTGGTGTTAAAAGTCAGTGAGTTTCAAATATTGCTTGTATGTGTTTGTGTATGTGTGTGTGTGTGTGTGTGTGTGTATGTGTGTGTGTGTGTGTGTGTGAGTGTACTTGGTTACGGTGCTCTGTGCATGCATGTCTCTTAGGGCTTTCACACCACCACTGTTTATCCCGTCCCTTCATCAACCAGCGTTGATGACGCGGATGGTTCTGGTTACACTGGTGTGAATGCGGGCTGACAGCACCACGGTTCGGAGGTTTCAGAACGCAAACGGGAATAGGAACGGTTCCTTGGGGGTGTGAAAGCCCTATGTGTGAAACCTCTGGAGATGGCTGGAAGGCCCCTGACATAGTCAATCATTTCCAGATAACTCTTTTTTCTAACCAAGCTCATTTCTGTCTGTCGTTCAGCTAGAAGTGGATCCATCTGTCAGCTCACGTGAGACCTCTCAATATCTATCACCTCCGTCAGGTTGATAGAGACTAATGATTAGACTCTACTCTCAAGGAGACTGAGAGCGATGAAGATCACATTGAGTGAGTAATTGTACCTCTCTGTGACTGATAGGGCCCTATTTGTAGGTCAATAAGTACAAACACATTTGTTTACCGACTGAGTATAGAACATACTCAGAACATTGGCCTCTGTAACCAGGCAATGTTGATTGATGATGATGATGATGATGATGATGATGATGAGTAATATCTATTAACTAACACCCTCTTCATCAATGGCTGCCATTAAGTACTCATATGGATAGGGAATTAAGAAGGTCATCTAAAAGAGAGGGAGAAGACACTTTTTCTGCTGCAGAAAAAACGCATTACTCTTCCATCCATCTAAGGGAACAGCAAAGCAATAATTTTGGAGGCTATGGATCATACTAAAAAGCCTTATCGTTTTTTAAAGAGATGTGGTTTGGCAGCCTCTCAATGCCTAATAAGATGAGGGTACAGTAGATAATCTATTACGAATTTTACTGTACTCTCCCAACTGTTAATGGATATATCCCTCATCACTGACTAGGAAGTGGTTGGGCTACATAGCCCTCCAAACTGAGTTTTTTTCAGATGCACACTCCAAACCAAGGGTTAATCTTCTGCGAATCTCGAATAGTTTTGGTTAATAGGTCATGAAAACCGGCATCGAAATTGTTCGGAGCTGAAGCAGAGATCAATGCAATATTCTGTCCATCTATCCGTATCTTAGCAATTGCCAACCGTCCCTCCTTGTCCACCCAAGAGCCAATGAGATCAAATTTGAGTTTGCGCTTGCAGACTACCATCACACCCTTGGTTTTGGTAAGTGCAGAGGAAAAAGCAATAGGGTGAAAAAGCTTATTTGCAAAGCAGCCAGTCTCTTTAAGGAGTAGATGTGATTGTGATTCCTGAACCATAGCAAAGTCTAAGATTTTCTTGCGCAAGAATTCTAAAAAAGTGGTCCTTTATTGTGGGATATTGAGACCCCTGGCATTAATGGAAATTAGGTTGAGACTGGTCATTTGTTGGTTAGCGTAGAAATATAAATCATAGTCACCTCAACAAGCAGAGTATAGTGGCCTGGATCCCTAAGATAACATTCCCCAAACAAAAGAACCCTAACTCAAAGAAAAATACTAAGAAAATGAAAGAAAGGTGAGGAGAACCGCTGCTCCTTGACATTCCTGATAAGTCCACATTTGGACAATCAACTTAGATTCAGGAACTACCAACAACTATTCACTACTAAACATCGCATTCACACGATGAGTCAACAGAGCACATTCAATGGGTCTATCACAGCATTCATTTATGAGGAAAATAGTAAGGATATGAGGAAATTTGGATGAAAATAACAAAAGGAAAAAACTAAGAAGAAGTGGAAAAAAAACTAAACCAAAAAAACATCCATGGATGTGCATGCTATGTGCACCCATCCAAGCACTTGCGTAGTCCCCCTTAAATATGTTTTGCATATTTTAATGCTAACACTATATTACTAATAATAGTATTATGCATAGTCAGACAAAAAGTAATAATAGACCAGTGCAGAGTAATACGTAGTATTACTGTTACGTAGTAAAGAACTAGTAAAGGACTGACATACACGCGTGGTTCAGTTGCAAAACCCACTGAGCTTTATTAACCTCCACCCTCCAAAACCAAAGCAACACTTCCTGTGTCACGAAACATAACATAATGTAATGAATATAGCAGCCCCTACTGGCGATGTGTAATAAACTAAGCATAGCATGACCTATGTTATCAAACATAACATTCCCCCAGTGGGCTAGGGCCAGTGCCCATGGTGTAGAGAGACGGTAGTGGGGCTCCGGCTGCAGCTGCATGCCCGGAAAGGGGAACTGGAACTTTCCTCAGTCTCCTAGCGTGCCATCGCGAGTCATCGTCGAGCATGAATGTGGCAGGCCCCAAAAGGCGCCTGACCTGCCTGGGCTCAGACCAGACTGAGGCCAACTTGACCCAGTCAAGAGACCTGGATGGATGGTGCCCTTGTCCTCCGCGTTTTGTCTAGCCTCTTCTTTGTCTCCTGTTGTCGTGTGGCAATGGTTTCTCGGATCCGAGTTAGTGAGCTGGCCTTGAGAGACCTTCCAGCTGGTGCTCAGAGCCTATGCAATGGCAATTCTAACTCTCGGCCGAGCATTAGGACCGCTGGTGACGCTTGTGTGGTGGAGTGGGCTTGGTCAGTAATGTAGCACGGTCTGGTTAAGTGTCGCTTCGAACGAGCAGCCTTGGGCCAGGTGTGCATGAACACCATTCTTCAACGTAGCATTGACGAGTTCCACTCCACCGTTGGCCTTCGGGTTGTAGAATGCTGTTCTGATATGCTTGACACCCCGGCTGGTGAGAAAACCAGAAGACTCAGCAGACGTCAGCTGCGGCCCATTGTCTGGCGTCACAGCCTTTGGCACTCCCCAGCGTGCGAAAAGGTTATCTAGTATCCACATGATGGCGTGTGACATCACTGTCCCCACTAGTACCACCCCCGGCCACTTGGAGTGGAGATCATACATGACCACCAGAAAGCGCTGGTGATGAGGAACACCGCGGCCATGGATTTCCCCACAGATATCGAGTTGGACATGCTCCCAGGGGCGAGAAGGCCAGCGAATCGGTTGTAGAGGGGGAGGTGCTGGAGGTCCAGTCTTGCCACTGAGGAGCCATGCTGAGCAGCCCCGGACCAGACCTTCAATGTCCCGGTCGATGGCCGGCCACCACACTAGGTCGCGGCACAGTTGCTGGAGTTTCACAATTCCCAAGTGACCCTCATGCGCCATTGACAGGACGCGTGCACGCAGGGCACTTGGGATGATGGTGCAGATCCCCCTCGAGACACAGGTATCTGCCCAGCAGGACAGCTCGTCTTTCACCCTGGCAATCAGGAATGTGGGATGGCCAGCCATTTCTGATAGTATTGGGTAATTGTCTGACATCACCTTCAGTTCCTCGAGTGTGACTACCTGCTGCAGAGGTGTGTAGAGTGTCTGGATAAGAGCCGGTTCTTCATTGTCTGTCGGTTCTCCATTGCTTGATGGATCGGAAGGGGTTGGGGCTGCGATGGAACAGGAGAGGAGGTCCGCCACCACGTTGTCCCTCCCTGGTGTGAAGGTGAGGTCATAATGGTACTGGTGAAGACGTTCCGCCCAACGGTGAAGTCACAGTGGTCACTGAAGTCACAGAAGTCCCTATCCTGATGATATCAAGTACCGGAGAGTACTGTTGTGAGGGCCTGGTGATCCGTCCTGATGGTAAAATGGCGGCCATACAGATACATGTGCCATCTCTCGCATGCCCACACACAGGCCAGTGCCTCGCATTCGCCCACGGAATATCGCTGCTCTGTTGGTGTCAGGGCCTGGGATGCAAAGGAGATCGGCCTCTCAGTGCTGTCCTGTATCTGGGAGAGCACAGCCCCAATTGCCGCAGCGGAGGCATCGCAGGTGAGGAGGGTCGGGCTGGAGAGGCTGAAGTGGGCCAGAACCAGAGGCGAGGTTAGTTGTGCCTTTAGTGTACAGAAGGCCTCTGCCTGTATTGGTGACCAGTCCCAGTCCCCGGTGAAGGATAGCACTGCAGGGGGATCTTTGCCGAGTGAAGTAGTCGTTTGCACTCTAGGAAAGAGTATTGGCGGTCCTGCGTAGCATTGGAGAATTCCTGGTAGAAATTTTGTATTTTGTGATCCTGACAGAGGACAGCGAGGTGTCTCACGCGCCCTTTTTGTTCAAATCTTAGGAGACGTACCATAAAGGTCTTGGCAGAGCCCCGGGCTTTAGTGGAGCTAGCAACCTGTGAGCACGCTCCAAATCCAGGCCACTTCCCAAGAAGTCAGCATGGAGAATCTTCGGCAGTGTAGTCTTCAGGAAAGTTATGGCATCATTATCCTCAGAACGCTCAGGAAAACCATAGATGCGTAGATTCACCCGTCTGTCCCTGTCTTCGTATTCCACCAATTTTGCGTGCAGCCTCTCGACATCCGAAGCTGGAGCCAGCAGGCAGTTACGGTCAGGGTTCGAGTTATGTGGGAGCCAATGGGAGCTGAGCTCCCATAGAGATGGTCTGAGACTCTCTGAGCTCCCATGAAGGCAGTAAAATCAAAAATCTGTGGGGGTCGCTAATAATACATTACCACAACTATTATTTGATCAAAATGTCAATGTAATGAATATTATTTAATTTATATTATAAATATTGTAAAATAAACACGTTTTCCAAAAGAGCTACGCGCACCATTAATCTCCTGTGAATGACAGTAGGCCTTTGACTGCCTGCACTTCACCACCAAGACACCATGGGGCGCAGTAGAATATTGTGCAACAGCAAAAGGTTGATTAATCAGCTGTGCGGTAAACCGTTGGAACACACAGTGCACAGCTGATTAATCAATTAAACCAATAGAGTGAGACAGGATATGTTCATATACCAGTTGCCTTTCAGGAAGTAGTGAGATCGTGCACCTAGCCTATTATTGAGAAGCAAACATTCATTCATTAGCTATACAGGAGTATATACATACAGTAGCTACCATGCCGCCCAAAAAAAGGCAATTTTTTGACCCTCTCCCGTTCATCCAATCTTGGATAAAGAAAGAACATCGGACGTCAGCATCATGGGTTCCAGGACCGCGACCGCAGCCTACTGAAAACAGACCAAACAGGTCTATCTTGTCTCCGTAAAGGTAAGGTGGCTTTTACTTTTTACTAACCTAGTGTACATGTATTTTTCGCTCCTTCTGTATAGCAAAAATAACACAATTATTGGCCGAGATACATGTGTGACTATCGCTTTTATAGCTGTTGTTTCATGTGGGGCTGTTGATGTGGTGAAATGAGTAGCCTGCAGCTGTAGCGTCAGGATATGTTGGTATTTGAGGAGGAGGATGAGGATGAGGATGATGTTTCGGTACCGGTACCGTTTTTAAAGTATCGATTTGTCACCGGTATCGAATAAAACCCAAACTGTACCCAACCCTAACTATATGTTTACATGCCAACTAATTAGCTAATTCATTTCTGTCATTTAGAGCTGAGGGGAGCAACAGAGAGACGGACAACAGGACAGTAACAGAGAGACAACGGGAGAGGAGAGCAATAGAGACAGAACTGAATGC
Organism: Nansenia antarctica; assembly: GCF_963989245.1. NCBI lineage: Eukaryota > Metazoa > Chordata > Actinopteri > Argentiniformes > Microstomatidae > Nansenia > Nansenia antarctica. The sequence continues at coordinate 11,363,830 of NC_137674.1, forward strand.
ACTGAACTTTTTTTTAAATTCTTTGCATTATTAACACTGTTGTGTTATTGTGTTATTAAAGTGTTTAAGTGTTTTATGGTAAAGCATTATGAGTGGTGTGTGTGCAGGGTGCTCGTGAGTTGTATATTTTGGGGAGGGGGGAGGCTTGTGTATGGGGGCGGGGGGTCCTCACACAAAGGAGTAGCCTAGGGCCACTGACCACCTTAATCCGCTACTGCCTATAGCTAATTAAAACTTGTAAGTCCCATCGCTGTGTGGGCATGATTCGCGCGTGCATGAGAACATTTCGCACTGTTATTTTGGAGACCCCCACAGAGATCAGCTTATAACTCGAACCCTGGTTACGGTGCTGTGTCTCTGCGTCCTCCAGCACATCCAGCCATGCCTCAGCGCTGGTCCTCTGGGTAAGTATGTTGGCTAGCTTCTCCTCAACTACAGCCACAGCTCTCCGTGTTTCTGAGAGCTCTTTCAGAATATCCGTAAAATGTTTTCAGATGTTGGATGAGCTCTAAAATCGTGTTGTTAGATATAGGCTCTGTTGGATGCAGGATTCGTGGTGGTTGGAGAGGTCTGTTCGGTCCTCAAGCTAGCATCAGCCTTGGACCCTGATTGTTGCTGAATCTTTCGAAGGTTTCACATTTTTTTCTTGTAGGTCAAGTGAATTTTAGGTCTGGTAACTCGTGATAGAGGTAAAAATATCACTGATTGTGTTGTAGTTTTATATCAAATATACTGAGATTGAAGTCTCTCTATATTCAGTGTCGTGCATCCCAACCATTCTTGTTCGCAGCTTGGGTAGGGTTTCCTATTCACAAATACAATGGAGACTCAAGGTCGTGAGATGGGGCGGGGATTTTCCATTGGCCTTATGTAATCCAATGTGACTATAAAGGGGGAAGATGGGCATATGAGAGGGAGATCTCCATTTTGTATATCCTTGTTGTATAACCGATCATTATAATAAAAGGCCTTGTAAAGCCATTTGACTAGGCTCTCTGTGCTCATTCTAAATTACATCCACACTACCAATTAATCAATTAAATCTACTCAATAGCAATTGATTAAAGCAATATAAATGGGGGATGGTGCGGAGCCTCAAGTTCAAGCAGCCGTCTTCCTCGGCGTTGTCACATGCCTTGTTAAATATGAGTGCACTTCATTTTATGTCTGATGTTCTTGCCTGCTGTTGAATCAATAAATCGATCCTCTTAAAAACGTTGGATGTGTTTGTCAGTTATTCAGTAACAGCATACGCGATCTGTAGGCTGCGGGCCGGTGAGTGACGCAGTCCACTACTCCATGACCATCGCAGGCCTAGTGTGTACTGTGTAATGTGTTTGCAGACATCACTCACACAGAGAGGGGCGGGATAGACCTAGAGCATGAGTTAAATCACTAGTAAACAAACAAATAAGCACACACGCATGCACACGCAAACACACACACACACACACACACACACACACACATACACACACACAAGCCCCTCCCCCCAACACACACTCACACACGCACATACTATACAAACACACATATAGTATTCATACATGCCCAATGGAACAGCATTTCACCACACAGTATTCCTACATACAGCTTCAGATGAATAATCCCTGCCACTAAAGTTCAACACAGGTTGTGGCGTTTCTTGCAGAGGATTATACTGTATAACCCGATGTGAAAAGGATATGTATCGATGCACTTGCTAAAACACACATTTTGATGATAAAATATCAAAAAGGGTCTGTGCGGGCATGCATGTGTGTGAGAGGTACCTTTCTGTCCACACAGGCCACAGAACGGCCAGCCATACGGTTGGCAACATCCCTGTGCTCGTTAATCTCATCGTTAAGCAGATCCTCGAAGCGTCCGTTTCGGAACTTAAACAGCTTGTCTGAATATGTGGCCCGACCTTGAAGTAAGAAAGAGAATAGAGGAGAGGAGAAGAGAGGAGGGCAATATATTAAAATGATAATGGAGATACTTTGTAGATGTCTATACAACAGTGTTGGAGGCAATAAAAGCTGAAAATGATATTGTAGTTTTGGCAGTCAAACTTACAGATGATTAATTGTGGCACAAAACGTATCTGTTAACTAATGAAGTCTCAGATTTGGTACGTTTATCTCTGGATATTGATCCACTCTCCCATATGTGTATGTATTCCATAGAGGTTGTGATCCTGTGTGTGTGTGTGTCTGTGTGTGTGTGTGTGTGTGTGTGTGTGTGTGTGTGTACATGTGTGGGTGTGTGTTAGTACCTGAGAATGCATTGTTGGTGTTGAGGACATAGATCTCCTCTCGACCATCTCCGTCAATGTCACAGGCCGTCACCCCGATAGCGTTGCCCTGACGATCTCTTAGAGCATAGAATGGAGAACTGCGGTCGTCAACGGCAATGTTGATTAACCTTTTTTTCTGTTTGTCGTATTTCAGCACCAGGTTAGGCCCATTGTATCTATGAGACAGGAACAACAGTATATAAGTAGATATGCACCGATCCGATACTGAACAACAGTACTGGGCCGATATCGGTCTAAAATGTTGGAGACTGTTGTACAAACTTGCAGCCTAAACAGCTGAATGTCTTCCTTGTACTTAATTGATCACTTGATATCACTGATTGCTCAAGAAGACGAAGACCAGCAGATACCTCAAGCAGTTGAGTTTGAGATTCAAAATCAATGACCAATGCACTCTAAAAAGGGACTGAACAGAAATCAGGGGGGGAATTGTAGTAGCTGGTATCAAACCGTAACCCATCTTCTCCCAAAGTGGGCACATTAACCGCAGTGTGAGAAGAGGTCATTCACAGTATCGCTGCCATAATTGTCTTATCAAACATAGTGCTGAACTCATTTCCAAAAAGGACATTACAGTATATACAGTATAATAAATGATAGAATTTAAACAAAGGTTAAAGTAGTTACATAGTCAAAGTTACATAAAAGCTCCCTTTCATAAGTGGGCTGCTTATAATAGTATTGTGTAACTCAGGGCTGGAGTCAATAGTCTCTCTCTCCCCAGGGATTGTTGTTACTGGTCCCAGAGACCCGCTGAGACGGGGCAGAGTGGAGGTGGGAGGAGACCCAAACACTCCAAACAACAACCTGCCAGTCACCCTGCTGCTCACACCTGCGTTTGCTTCCCAGCATGGCCAGGCTGTATGTGCTGACTCCAGAGAGCAGAGTAATGGTACATCTGGCCCACTGTGATCACTTGAGCTGGGAGAGAGGTAATGTGTATATCCAGCGCATGGCAGTCTATCTTAGGTGCATGGATTTCCATTTGCTTCCCTTGAGGCAAGGCAAGGCAAGGCAGATTTATTTGTATAGCACATATTCATAGAACTGAATGCAAATTCTTAGTGCTTTACAGAACGATAAATGCATAAATAGACATAAAAAGTGGAATAAAATAACAATTAAAAAGTTCAGATTTTAAATCCAAAATATAAAAACAAATCTAGTCTATTAGAAACCGAGCCTTGACTTTTTTTTAAATACAGTAAATTACAAGTTGAACGAAAGAAGTGCAATATAATAACAATTGTGACAGGGTCTGGTGTTTTAGTCCCCAAGTAGGGCACGGTCATTTTTCAGTTTTTGCAAGGGCAGATTGTAAGCTTTCAAATGATGTGTAATACAAACAAATATTTGAATGTTGATACATTTATCAACATTAAAGGGCTCTAATGTTGATACCCCCAAATCAACAAACAGAGAAATTCAGCCTTAAGGTTTTCACAAATACTTTTCACAGGCAGGTAATGGGTTGGAACAATAGCTGGTTAACTCCACCCCCAACCACTCCCCCAGGACAACCACTCCCCCATTACACTACCTGTCATTATCTACCTGTCATCTGTCAGTGGGGTTGTCCTTGGGTGTATCATGCCGTATTTAAATACAATACAAACATCGGAATGCAATACACACATCGGAATGGAATACACGTGTAACACCAAATACAATGCAAAAATACGGAATGTTTGTGCCAAAATAAAAGCAATGTGTATTACATTTGAGCGCAGCGTATTCCATTCTAGCATGTGTATTGTATTTGGTCACGAGTGTATTCCATTCTGCATGTGTATTACATTTGAGCGCAGCGTATTCCATTCGGTCATGAGTGTATTCCATTCTAGTGTCGGTGTACTCATTTGCATTGCTTTTCGATATCCCATGTAAATCCGATGTAATTTGCATTGTATTCCATTCCGATGTAGGTATTATGGCACTTGCAAATTAGTATCCGCCCATATGCAAATTAGTATCCGCCCATAGGTTCTGCCCTTTCCGGCCATAGGATTCGCGATGCCAACGATGACGACAGTTTCTGTAATAGCTTATTAATAAAGATTCGAAAAATTATGCTGACCATCGTATTATCTTAGTTTAATGTCATTTCAATGAATCATATAACTTTTATTTACAACAAGCACAACACAAAAATCGCTATTATGCACCGTCTTTGTCCGCGAATAACACCGGCTGTGGAGGTGGTACAAACTTTGCTAACCAGTTGACAGCAGGGGCAGAGAATATTTCTACCCCGGAATTCCATTCAAATGCCCGCGTCAGTCAGCCTTTTCCGTAGAAATACATCGCTCCGTTATATATCTAACGTTACATGTTTTAAGGCTGATCTGTGCATGATAGTGCTGCATTATGTTGATCTATTTATATCGATCTATAAACGCGGAGATTGGAGCCCCAGACAGCGCTGCACTCGTATCTATCAGCCTGTCTGTATAATGATGTCGTTGAATGCCGATGCTGTGGTACTGTGCTGAATGAACCATTCTTATCAGTAACACTGTCCTAACCCTAACCCATTCTCATCAGTAACACTGTCCTAACCCTAACTCATTCTCATCAGTAACACTGTCCTAACCCTAACCCATTCTCATCAGTAGCACTGTCCTAACCCTAACCCATTCTCATCAGTAACACTGTCCTAACCCTAACCCATTCTCATCAGTAACACTGTCCTAACCCTAACCCATTCTCATCAGTAGCACTGTCCTAACCCTAACCCATTCTCATCAGTAACACTGTCCTAACCCTAACCCATTCTCATCAGTAACACTGTCCTAACCCTAACCCATTCTCATCAGTAACACTGTCCTAACCCTAACCCATTCTCATCAGTAACACTGTCCTAACCCTAACTCATTCTTATCAGTAGCATCCTTACCTTCAGTCGTCTTCTAGCTGTCTTATTTTCCCCTATCTTAAGCTCAGCCCACGACAGAGAATGTCCCACCTTTCCTCCTCATTTAGGTTATTGGAGATATCACTTTCTTGTCTAAGAAACTCTATAATTGTGTGTGAGGTCCAACAAAGGAAGACAAGCACTGTTACTGCTTTTAAACTCTCTCACTAATTACTGTGAAAAAGAATGGCAAGCCAGTCAGAGCATGTGACATGTGTTTTCTTGAAGCAGGAATGACTTCAAGACATTGTTTAACAGGAGAGAGGTTTTTCTAAGAAACGAACCTGGTATTACTGCAGGAATTGTCATTTGAATCAGACATAGATTAAGCATTGTTCAACATCATTATTGTAATGAATAACTCTCTATAGTATAGAAGACATCATTAGGACGGAGTTCATCTCAGGTTCTCTTGCTGAACCCACTGAGCCTCGGTTGAAAACGGTGCAGAGTAAACACATTCAAGCACTTCAGCAAGTTACACTCCTGTCCCAGACACACACACATTTCCCCGGTATAGACTGTATGGTTGCGGTTGGACAGTGAATCACATGACATCCAGGCATCACTGTGCCTTCTGTGAACGTGACAAAGCCTCTCCAGCTCACCCAGGGACCTGTCAATCACTTACCCAGCCACAAACACCTCCAGGTCCCCCTCTCCATCAACGTCAGTCACAGCAACACCGTAGTTGAGCTGGGTGGGGTTGTTCTCGTAGTCTGGAGGCAGCATAGTCTGGGTGACCGCTGAGAACATGGGTTCAGACCTCTGGGCCACGGAGAGGACAGGCAGGAGCACACACACCCACAGAGACATCCTTACCTTGTGGACACACACACACACACACACACACACACACACACACATTTTGAGAGTGGCAGACATAAAATGGTAATCAAAGTCAATCCGCAGAGTTAGATCTCAACATCACAGACAGCCAGACAAATCACACCAAAGAAAATCCATACAGGGACCAGAGTATTAGAGAGGAGCTAGCACAGGAACAACCATTACAGACCAAAACAAAACACTTGACTTGTGTTGATTGCTGTGATTTTGGGTCCAAGTCTAATTAAGGAAGGCTTTTTGGCTGAGGGAGAAGGACACAGGGTAGAGTTGGGGAGATTGCAGGCCAGTGTCTGAGTGGCCAGTGGATAAAAGAAGAACAGAGGAATTGATTCAATCGACTCGTGGGAATTCTGCAGGCTTGGCGAGAATGTAAGGAGTAGAGAGGAGAGGAAGGGGAGGGGAGGGGAAGGGAGAGGAGAGAAGAGGAGGAAAGGAGAGGAGATTAGAGCTGAGGAGGGTTGAGGAGAGGAGAGGAGAGAAGAGCAAAGAAGAGAGGAGAGGATGTTTCCATATGCTCTATAAGAGTACACAAGTTGAGAACCTGAGGAAAACCATAAAAGCAATAAACCAAACAAAGAGCGAAGGAAAAGAAAATGAGAAGGTCATCTCCTTGTAAACACACATACACTCATAGAGCAAGATGGGTTTTACAAGCTGACAACTTGATTTACCAAGCCAGTGGATTTATAAACAGAATCATCACCGCAGTGCTCAGTCTTGTGCTGTAATACCATCACGCTATTCCGTATTCCTGCTCCCTCAGTGTTGTGGATTCACGCGTTGCACCCGCCGTCTAGGTGATATATGACTCCTTAACATCCCACTCAACAATTCAATTTGAGATAAAACCCTCAAAAACACTGTGCCGGAGAAAGAAAGCACATTGGATCACATCTTCTGACACCTCCAGAAATATGGGCAGCATAATGGTAGCTTCCCCAGTAGGCTCCACAGTGATAAGGCTATAACACAACCTGCTATTGGTCGTGTGTGTGTGTGTGTGTGTGTGTGTGTGTGTGTGTGTGTGTGTGTGTGTGGTGTGTGTGTGTGTGTGTGTGTGTGTGTGGTGTGTGTGTGTGTGTGTGTGTGTGTGTGTGTGGTGTGTGTGTGTGTGTGTGTGTGTTTGTGTGAGTGAGTGTGTCCATTGGCCAGGGTTAATTAAGAACACTGGGAGCTGAAGATGTGGTCGTTTCTTCCCATTAGCCCACAGCACGATGACAGATGAGCAGGGACACTCCAGGCAGGAGGACGTAGTTTTACCGGCCTGCCGCTAATGCTCTATATTAGACAGCAGGGTGTTAACTATAAAAAGGACGGGGGTGAGAGGGGAAGGGATTGGGGGGGTGAGAGGGGAAGGGATGGAGGGTTGGTTATGAGGGCAGTGGAACTGACTGAAAAACTGCATTGTAAAGGAGCTCATGACTGTCGACAAAAGTTTAAGATGGGGTCCATTTGGAGCCATCAAATTGCCTGAAAACCCACCTTTTTAAACTGGTGTATTTTAAATTGATGGTTGTTTTTAAGTCTTTGTTTTTAATCTGTTTGAATCTGTTGCTGTTTTTTTAAATTATAGTAATAGTAAGGTGTCCTTGAGTGCTCTGAAAGGCGCCCTTAAATAAAATGCATTCTTCTTCTTCTTCTTCTTCTTCTTCTTCTTCTTCTTCATCTTCTTCTTCTTCTTCTTCTTCTTCTTCTTCTTCTTTTTCTTCTTCTTTTTCTTTTTCTTCTTCTTCTTCTTCTTCTTTTTCTTCTTCTTCTTCTTCTCCTTCTTCTTCTTCTTCTTCTTCTTCTTATTATTATTATTATTATTATTAGTATTAGTATTATTATTATTATTACATTAGAAAGCTAGAACACCCTCATGTATTCATTGAAACGTAGCCATCGTTGTCCCAATCAATTATACACAATACAAATCAAAAAGATGCAGTAAATACATTGCCAACATTAAATCACCAATACTTAATTGAGTGAACTGCCGCACAGACCTGGCCAGCGGGTGATCCTTTCCCAGGCTCCGCCAGTGCCTAAGCAAGACAAAGAGCAGGACAGGGTCTTAAACACCCGCTACTGCTGCAACAAGACAGCAGGTGCATGTCAATAGTCATACCGTTTATGGCTTCTTACCTTTACCTTCTTTCACACAAATCTGTACACAGAGGACAGGTGAATGGCTCGGGTGAAGGCTCTATGGAGAATACAGATGGGATGAGGAGTGGAGGCTTTTGAGATGTGTCGTAGTAGCTGGGTAGGATTTACTGTAGTAGATTTTACAGTACCCACTACCCAGTCAAGCCAAGGACACAACTGCGTCCTGTCTCTCACTGCAGTAAACCACATTACGTTGGGACATCCCCTCTATCCCTCACCATAAAGGAGTTGGAGAGGTTTAAAGGCCTGTGTTCAGGAGGTTAGGATTCATACGAAATGTATTTATTGTTTTCCATTGCTGTGTATGCAGTGTCACTGAAGTTTAGCTTGAATAACAACTGAATAAAACCCCACTCCTGTAAAATGAATAAAGGGACATCTGTGTACAATATGGACATTTTGGTCCAAAGTCTGCATTTACTACTAACACAAAATATAATAATACAACATTCTTGCTTCGGAAGATTGTAAGAACATTGCATATCACACATACTTAACAGAATAATTCTGAAGACTGAGGAAACGTTGTTAGAAGCAGCAAGATGTTTTCCATTTGGTTATTTATGCTTATGCATAAAGAACCCATTACAGTGTGCAACATCAGCATGTGTTTTGTAGAGTGTTCGTGCTGTACTGTGATCTTGATAAGACTGCGACAAAGACCCAGCACCAGCAGCATCTTCAGTTTCAGAACACGCTTCCAGAACCCCCTCCCTGTGAAGGACACCCTCACTGCACCTTCGCACACACACAGACACACGCACACATATACACACACACACACACATG
>NC_137674.1:11377831-11382831 GCF_963989245.1 Nansenia antarctica
CTGGACATGACAAGGAGGCCTTGAAAAGAGCAAATTGGTTAGTGAGACAATAAACTTAGTTAAATTGTGTTGCATAAAGCAAGCTTTATCTTTGAACATGGAATTGCTCAAGTGGTTTTATTCTTCCTGGAATTATAATCTGGTTGTTGAACCCACCTGGGGATCAGTGAAAATTATTTGCTGTTCCGTTTTGAGCTGACCAACCGTTTTGAGCTAACCAACCTCTGCCTCAAATTTTTGCCAGGCTTTTTGAACTAGGGGAAGTCTAGTTTTGACAAGGATGCGTAACTGATGGTAGACTCAATGGTCCTCATGGTGATCACACAGCCAGACTTGGTATACTCACTGGCCACAAACAGGATCAATTCTATCTCCCATGTACTGTATAAGAATTGTTCAGATAAAATTTGGTTTGGTAAAAAAAAAAACAGAGGTTGATGTAGGCCGCACGTTTGTGGATGACCTACACAGCATTATGACCTCCAAGGAACAAAAGTGTTTCAATGTGCAGCCTAGCTCATTTCCCAGTGAATCCATGCCTGTTGACATGTATAATTCTATCATACCGTATAACCAACAATGTAAATTGAATAGAGTTAAATTACCACTTAGACCACATGTACTGACGAGCAGGGATGTGCTACTGTAAGTGGCTTTAGATCCTGAATGACTATAATGTAATACAAAGTGATGTAATGTAGTGTACCATAATGACTTTGACCATGTGACAGTCTTTACTATGCAGATGATGGAGCCGTTCCTACTTGGGATCAATAATCTATTAGAATGGTGAGATGGAACAGTGGGCGTAGTGTGTCATCACCAGAGTCTATTCGGTTGTCGGAGGGTGAAGTCGTGACGTGTTTCCGGGTCCAAAGTTGGCTGAGGCGCTGTCTTCGAAATGCCTCAGTAATAATAATAATTCATTATATTTATATAGCGCTTTTCCGAGGCTCAAAGACGCTGACAAATATGGGAAAAAACGGGAAAGTGCTGTGTCCCTTGTTGTATGAATAGATCCGAGTCTAAAAAACGATGTAGTACACTGGTACTCTGGTGGAAGGAATTTCTGGTTTGGACCCGGAATTTGCTAAACGTCACGTTTGACGTCAGACTTAACAACCGAATACTGTAATGTGGACTGACTAACATGGTGACATAGTGTTACATGGTGTTCAAGTTTCAAGTTTCAAGTTTATTGTTACGTCACATTACACAAGTGTAAGGGAGTAACATTCTTAGGCTTCGGTTCCTGACATTGCATTGCAGCACAAGACACAAGGCAATAGGCATAATTCGAGATACATGGGGTGTGCTTGGGGAAGATAGTCAATTGTCTACAGTGGGCTTGTTCATGAGCCTGATCGCCTGGGGGAAGTAGCTGTTGGTTAGCCTCTGTGTTTTGGCCCTGAGGCTCTGGAAGAGGCCTCGCCTTTTGGACGGCATCTGTTCGAACAGGCTGTGGTTGGGGTGGCTGGGATCTTTGATGATCCTCCGCGCATCCAGTGATGCGCTCGGCTGTCTGCGCCACCCTCTGTAGCGCGCTGCGAATGCCATGCCAGGCAGTGATGCACCCAGTCAGTATACTCTTGGTTGTGCCTCTGTAGAAAGCCCGCAGGATCTTCGACCCCCATGCCAAACTTCTTCAACCGCCTGAGGTGAAAAAGGCGCTGCTGTGACTTTTTCACCACCTGTTTGGTGTTCCCGATCTTTCCTCCTGAAGTTCCACCACCAGCTTCTTGGTCTTGTCAGTGTTGAGAGAGAGGTTGTTCTCCTGGCTGTACTGAGCCAGGCGGTCGACCTCTCTCCTGTAGGCCGTCTCGTCGTTGTCGTGATCAGGCCAATCACAGTGGTGTCATCAGCAAATTTAACCACTGAAGCCGAAGCTTGAGAGCAGACAGGCTTGAGCTACTAAAAATGTGAATTGAAGTTCAAGACTTTGGTCAAGACTACTGTTACGAAGAACATGACATCCTATGTTACTCAAGAAAAATATGCAGTCCATTTTTTTTCGGAACCATGCTCTAGCCTAGCCGTCTGAAGGTCTATGAGCGTCGCAGGTGCATCTCTCCATGCCCTAGAAGTCGACCCCCAGGTGCTGATATTGACAGCTGGTGTTAACGCTCATCGTCTGACGGAGTGTTGGAGAGGACGGTGAGATTGCCCAGATCTGTCAATGTCCGAGAAACCCCTCCCTGCTTCCACCTCCTACCCCCAGCCCCCCCATCTGCCTTGACTTCCAAACGACAGCCGTGTAACCCCCCCCCCCCCCCCCTTCTCCGCCTCCCCCCACCCCCCCACACACACACACGCACACACATTTACCCACCCCTCCACCGGAGATGGACACATCCCCGCGTTTCCTTCTGTTTCCCTTCTCCTGTGTTGAGAATCGATCCGCTATTAATGTGTGAGCCTCACAGAGGGAGGGGTGACAGGGGTAGAGGAAGCCAATGCTGGTTGACAGCCCCGCTCCATCTCATCAGGGGAAGTTTGCTTTGTTGTAGCCAGGGGCGGGTGCTGTCACCAGTCAGGAACGAGTGGTAATGGTCTGAATTGATGCTCTTCTCCCCTCCTCTATGGATGTGGACGGACTGGGATGATGTTGTCCCTAGACACTGATCTGAGGTCGGGTTTTACATTCTCCCATGAAAGGGTTTGGGAAGGGGTAAGCTGATCCTAAATCTGTTCCTAAGGCCAACCTCAAACAGGAATCCTGGACTGTGGGAAATAACTATAGGCCTGGTACATGGGGCCGTATTGAGCCATTGTGAACATATCCATTTTACATACCATGATACAATACTGAACTTCCCTAAGAAACCTTTCCTAACTTCCCTTGCCCCTAACTGATATGTCAAGACAGGTTTCGTTTGTCACTGAAAAGCCTTGCAACTGGGCAAAGACCACGCTTTGATTTGCTCACGATTTGACAAATCCTCGGGGGACGATAACAACAGAATGATGGTCTGACACATTGATTTGTACTTCAACGTGTGATTTACGTCTGCACTCAGAAGCAATCGTGTGAGCCCGGTGGGGTCAACCACGGAACATGTTGTGTTCTTCGCCCATCTGTCGCCTTCAGGGAGATACCGAAAAAATGTAATCCCTCTGGTGAGGTGTCAAATAAGGTCAAGCATTCTGAACACATCGAGGATAGAAATATCTGGAGGTAGATTAGGGGAACAGAAAAAGCATGTAGGTCACATGCTATTGGTATATCTAATGAAAAGAGGATAAGCGTGAAAGGTTTCATTCATTTTTTCGGACGCTGTATTTGGTCAACAGCACAGCACCTACTGTTACATACTCCTCCATACAACATTTTATCTGTGTCCAACCATCTTTTTCTCTGTCTCTCCTCCTATCCCCCTACTCTCCTCCCCCTTCTCTCTCTCTCTCTCTCTCTCTCTCATGTTATCTCTGGCTCTCTCTCTCTGCAACCCCCCATTCCTCTCTCCTCGGCTCTCTCCCATACTCCTATCATCTCCTTGAGTGAGTTCATTCTAAACTATTTATTTGTTTTATTTCCTGAGATCAGCTATAAAGAATAAACACTATTAAGCCAGCCAATCAATAATGGAACATCAGCGGTCTTAGGCCCCTCTCTCCACAACATAGATTTATACCCTGTGTCTGAGAAACATAAATCACATATTCATACATTAAATTAAAAATGTGATTGATAGTGTTGCAGAGAGTGTGTACTGTACAAAACCTCATGATATAAAAAATATATTGGTCTGGGAAATTTGGTGTGGTAATGGAAAACTATTTTTCAAATGTAATTCTGAACCCTTTTATGAGATGTCAGGGTCCTCTGTCTTCACCTTGGAGCTACAGTAGCATTAATACAAGATGTTCATTTGGGGTTACATATCTTCAGGAAACGCCAACGAGTTCACTACTACCAAGGGTTCCACTCAAAGAGAACACCCCTACTCAAAGAGAACACACTCCAAAAGAGAATGGCTGAATGAATGACTACACCTCAAAAGCAGATTTATTTTGACCTCAAAGAGCTGGTCAACATCCAATCTATCTCCTCAACGTGAGTCTAGAGAAACATGTTCATTCACAGTGTGACACAGTTAATGGGATATATACAGATTGCCATGCATTACAAGGGCCAGTGGTGATGGGAGCATTCCAGGAGAGAGAGGGAGAGAAATATGGTAGCATCCATCAGGGGACTAGGCTAGAGCAGGACTGATGGAGGGAAGGAGGGAGAGAGGGAGAGAGGGAGAGGGTGGGGGGGGGGGAGGTATTCTGCCAAGGACGTTTAAGAGAGCTGTCAGAGGATGGTGATCTACGGAGCACCCTATCGGCTAAACCTACATCCCAGCATGTGTGTGATTCCCTACAGTGAGAGTTTCCAATGTTCATACTGCCATGGCAACTGATACTGCACCCCAAGGTGGTGACAAGAGCGAAGTGAAGGATGTTTAAAAAGATATTTGGACAATTCGAGCTGATTAGATAGCTGATCAGCTCATGGATTACAGGAAGATGAAGAGTGGAAATGGTGTTAAATATCAAGTCAACTGAACAGGGTTATGTCATACTGTTTGTTGTAGTCGTCATGCATTTTCTCTACCTAAGCTCTCATGGGCAAGCAAGGAGAACCAGGGGAAATGTTTCAGCAATATTTTAACATGAGCACAAGTCGGCTTTGATAATACGAAAGCATTGTGGACTTTCTCTGTCAAATGGACACTCGTGAGCTTAGAATTATAAGGTTCTATCTCCGTTTAGGGTAGTTCAGAGATATTGAGCGTCAACGTTTTTACATTCCATTATGTTTTGTGAGATGGAACCTTCGTATTTTATTAATTACTAACTCGAAAATTTCAACATTTTAAAAATAACACCACACAGGCATTAATAAACACCTAATGGATCAGATTATGTAAAAAACTAAATTTTGACCAAAAATAGAGATATAACCTTATAATTCTAACGTCACGCACTGTCAAACGGACTCACAGAGTCACTAT
>NC_137674.1:11385331-11392831 GCF_963989245.1 Nansenia antarctica
TCTAGCTGTCTCCTGCCCTCTCTAGCTGTCTCCTGCCCTCTCTAGCTGTCTCCCGCCCTCTCTAGCTGTCTCCTACCCTCTCTAGCTGTCTCCTACCCTCTCTACCTGTCTCCTGCCCTCTCTAGCTGTCTCCTGCCCTCTCTAGCTGTCTCCTGCCCTCTCTACCTGTCTCCTGCCCTCTCTAGCTGTCTCCTGCCCTCTCTAGCTGTCTCCTGCCCTCTCTAGCTGTCTCCTGCCCTCTCTAGCTGTCTCCGGCCCTCTCTAGCTGTCTCCTGCCCTCTCTAGCTGTCTCCTGCCCTCTCTAGCTGTCTCCTGCCCTCTCTAGCTGTCTCCGGCCCTCTCTAGCTGTCTCCTGCCCTCTCTAGCTGTCTCCTGCCCTCTCTAGCTGTCTCCTGCCCTCTCTAGCTGTCTCCTGCCCTCTCTAGCTGTCTCCGGCCCTCTCTAGCTGTCTCCTGCCCTCTCTAGCTGTCTCCTGCCCTCTCTAGCTGTCTCCTGACCTCTCTAGCTGTCTCCTGCCCTCTCTAGCTGTCTCCTGCCCTCTCTAGCTGTCTCCTACCCTCTCTAGCTGTCTCCTACCATCTCTAGCTGTCTCCTGCCCTCTCTACCTGTCTCCTGCCCTCTCTAGCTGTCTCCTGCCCTCTCTAGCTGTCTCCTGCCCTCTCTAGCTGTCTCCTGCCCTCTCTAGCTGTCTCCTGCCCTCTCTAGCTGTCTCCTACCCTCTCTACCTGTCTCCTGCCCTCTCTAGCGGTCTCCTGCCCTCTCTAACTGTCTCCTGCCCTCTCTAGCTGTCTCCTGCCCTCTCTAGCTGTCTCCTGCCCTCTCTACCTGTCTCCTGCCCTCTTTAGCTGTCTCCTGCCCTCTCTACCTGTCTCCTGCTCTCTCTAGCTGTCTCCTGCCCTCTCTAACTGTCTCCTGCCCTCTCTAGCTGTCTCCTGCCCTCTCTACCTGTCTCCTGCCCTCTCTAGCTGTCTCCTGCCCTCTCTAGCTGTCTCCTGCCCTCTCTAGCTGTCTCCTGCCCTCTGCAGCCCCAGCAGCAGCAGCCCTAGGCAGCCCTGGATCATCCGTTGAGCAGCCAGACTGTTAACCAGAGGAGTCAGTGGTGCCAGAGGTACGCTGCACAGGGACCATTCCTAAAGCTTAATGATATGAGAAGTGTTCCCCACCGCGGAGGGTATTCATCACAGCGCTGTAGCGCTATACATCTCTCAGCAGCGTTTTACTACGAGAAGGGGGACATTCCTTCACATCGTAGTAAGCGGGGGGATTTATTTTTCCCCACTTCCCTCGGGCCACGCACATTTCTCATCTCTACTTAAAGAAGCTCTATTTTAAGCCTGTGTGAGGTCAGAACAGTGTGTGTGTGTGTGTGTGTGTGTGTGTAAGGACAGTTTCTTTAGAAGTGGCTACGCTAATTGGGAAATAAAAGGCAATTGGTGGGATGGAAATGGAATTTATGGAATCACCTGGTCCGCCCCCCAATCCCCCACCCACCGACATACACACACACACACACACACACACACGCACACACACACACACATATGCCCAAACACTCTCTCCCACATGTATGTGAACACCAGGGGCGGATTTAGGA
This sequence comes from Nansenia antarctica, assembly GCF_963989245.1. Taxonomy (NCBI): domain Eukaryota; kingdom Metazoa; phylum Chordata; class Actinopteri; order Argentiniformes; family Microstomatidae; genus Nansenia; species Nansenia antarctica. The sequence continues at coordinate 11,386,926 of NC_137674.1, forward strand.
TCGTAGGAGATCCGGGGCTTAGCCCAGAGGGAGAATATAATGTGCGCGCTCTTTTGCCTTCAACCTTCAACTTACCACCACCTTAAAGCGGACAAAAGGCACTGGAGAACACATATACATTCACACCCTTTAATTAAGCAAACTAATTGTGGTGGTTCTGGGCACAGAGGGAGGTCAGCACACGTAGCTCCCCCTGCCAGTCACCATCATTTATATTTGTATAGAATTACATAATTGATGGGCTGAGGCTAGTTATGTTACAGTATGTATATCAGGGCAGACTCTGTGCTCACCACTTATATTGTATTTAGAGTATTGTCCTGTGTTATATGACGATATATTACATGTATTGTTGGCCTGTGTATAGTACTGTGAAATCAAATCCCCCCTGGGACATTAAACAAACTTAGTTAGTTAGCGTTACATCTTAGGATAGATTTGAGTCATGTTCTGTATACATACTACCATAAGGGCATACTTAATGTGGTTACTCCATGTTTACTAGCTGTAACATTAACGTTACATCATTCTTTTTCACTTGTGAATAACCACTTCATTCCATCTGTTTTTCAAATAAAGTCCATTCCATTCCATTCCATTCCATTCCATAAGTATTATCCTTTGTTTGATTTCTTACCATGTACCGTAACAGTACCTTGCTATGTGTCATTTTCATTATAACATAACGTTATGTTATGATAGCCAGCTAGCATTAGCAAACCGGAAAAGTAGTGTCAGTGAGTCAGTCACCTTTCTAATAAGATTCACAAACCTGAAACATCATCTATGTCATCACTGCTGGTGATGTCATTGTTGTCAGCTGCTGATACGGCTGCTGCAACAGTTCTTGGCGCTTGTTTTGTTGAAAACAACTTTGGGATATCCATCCTTACACTTTTGCAAGTCAGGCACTGATTGAGATCACTTCTTCTTCAGGGCAGGGTAGGCTACGCAGTATGCAGGCTAATGTCGCGCAGCTGCTGCCTCTCTGTTGGACTCCGGTACTGCACGTTACTCACGAGAGTTTTTTTATTTATTTATTTATTTATTTATTTTTTAAGTAAAACATTCGGGGCTTTTCAGAAAACATCTGGGGCTTGAGCCCCAGTAGCCACCCCCTAGCGCCGCCCCTGGTGAACACACACACACACGCACGCACGCACGCACACACGCACGCACGCACGCACGCACACACACACACACACACACACACACACACACACACACACACACACACACATTTCCTCTATGACTCATGTTAGTCAGTCTACATTACAGTATTCGGTTGTTAAGTCTGACGTCAAACGTGACGTTTAGCAAATTCCGGGTCCAAACCAGAAATTCCCTCCACCAGAATACCAGTGTACTACAGCGGTAGAATGACAGTTCAATCGTTTTTTAGACTCGGATCTATTCATACAACAAGGGACACAGCACTTTCCCGTTTTTTCCCATATTTGTCAGCGTCTTTGAGCCTTGGAAAAGCGCTATATAAATATAATGAATTATTATTATTACTGAGGCATTTCGAAGACAGCGCCTCAGCCAACTTTGGACCCGGAAACACGTCACGACTTAACAACCGAATAGACTCTGGTGATGACACACTACGCCCACTGTTCCATCTCACCATTCTAATAGATTATTGATCCCAAGTAGGAACGGCTCCATCATCTGCATAGTAAAGACTGTCACATGGTCAAAGTCATTATGGTACACTACATTACATCACTTTGTATTACATTATAGTCATTCAGGATCTAAAGCCACTTACAGTAGCACATCCCTGCTCGTCAGTACATGTGGTCTAAGTGGTAATTTAACTCTATTCAATTTACATTGTTGGTTATACGGTATGATAGAATTATACATGTCAACAGGCATGGATTCACAGGGAAATGAGCTAGGCTGCACATTGAAACACTTTTGTTCCTTGGAGGTCATAATGCTGTAGGTCATCCACAAACGTGTGGCCTACATCAACCTCTGTTTTTTTTTTTACCAAACCAAATTTTATCTGAACAATTCGTATAGATGGGAGATAGCATTGATCCTGTTTGTGGCCAGTGAGTATACCAAGTCTGGCTGTGTGATCACCATGAGGACCATTGAGTCTACCATCAGTTACGCATCCTTGTCAAAACTAGACTTCCCCTAGTTCAAAAAGCCTGGCAAAAATTTGAGGCAGAGGTTGGTTAGCTCAAAACGGTTGGTCAGCTCAAAACGGAACAGCAAATAATGTTCACTGATCCCCAGGTGGGTTCAACAACCAGATTATAATTCCAGGAAGAATAAAACCACTTGAGCAATTCCATGTTCAAAGATAAAGCTTGCTTTATGCAACACAATTTAACTACGTTTATTGTCTCTAACACTAACCAATTTGCTCTTTTCAAGAGTAACGAAAAAACGGAGGGGCTGTTGTTCCCTTCTGCTCAAAGCCAATATATTGGTCGCTTGCAGCCAACGTTCCATCCAAGCCAGGTCGGCCAATCACGTGTCTCATTCACATCCACTATTCACACTGCCTGAGCTCAGAGCCCACCTCAGTCCTTCAACCTGTTCATCCGTCTCTGTCTCTGTCTCTGTTTCTGTCTGCTCAGTAGGGTCATCAGCCATTCTCATAGAGGTAATTCCGGCTCAGGAGTGCATGTGGCCAGCACTGCGGAAATTCATTTTTTGGTTTAATTTCAGGACTATTGATCGGAGAGCGCTTTATGGCTGTATGACATCCATAATCACAACAACAGTATGACAGCGCTGATAAATAACAGGGCAGACGGAGGGAGAGAGGGAGGGATAGAGGCAGAGGGGGATGGAGGAAAGGGAGAGCCCAGTTCCATCTCTCACAGCTCTCTGTATTAGTTACCCCCTCCCCCACCCTCCTCCTTCACCTGATTGATCTGACTTCAGCGAGTATAAATTAGTTTTCTTTCCAAACTCAGCTGAAATCTGTTTGTTTGAGATTGCATGAAAGCATTGGAGCTGCTGTGCTACAGTAATTAGTAAGGTAACTTTCATATCTGACAATTAGTGAAGCAATTACTGCAGTCACGGCAACTGAACTCATGAGGAGTCAAATGTATTTGTTGTAAGTCACATTGGAAAAAGGCGTCTGTTAGATGTTAAAAATGTTAATGTGGGGTGCTTGGTGGCGTAGTGGACTAAGCGTTGACCATGTAACCGCAGGGTTCCTGGTTCGATTCTGGCCGTTGACATGTCCTGCATGTCATCCCTTCTCTTTCTCTAACGCATCCTTCCTGTCAAAATCTCTACTGTCTCTATCGCAATAAAAATATGAGTGGGACTGCCCCACTCAGAAAAAAGAACAAAAAATAAATAAAAATGTTAATGTGATGAGGAGCCATGGCCAAACTGATATGTAACTGTAAGAGATAAGAGAGTTTATGAGCGTTATGTGAATAATAGAGACCAACAGTATTGTGTTTTGCAATATCCAGTTCTGTAAAGTACGGTACCTGTCTCAATGAAAATAGGTTACAGGCAGGTTTGCCAGGATGTGGATAAATGAGAGGTCACCTGTTGGGAGTTTTATCTATTTTCATGCATTTTATTTCCCCCTAACAGGTCAGCTGCATTTAGCTTTAACTGCCCGTAGCAAGTCAGATTCATTTACATCCCAACTGGGATGGCCATTGGCCTGGAGAGATGCATAGATATTATTTATGGTATAAACCTAACATAATTTTTGGTTTCTCTTGAATGATAGTTTAGTTATACATAGTAAGATATATTTACCAATGTATAAACTACATAAATACCATTTATAGAATACCATGACATCATCTGTTCTTTGATATTTAAGACGACATGGGATGTCCTTGTTCTATTTCAATCGTTTTATTGAGTACTTATGGAAAAATGCAAAGCCACATTTCCAGACCTGTGTTACTATGACTAATACCCAGGCCTGTGTTCTGTGTTGATGTCATTTTGTCTTCAACAGTGCAACTAAATACCCAGGCCATTTCAATCTGTCAGGCAGTCAGACATACAGTAGGGTCAGTCCAGTGGGCAGGCTGGCAGGAGCCAGGGCATAGTGGAAAACAGACCTTATGGCACTCCAATACACACAGTACCATCCCCATCTTTAACCTATCTTCACACTGCCCACCTCACCTACACTCACCCAAACTCACCCACACTCACCCAACTTGACCCCAGGGCTTACGCCAGCATGAGTAAGAGAGAGAGAGAGAGCTGGACAATGATGTAAGAATGTGTAACATGATGTTTTCTTTTATTACAGCTGCTGGTATGAGAACAATATCGATGTTGGTCATTGTTTACATTTTACATTTTTGGCATTTAGCAGACGTCTTATTCCAAAGCGACTTACAATCAATAAATTTGAATACTGAGCATGTGAATCAGCAGTCCACCATTCGTTGCAGGAAGAGTACTCTAGCTCGGGCCCGGGGCCACTGATAGAAGGAAAAACCTTCTCCCTATTATCGCCTTCTACTAAAACGTTTTTTTTTTATTATTTTTTTTTTTTCTGGAGAAACTGAGAAACAGTACAAGGGGGGCAATAGAAGTTCTTAGGGACACAGTAGAGGGGAAAGCGGGTGTCTTTAGGAGACGTAGTGGTGAGGGTCAGAAGATGTCTCAGGAGGAGCAGTTAAGATGTAACCTGAAGAGATGGGTCTTCAGTCTACGACGGAAGATGGGTAGTGACTCTGCCGTTCTGACAGCCGTTGGGAGCTCATTCCACCAGCGGGGAGCCAGTGTTGTGAAGAGACGTGATCGGGCAGCCCGACTGCTGTGTAGAGGAGGTGGGGCCAGTCGGCCAGCCGAGGTGGAGGAGCGGAGTGAGCGGGCAGGGGTTTGGGGGGTTACCATTTCCTTCAGGTAGGCAGGGGCTGTCCCTTTAGCTGCCTGGTATGCAAGCACCAGGGTCTTGAATCTGATGCGAGCTGCTATCGGGAGCCAGTGCAGGGTGCGAAGGAGAGGGGTGACATGCGAGTATTTGGGGAGGTTGAATACCAGCCGGGCAGCAGCATTCTGGATGAGCTGCAGAGGTCTAATGGCTGAAGCGGGGAGCCCAGCCAGGAGTACATTGCAGTAATCCAGGCGGGAGATGACCAGTGCCTGGGTCAAGAGTTGCGCTGCCTCTCTGGTAAGGAATGGTCGTATCCTTCTGATGTTGTAGAGGAAGAATCTGCAGGAGCGAGCCGTTGCTGCAATGTTCTCCGCACAGGAGAGTCGGTTATCCAGGATCACTCCAAGGTTCTTGGCTGTCAGGGAGGGGGTTACAGTAGAGTTCTCCACTGTGATGGAGAAGTCTTGGAGACGGCAGGCTTTCCCGGGAATGAAGAAGAGCTCGGTCTTGTTAAGATTGAGCTTGAGATGGTGGTCAGCCATCCAAGTTGAAATGTCAGCGAGACATGCTGAGATACGGGTTGCCACGTGTACATCAGACGGGGGGAAGGACAGGAAGAGTTGAGTGTCGTCTGCGTAGCTGTGGTAGGAGAGCCCATGTGAAGAGATTACCGAGCCAAGAGACTTGGTGTAGAGGGAGAAGAGTAGGGGCCCTAGGACGGAACCCTGGGGTACTCCAGTGGAGAGGGTTCGTGGAGAAGATAGCGATTCTCTCCAGGTCACCTGGTAGGAGCGGCCCGCCAGGTAGGAAGAAAACCAGGAGTGTGCGGTGCCAGAGATGCCCAGGTCTGAGAGGATGGAGAGAAGGATCTGTTGTGGAGTTCAAATGGCCATGCAGCCAGTGGAGAGGCTGGACATAAAGCACACCTCTCTAAGCAGCCAGGGCTACAGGAGGGCTGGGAGGGCAGGAGGGGGCTGAGAAAAACGAGGGAGGGTGAAGAAGGGTGAGGGAGGGTGAGGGAGGGTGAGGCGGGTCGAGGGCTCCGGCTAATAAAATGTCTCAA
>NC_137674.1:11405331-11412831 GCF_963989245.1 Nansenia antarctica
CAGTACTTACAGAGCGCATATAAGCATGTCTTTGTCTACAGTACAGTAAGTGGCTGTAATAGGCCCTACTCTAAGCACTGCCATATTCTAATGGGTTGTTATGTCCAGTGTACTTTCATAAGTGCTTATCCAAACTTTCTGCTAATCCAACACAGTGATAATACGGAGGAACCATTTTCCTTAATAGCTGCTCTCTAAACTACTACACCCACTTTAAATACAGGTTGCAGCCGGCGACACAGGAAAAGCAACTAAAACTAAACAAACCCCAAAAAAAACACACAAATATCTTTAGTGAATGCACAAAAACTATCCCTTGCTAACTTTTTTTTCTCCTTCTAAATTACAGTGTTGGACCTCTCTGTACGCCTGTCGCTGCGGGACAGTCTCCCGTGGAATGTGTTACAGGGCGAGAAAGTGGCTGTAAAAACAGGGAAGGAGGAATTCCTTGGTGGCAAATTAGGCATTCCTAATGGAGGGGGGACTTACTGCTGTTTGCTCTAACAGCAGGGAACAGTTAATTTGGGTAATTGGCCCATCTAATGAACACTGGGTGGTTGGAGGACAGGACTTCTAGATCTTTCTCAGTCTTCAAGGATGGAAAGTGGTAGTGTGTCTGTCCTCACCTCTCTAACACACTGTCAGCCTCAGTAGATAATCAGGCAAACTCTGTTACCCTAGTATTGTGTGTGTGTGTGTGTGTGTGTGTGTGTGTGTGTGTGTGTGTGTGTGTGTGTGTGTGTGTGTGTGTGTGTGTGTGTGTGTGCGTACGTGCATGCGTGCATGTATGTGTGTGTGTGTCTGTCTGTCTGTCTCTTTCTCTCTTTCTCTCTCTCTCTCTCTCTCTGTCTGTCTCTCTCTCTCTCTCAATCTCTTACTCTCTCTCTCACTCTCTTACCCTCTCTCTCTCTCTCACTCTCCCTCATTCTGACCTTTTGCTCCTCTCTCCTCCTCTCCCTTCTCTCTCCTTTCCTCCTCCGCATAGTGCATAGCTGTGGCAAGTTGCTACTTTGTAATTACGCCCTGTTCAACATGCCTAAAATACATATAGTGTGTGTGTGTGTGTGTGTGTGTGTGTGTGTGTGTATGTGTGTGTGTATCTGTGTGTATCACAGGGACATATTGGGTGAATAAATGAAACAGGCTTTGACGCTCAGAGAAGCAGTAAATAACAGGGAGCAGGTATTATTCACTGTAACTTGAAGACCCATGGATTAGGTTGCAGTAATTAACAAAGAGCGAGTTTAACCATTTCAATCCATCCCGTTGCAAAGTAATTGGTGACATGCTGTGATCTGAGATCCGTGGAAATCGGCGCAGTGCGGCATGCTGGGATTAGTAGTCTGAGAGAGAGATGGAGGCTAATGGTAGATGGAGCGTTTGATGTGTCCTGAGGTGGTGGCCACAATGACACGGCTGATTGACACGGGACAGGGTAATGACAGAGCGCTGGGGTGAGGGGGGCCAACATGGCTGTGGTGGATCTGGATGTCTGCTCTTAATTGAGAGGGACACAGTTTGAATGTCTGAGGACCTACTGGATTTAAAAAGGTTACAAGTGTTGATGAACATTCTGTTCCCCTGTCCATTCATAAATAAACTGCCTATGCTAACTTGGAGTTGGTTGATTGTGATGTTTTTGGGGACAGACTGGTTTAGGGAGTAGACACAGGAAGTGACCTCTGACCTGGAAGATGTAGTCCCCCGGACTGATGTCTGTGATGTCGATCCACTGGCAGTCGATGTCATGGCGATACGTATCCCAGCAACCAACAGAGATGCCCTGGTCGCCCATGTTGTAGCAGGAGAAACGCTTGTGCAGACCTATTAGACAACCGACATGTTAGAGCAGGAGAAACACTTCTGCATTCAATGACCTTGTCAACACTGGGAGCGCCAAGCCATTTCGCCCCATCTGGGGTCAGATAACCCCTAGTGTTTAGAATGGGAGGCTGTTACTGACACACAAAGATCACTAGATGGGGCCTTTAGTACATTAGCATGCAAGTAGCTGCCTGCCGCCATTTATTTATCCAAAATAAATTGCCACACTTCTGCTTGCTTCTTCTGTGGCTCTGACTGCGGAGCTGCTACTGCCAGGCCTATCTTTATACACTGAGTTGTGCCTGCAACGCCCACGGCACACGTGAGGCGGGAGTCCTAATCGAAATAAATTGCCACACTTCTGCTTGCTTCTTCTGTGGCTCTGACTGCGGAGCTGCTACTGCCAGGCCTATCTTTATACACTGAGTTGTGCCTGCAACGCCCACGGCACACGTGAGGCGGGAGTCCTAATCTCTAGATGGCGTGTCGCGACCACCAGCGTGAGACACGCTTGAGACGCGAACCTCACACGCGCCTTACGGCTGCTCTAACCTGTTGACATGGGCGTCAAAATTTAGCGTTTGAGCTTGAGCTTGCCGTTTGCGGTGTGTTTGAGCTCTAAGAGGAGCCTTTGTCAAGTCTTATAACATTTTGGCAATGTCAAGAATGCGCTTCATATATGTGCATTCTTATATAATATATATATTATATGCGCTTCAAATTCATATTCTTATGTCCTTCAATATGTGCTTCATAGTGCTTCATGCGCGACGACTCTTTGTCCATTACCATTACCAATCCCTGCGACATTCTCGCAGTGAATTCAGGCAATACACCCTGCGACATCTGCTGATATGAAAGAGTAATGCAGCTTAAAAAAAATGGCGGCACAGGCACAAGTACACAGAAATAGCAAAATAGCTTTATACTAGCTTATCCTGATGAGATTTCGAAAGGATACTGTAAGGACACTGGGTGGTAAAGCGCACATATTTAGGAAAAGTCATGAAAGGAGGGTCCTTTTTTTTTACTCACATGACCCCACCTGTGGCGCTTCTGATGTTAAGGATTCATTTGTATGAATTGTATGAAATAGTTTTCATACTATTGTGAAAGTGGCGTTACCTTCAGGGCAGTACGTGTCCTCCAGACAGAAGCTGGCCTTGTGGCCCTCGGCCACCCTGGTTCCGTTCAGAGTCAGCAGGTCGTAGTGGGTGAACACTTCAATGCTGTGGTAGTGCCTGGTGAAAAACAACAGAGTTACAGAATTAGGCTATGTATACGTGTGTGTGTGTGTGTGTGTGTGTGTGTGTATGTGTGTGTGTGTGTGTGTGTGTGTGTGTGTATGTGTGTGTGTGTGTGTGTGTGTGTGTGTGTGTGTGTGTGTGTGTCTGTGTGTGTGGTGCGTGCGTGCATACATGTGTGCGTGCGTGCATGAGTGTGTGTGTGTGTGTGTGTGTGTGTGTGTGTGTGTGTGTGTGTGTGTGTGCTAGGGGAAATCAGAACAGTAGGACCCTATGGCCCGTAGCCTAGTGACCTCATCGCTAGAACATGAGGCTGGGTGTCACGGTAACACCTCTCACAGAAGCTTGTTTTAGCGCTCGCTTGCTTGCGCCACTCACAGCCCTGTTTACCCATTCGGAGTGAATGGAAGGCTTTGAAACACACACACACACCCACACTCACATACATCTCTCTTGTGTTATTATAAGAGATTAACACAGGTGGGTCTAGCCCAGGTCCACCCGACACCCCTGTCCTCTGGACAACTACCTGCCTGTGTCACACACAGTGGGTTAGTAGTCCTTAACACACATACGTGGGGCAGACAGCTAATGAATCTGGAAAGATGACAACACTATAACAGGCCACCCGTAACCTGCAGACAGACTTGACAAAGAAAACACTGTGGTGTTAAAATGGTTCCTGCTTTGCTTATGACGACAACCAGAAAAGCGTTAGGGTTAGCAGTTCGACGTTCAGGAGAGTGGAATGAGTAGAGCCGTGGACGATATTTCATGTTTGTCAGACTGACTGACTGACTAACTGACAAAGGTTTCTATGTGTTTCTCTGAGCCAGGACAACCAACCATCTACTGAGAAGCTGAGGTCACGTTTTAACATGTTTTCTCACAAATTCAATTAAGCTCAAAGAGCAATTATGCCCCAACAGTGCTACAATAGAGTTCTGTGGTGATGTGAGTCAGATGTTCCAGGTGCAACCTCATTTGTAACCGCTTATGTTCAGTGATGTACAGCCACAAAAGATGAAAGAAAAAGATATTCTAGACCACAGTTTCCACTACCAGACAATTATACTGACCGACAACCACAACCAACCACAACCAACCACAACCAACCATGACAACCTTTCCACTTTCTCCAAACTCCCACAACCAAAAGTACACACGGTGCAACAACCCACCTGCAACCAGCGATGCTAGAGTTACGCTGACGCTACGCAAAAGAGAAGAGTCGCACAACATTACAATTCAGCCTCCTTACATTAGCTTTCTAAAAACTCCCAATTCCCACAACACCCTGCAGTACCTGTGGCACTGGTGCCAGGTCCAGGTCTCTCTCGTGGCTCTGGGGCGGAAGTCAGCCCGTCCCATGTTCATGATGCGAGAGGAGAACCGGAGGAGGCGGCGGTGTCCGTAGGGCCAGTTCATACGGGCGGCCGAGGACGACAGGCAGTTCTCCTCGTTGGCACAGCTCAGCAGGTGCAGAGGGCGGTCCTCCAGGTACGCCGTCTCCTGGACCAACTGGGCGTCCAACACCAGGTCAGGGGCAGCTAGCAGGGGTCAGAGGTCAAAGGTTAAGCCACGTGGCACAGACTCTTAATTAGGTGCAGGACACAGAGGGACGCTGAGATGACTCACTCTCCGAACAGGTGACCCCAGCGGCCTTAGTGCCGCCCCCTCGCGGGCAGTGGACATGGGTGTTACGGCGACAGTGTTGGACCGACAGCTCGGTTCCGACACAGTGGGTCCCGCTCAGAAGCACCTCTGCGGCGTTAGGGTCCCCAGCCCAGTACCACGTCTCCTACAGAGAGAGACAGAGACGGGGAGATGGTTAGAAATTACTAACATAGGTTTGGACAACGGCAAATATATTCGAAAACAACATTGCCAATATCCAGGTAAACCAGAAATGGTCATCGGTCAGTCTTAGTCAGGTACGGTTCTCACCTGGTGCGCTTCTGAGGCGAAACCCAGCCCGAGCTGTTTACACACCACCATGGCCTCGTTGATGCCCCAGTTCTCACTGCAGACCGCCCCCCAGCGCTTGCGGCCCCCCACCTCCATCAACACCTCCACGCGCCCCTCGCCTGGCTCCCTGCCTCCCGCCAACCGCACCTGGGGGAGAAAGAAGAAGAAGAAAAAAAAACATGAGAAACCATAAATGTATAATATCCATTTTTAATCTTAATGATGATTTGATTGTCAAATATGCTGAGTGTCGAATGTGTGTCTCACCGTGTTCTCCAGGCCCATCTTGGGAACATTGCAGCGTACGGAGGCGTCCTGGGTGTGTTTGAACGTCCACAGAGGAACCTCCTGGAAGTTACAGTCTAGGAGAGAGTGCTCGGTCCCCCTACACTGTACACTGTTCATATGGATGGGACCAGTGCCTGCAGAGAGAGAGAGTGAGAGGGTGAGGCATGAATACCACACCTAGCAATCGTACAGGCATCTCTCATCTGTGTTGACACTTAACATGTCAACCCACCCAACTCACCTACCCCTTCACCCCCAAACACACACACACAAAAGTGAAAGTTCTAAGGGTGGATGGGGGGGCGGTTAAACCATTACACACATATATCTGCCATTCGTTTGTTCGTGAAAACATGCTTTCCCCACCGCAACTCCACCTCAACAACAAAAGGTTGTTATCTCTATCAGGCTGTCTGACTGTCTGCCAGCGTAGTGATGATGATAACAACATCACAGTACTCAGGGATCAGTTCCACATCATTACCGCCATTTGGTTTCCCAACAAAACAAAAACATGGTTATAAACACACCCCACACCCGGCACGGCAGACAAGCTGTCTACAGAAGAGAAGACATGGTCAAGGCTAAACTCACACTTGGCTTGTCTCCACATGCTATTGAATGTACACAACAACATAAACCCAGATAATACAGCAATGTAATAATTATTCTTCTACCACTGTCTATGGAATGATAAGTGTCGTAGAACAAATACTGAAGTGCGACAATAATGGCCATGAAGACACAATGGGGAAGGCCATGGAAGCTGGGAAGATGAGGTCACCGCGGAAAAACACACAGAGGCAATTGTGACCACAGAATCAGAGAGAGAGGGCAGAGGCATGAGAGAGTATATTGCAGATTGTAGGTCTGTGCTGGTCTAGTTCAACATTGGTTATCACAGATTGTAGGCTTGACTCCATATTGGTCATAATGAGTGGGTTCTAGTCCACCCACACTAAACAGGAAAAACTAAAAACACTTCCTCAAGAAATGACAAAACAATCACTCTGTGTCTGTGAAAGGCCATTGGGTAGATAGATATGAACAGCTACTGTTTAAGCGGTGGCCAACATGGTTTGAACTGCGGGCCACATGTGTGGCCCCGTGTATTGGTCTGTGGGCCGCAGAACATAAAGAGGCGCCAACTCCCACGCACACGCATGACCGCGTCGCACTACTACCAGTAATATACCACTACCAGTAATATATTATCTCATTTTGAAAGTGATAGTTTAATTTGGCACACAAATATATAAAGTTATAATACTATATTATTAAGAAATAAATGTACATGCGTGTTCTCCACCAACCTCTTGAGGTTTGGTATGAGTGAGGTTCAGAAACATCTTATTTCAGCTAGATTTCCATCAGTCAGACTGTTGCGTTTCTTGTCTTTTATGTGTCCCATTGCCGAGAAAGTCTGCCTGCATGTGTAGGTTGAGCCCAAAAAAACTGCTTTGCACCAGCCAGTCGATAATCTGCTCTCTTCAGCTGCTTAATGCAGTCCTCATGCATCACACACACCTCCGTCAACTCTTCCTCAAATTGCTTTTTGTCAAGTCCAAGTCGGTCACAAACGGTGACACTATTTGTTGTTGCAAAGCACAAATCTATCCACGCAACAAATCTATCCATTTTAACGGACAATTGGGAACCGAGCTAACGTTAACAGCTTTACAGGGATGCAATGTTATGTTATATGTCTCTCCTGGCGCAATTTTAGTGTCATTCTCTTGATGGATTAGTGCAAAATAGCTTAACCCAAAATGGTTCATACACTATATGGACAAAAGTATGCGGACACAATTATAGTCTGGGGCTGTTTTCATGGTTTGGGCTAGGCCCCTTAGTTCCAGTAAAGGGAAATCTTAATGCTACAGCATCCAACATTCTAGAGAATTGTACGCTTCCAACTTTGTGGCAACAGTTTTCGGAAGGCCCTTTCCAGTTTCAGCATGACAATACCCCCATACACAAAGTGAGGACTATAATGATATGGTTTGCCGAGTTTGGTCTGGGAGAACATGACTGGCCTGCACACAGAGCTCTGACCTCAACCCCATCAAACACCTTTGGGATGAATTGGAACGCCGACTGCAAGCCAGTCCTTCTCGCCCAACATCAGTGCCCGACTTCATTAATGCTCTTGTGGATGAATAGGAGCAAATCCCTG
>NC_137674.1:11417831-11447831 GCF_963989245.1 Nansenia antarctica
TCTCTACCCAGAATCCCTTTTTCTGCGCCATCACGCTCAGCCTGGGAAGGACATGAGAGGTCTTAAAAGGCGTATGACACATGGTTCTGCTTATAAACTGCTTATACGGCATTATTCAATATATTGATTTCCATTAGTAATCATTGAATGTCTTTCTTGCATTGCATGCACGTAACCTATAACCTTTTATTCAGATCATAATGACTCAATAAATACAGAAAAAACACAACATGCAACAAATGCTAAAATATAGATTGGAGAGGGAAAGGAGTTTTTGGAGTTAGGTCAGATGTTCTAAGACAAATATATGTGTTACCTTGTGGAGGGATCTGCAACCTTTGTGTCCCATATTTTCCTGTAAAAGAACAGAAAAGTAGAAACAGGATGTTACTATCTCCTCCGTATATTTGTAGAGGTCGGTGACACACCTATCGTGCTGTGAGGTGAGGTGGCTAATGTTCCCCTGCAGAGACACAGTGGTGGTAGTAGGATCCTGTCTGATGTTTGTTTAACATGGTCCATATGCCACACAGGCAGTGCCACACATCGATGCCATACACCAGGATCACACACACACACACACACACACACACACACACACACACACACACACACACTGGTTATCGGGGTCCTTATTGGGTCATGTAACAAAGCCTCCTACCTCCCACACTGGGCTTATGGATGAATATATAAGCATGTAGAAATGTGTTACGGAGAGAAAGCACCATAGTGTTGTGTGTGGGTTGATGGTAAATGCAGAGTTTGGCGTCGTTGTGGTGATGTAGTGATGTCATAAGAACTCATTGTTCTTGTTCTGTCTGACCAAGTCCACTTCCCGTCTGCTGCTTTTATGTTCAGTATATTTGCATCTGGAATGTCTAGGCCATGTCTAGGCTACATGTATGTTTAGAATGTGTGGTCAGTTTACCGTGAACCAGGCTCAAGGGAGAGAACAATGCTACACAACACTGCTTCCAATGTCAGATTACAGTGGGGGTGACGGTACCAGAACTAGGACTTATTTTCTTAGTTTAGACATTTTCAAGATATTTGATACTAGAGCTGCCACCCTCAGGTCTCGTCTTCCTTGCAAATTAGGACCTCGGACCTCAATGGTACTTCCTGATCAAATTAAGGTAAAAAAATAAATGTATGTATATACTATATATATATATATATATATATATATATATATATATATATAGAGAGAGAGAGAGAGAGAGAGAGAGAGAGAGAGAGAGAGAGAGAGAGAGAGAGTGCCCTGCAAAAGTAATGGGACAGTGAAGTTGAAATCAAACAGTTACTATGAGGTTAAGGTAGAGATCTGGTGGGGTCAATGGGATCGCAGACTTAAGGCAGTTATTGCATGCAAAGGATTATTGACCAAATATCAAACATGAGTGGCTGATTTGGTCATTTGATAAATCTGTCCCATTACTTGGGTATCCTGAAATTACTTGGGTATCGTGAAACCAATATGTACACAAATACTTTAACCACACAGTAATTTGCTTCCAAACGTATGGAGTGTAGAGCCGAAAGAAGAAAAAAAGCTTCACTGACAAAGACGCATTGCTTACGCAGGACACTGTATAAACATCACTTGTCCAGCAGACCTAAGATTTGTGAGTATCTGAAGAACAATGTTTCAACCAAAGACCAAATACATGACATTTGGAAACTGCTCCTTTTGTAACCACACATACTGGTAAGCTATAAAAAACCGTTCCATTCAATGGTTACAAACGCCATTGCTGGGAAATCAGGGTTTGACCAAACACACGTACACAAACAAACACTCAGAGTCGGGCATGCACTCCCCTCTCGCTGGTCAGCACGTACGAGAAAGGAAAGAACCAAAAGAACGTTGATTCATAAAACAGTTGGGTCTCCCGGAAAGGCTCCAAGGAGAGCCAACCCCTGGTGTCCCCCACACAGGCCAAACCAAGATGCCCTCAAGCCTGCCTAAAAGATACACACACACACACACACACACACACACACACACACACACACACAGAATATCAGCTGCCCCAAAGACCCAGTGCTGACCCGAAAAAGAGCACCTAACACACACTTGCTCACAAGCAAACACTCAACTGGAACAGCCAATCGGCTTCAAAGCTGGCGTTCCGCCCTGGAGAGGTAAAGTATACAGTATAACAAAACATTTTAAAAAGACACATACACATGCACACACACACACACACAAACACACACACACACACAACTCAGTCCATTGCACTTAGGGAAACAAACATGTCTACGGATATTCACAGGCAGCTAAATATTTTGATTTCCAATATAAAACTACAGACATTCCTGCCTGGGCTAGTCACATAATCTACAAACAAACACTAGCTGAGGTTGTTGGAATCGAGGGTGACATTTCATTGCCTGGACGTTACATAGATGCTAGAGTGAAGCACGGGTGTACAGTAAGTGGCTGTGAATTGTTTTGATAAATTATGTGTTTCCTGACTCGGAAAGTAGTCTAATCATGGTCCAGGAGAGACTTCCACTTTTTTGGTTTTACTTACAGTAACTACTGACACCAGCTGCTAAAATAAGCCTTTTTATAATGAAAAGCCTTAGGGTAGTGAATGGGCCCAAGGTAGCACACTCAAAATAACATCAACCTAAATAACCCTTTGAAGTGATGTTGACTGTATGTCCATACAGTCATGAGACCCACAGTCTGTTGCCCTCAGTTTAAACATTAACACAGACTTATAGGAAATATAGTTGGACTCAAAAAGACTTGAACTCTGGGTAAGGGTTAGGGAACAATCTTTTTAAGACTCCAAATCTTAAATGTAAGCACTTGTTCCTTACGGAGACTTAAATTACACTCGTAAAATATCTTGGATGAGTCTACCATGTGGCTCTGTCGTAACTTGTCCTCTCAAAGAACAGTCATGTATGCAGTCACAGACACACACACACACACACACACACACACACATACACACAGACACACACACACACATACACACAGATACACACACTCACACACTCACACACACACACGCACACACAAAAACACTTTACCACGAAGCGAGAACGTCTGTGACATGATTGGGACCTCACCACAGGCCAATCAAGCAGTTCTCTCCCCAGAAACTCACATCGACACTGAGATAATGAGGTGTCTCCAAGATGGGAGGAATATTCGCAGACCATAATCAAGAATGATGACATTGTCTACTCTAAGCTGCAACATTTGGTGAAATTACTGTGTATTTGGTTGAACTTGCGTTGAACCTTAACCTCAGCATCCGGGGTTAGTGGTGGCCTAGTGGATAGTGACTGCATGGTGATCAGGAGGTTGTGAGTTCAAATCCCACCTGGGAACACCACCACTAGTGTGCCCTAGAGTAAGGCACTTAGTCCTAAATTACTCCAGGAGGACTGTGCCTGTAATCTCTAATTGTATGTCGCTTTGGATGAAAGTGTCTAAGTGCTAAATGGTAAAAAAATTATGTTAAAGCCCATGAAACCAGTGCTGCTCACCCCACTGTGTAATGGTCTGTGTAAATTGAATGTGTTGAACTCTAAAACTCTCTCTCTCACCCCTTGTTAGCCAACCCAGAGGGTCAGAGAGAGAGGAGGAGAAAGAGGGAGAGAGAGAGGCTAATGACAGGGTGTCCCACCCACCTGTTAAATCACAACAATCACCCCGCTGTTCTGTTTCAGCCCTGTCACACTCTTTTTCTTTCCTTCTTTCTCTCTCTCTCTCTGTATCCTGAATGCTGTTCTCACTCCCCCCCCTCCCCCCCCCGCTCCCTCTCCCCCTCTTAACTTACGACTTGTTGTTGTCTTTCTCTCTCTATCCTCTATCCATCTTACTCTCTTTCTCTCAGTGTTTTATTGTTGGCTGGCTTGGTTGTTAGGGTTTGGGTTATGTAGCGATTATGTACCGATGATAGGCAATACCAGGCTAGAATAGATAAAGCTATAGATAATAATTATTATTATTTGTATAGTACTTTTCCTGCAAACGTTGCAGTATAAAAACCAGTTATCTGAAGTTGACAGAGACAAGGACCTAAGTTGGTAGAACAGGCACTTATGAAACTTACACAGCCCCCCCCCCCCCTACTCAGGAACCCAGAGCTGGAAAGCCAAATTCAAGAAAGTTCGACAACCCACATAAAGATCTGCCGCCATACAAACAGAAATTCTAAAAATGCACAGATAAATTAGAGACAAAAATCATCGACGAGGACCATGCTCAGATTCACTAAGACCGAATCGGTCACACAAATGTCACCACCCCCGAGAGAGAAAATGATACCCCCCGTCTTAAGGAAAGTTCAGCTGCAGCATAATTAAACAAAATGGTGGTTTTAACTCCCCCAGTCGCCACGGTGACAGAGACAGACAGACAGACGGTTGCTGACACAGTGGACCACACCAGGGTGCAGCTATAATTGGCCAGTTTTTTCACTGGTGGCAGAAACCCTGGATAGCCTGTGTCCTGCCCCATACACTTTTACTCTCTCTTACACTCTCTTTCTCTCTCTCTCCCTCTCCCTCTCCCTCTCCCTCTCCCTCTCCCTCTCCCTCTCCCTCTCTCTCTCCCTCTCCCTCTCCCTCTCCCTCTCCCTCTCCCTCTCTCTCTCCCTCTCTCTCTCTCTCTCTACCTCTCCCTCTCTCTCTCTCTCTACCTCTCTCTCTCCCTCTTTCTCTCTCTCTCTCTCTCTCTCCCTCTCTCTCTCTACCTCTCTACCTCTCTACCTCTCTCTCCCTCTCTCTCTCTCTCTCCCTCTCCCTCTCCCTCTCCCTCCCTCTCTCTCTCTCTCTCCCTCTCTCTCTCTCTCTCTCTCTCCCTTTCCCTCTCTCTCCATCACACACACACACACACAGCTATAATTATGGAGTTTTTTCACTCTATGAGAGGAACCCTGGAGAGCGTCTGTCCTTCCCAATCTGTAATTACAGAATCTTCAGAGTCGCATCCAAGAGACACGGCCAGGGGACATGGCCAAGAGGAATGGCCTGACTAGGCTCTCTAAGAATGGACTGGAGATTCCGAGCGAGGCGGAGGAGGGAGGTGAATGTTTGAGCCAGGACAATTAATGCCGGAACATTCCAGACCATACTGGACTCTATTTGGTTAAAGGTGTAGTCTTTAACTTGCATTAATTTCATTGCTGTAGCAAAATGTAGTATTTCAAGTTGCTAAAGAGGCACATTTAAGCTCTGTCTATCTATCTATCTATCTATCTATCTATGATACCCCCATTGCACATGTGGGAAAGGAATGATTATACAATTATCAATTGATATCAATCAATTATCAAAGACTTAGCACCATTACAATCCATGAGAAATAAAAACTCAAAAGTGCCCTGTACAACTTTGCAGAAGAGGTTATGACCCATCCTGGGTCACAGCAGGCTACATGGTGTCAAAGCTATAGTTTGTATCCAGGATTACCAGACCATACTGAACCAAAACAGAAACAGCAACACTAACAGCCACTGCCATCCCAACTGCCTTGTAATTTACAAGAGTGAAATCAACATAATGACATAAAACTGGTGGTTTGGACATTTGGAAGAACCAGTGGTCTCGCATATACTTTAAATCAAACTGAGCGAGTAGGGAGTAGCGCTGGATACATTCACTTCTGTTTCTCTCTGATGTGTCTTTGTGGCGGCTGTAGTCTGAGACATTAGAAAGCCCCTATAGTGTGCTGTTCCCTTGACCTCAAATCCCACTGGACTAGTTAACTGTCTGTAGGCTTCGTTCCAAGTCCTTCAAGCCACAGTGAGTTTGCCCTGCAGGGATCTGTCTATCCCTGGTGAGAAGCCAAGCTCCACTCTCGTTTCAGCAATACTGAGATACCTTTATCATCTATCATCTAGCTTGCATATCCCTCTCTCTCCGCACCTCACTCAATCCATCTCTCTCTTAATTGATCCATCTGTTTAGGTGGAAATGAGAAAGAAAAGCCATCAAACCATTCATGGTGAATAGGAACTGTGGTCAAATACTCCAAAATAGGTGCACCCCACCCCTTGCACAAACACAGGCTAAATATACTGTATTGCCATTAAAATATACCATACATTTACATTCATCAAGGCAGTTTCTCCCACTTTCACATGGCATAGCAGTAAAACTTCAATTAGGGAGGCCAACAGCCCAACAGCCCAAAGCGCTAGTAACCCCACCGCCGAGCATCTGGAATCTCCAGTAGCACCTTCAGTAAGAAGCAGATGTTGTGGTCTGTCACCAGCAGTTGACTCAAACAAGCCTACTGTCGATGCGGCCAAACGGGAGAGTAAGTAGGCTTAATACCTAAACTCTGAATCATTCAGCGCTCTAGGAAATAACTCACGCTGGGTGTCCAGCAGAGGCCGTTCATTCACATAATGGGACTGAAATAGAAATAGGTCTGCTAATATGTGGTCCTCTGGTTACAGCGATGTAGACACACAGTGGAACACGCACACACACATGCATGCGCATGCACGCACGCACACGCACGCACGCACGCACGCACACACGCACGCACGCACGCACACACACACACACACGCACACACACGCACGCACGCACACACGCACACGCACACGCACACGCACACACAATTCTACAATATGGCAATGTTGGCGGAGAACATCAGCAGTTTTCTTAGAGCAGCAACTAAAGGTGAGAAGATGAATGCTTAAGTTAACTCCAGAGAGAGAGAGGGAGGCCTGTTCCACTCTCCAATACCTGACTCTGTCCTAGGCCTCAGTATTGATGGGACAGTTAAAGGACAATCTGCAGTGATATTAAAGTTTTATTGCTATTAAAATTCCTTCACAGGAATCTAAAAGTTAAAGTAGGGCTGTTTGTCTGAGGGAGCAGGAGAGGTAGATAGCATCAGAGAGAGAGGGGTGGGGTGGGGTGAGGGGTTGGAGAGAAGGGGAGGGGGGGTGAAGTAGAGATAGAGGGACAGTGGAATAGAGCAAGAGAGCGGGGGGGGGGGGGGGGGAGCGATGTAGAGAGAGTGAGGGAGAGGGAGATCTCTCTTCATCATCACTCTAGGTGGGGGAGGGAGGGAGGGGCGGGCTGGGGGAGGGAGATAAGGCAGACAAAAGGCCTTGACTCAGCCTGGAGAGAGAAGTGACTTAGGGCAACATTAAAACTGCTGTCTCTGTTCTCTTTCCCTGCTGGATGTATTCACGCAATTTTACAAAAGCACCGATGTAAAATCGGTCGGAAACTCAAAAACTCCCGGGTCAGTTGCGCAGTTCCTAAGACGTGCGAACTTGAGTACAGTACAAGAGGTTTAGTACAAGTAAGTAGGGTTGTTTTGGGGGCAGGTGCGAAGCAGAGTCATCCTCACATACAAAGCCCTCCATAGCCTGGCCCCCCCTTACCTGACTGACCTCCTTCTCCCCCACCGCCCTACCCGTACCCTCCGATCCTCATCCATTGTTCCCCTCACTGTCCCACCCTCAAAACTCAAAGGCTTCGGTCACCGTGCCTTTTCACGAGCTTGCACCCCGCCTCTGGAACTCTCTCCCTCAACCACTCAGAGACTCACCCTCACTCCTCACTTTTAAATCCCACCTCAAAACCTACCTGTTCTCCCATGCCTACAGCCTCCCCTACCCCTAGCCATCTCCCCCATCCCTGCCACCCCCGCCCCCCCCCTGGACATGCATCCAACCTCCCCTATCCCTAACCATCTCCCCTCACCCTGCCACCCCCCTCCCCCCATGGCCATGCATACAACCTCCCCTTCCCCGTTCGTTAACTCTGTGTTCTATGTGCTCATGTTATCTGTTGCTTGTTGTTTCTGTGTTTTCCGTTTTTCCCATATTGTCAGCGTCTTTGAGCCTCGGAAAAGCGCTATATAAATCTAATAAATTATTATTATAATTAATTAGAGAGAGACAGTACTTACTTGTATGTCTTGGCGTTGTGCTGCGCCGCCTCGGGGAAGCCCAGCATGCCACACACGACCCTGCTGCTGTTGAGACTCCAGCCCAGGTCGCACACCTGCCTCCATCTCCCAGCGTGCTTCACTTCCACCACCCCCTCCGTGATCAGGGCATGTTTCTTAGTGGCCATGAGGATGGGGCGCAGGCGTACCTCCCCGATACGCACCTTACTGGAGCCCTGAGTGGAGGAGAGAGAAAGAGAGAATCTCTGACTTCGTTGTTCTGGGGTACGAAACGACTGTGTTTAGCCCACTGAGCTTAAGCCTAGCTCCAGAAGCTGACAGTTCACAGTTCTTCAGATGGGGGTTAAAAGGGTCAATTATCTTATGTGGTTCACTTTAAGCTACTTATGGGGTTATAGTGTGTACTGTACTTTTGTTCTGTAGGCACCACCACAGCCATAACCACAAAGCTCCAGTCTGGGCTACTAGGCTGGGTACCTACCGGGTTATAGAGCTGCTCTCTGGTCAGTCTGGCGGGCTCTAGGGCGTGCCCGTTCCCCTGGTCCCTCTGTCCTTGTCCCCTGCGGCTGGCCATGATGTTCTGCCACTGGGGGGAGGGGCTGACGTCAGGGCGCAAGGCGACGGAGTTGGAGTTGCTCCTGGTCCCGGCCTGGTCCAGCCTCCTCTCGGGGCTGCACACCACCCCCAGGTCCTCGGTGTGTTTGCAGTCGTTGACCCCCCAGCCATTGGACTTGCAGTCCTTCAAGGACTTCTCCGAGCCGTCGCAGCGCACGTTGTCCATCCATATGGGGCCTGCAGCAGAGGAAAGAGTCAGTCAAGTATGACGCTAGACAGTGCTTAGTACACTCCAAACGGATACTGCATATCTGGGCCAAAATGACTGGTGGTCATCCATGTGAAATTGATTGATGTGCGATTAATCTCTTGATAAATGCAGGAAGTGCATATGAAATGAGATGCAACTGCACTTGGAATACAGTAGTCTATACTGTTTATATACTGTATATATACACCGAACCACTAATAGGCCTAACACACATACATGCTATTATGTACATACCCAAGACCCTTAAAGCATGGAATCATAGAACACCACCAATTAAAGGAGGCCCAAATGATTCAGCAGTGACTAAACCATCATGAAGATATAAAGATAACATACAGGATTCCAGTAGAGTCATTAAGGTCGCCTGGTAGGCTGGCATGGTCATATATATATAGGCAGAGAGGGGCATTTGTTTTAGAGTAATGACAGCATTGCTTTGCCAGAATTGTGCTACACTTGCCATGGTTTATGGACATTCTTTATGGCTCCCTTTAAATCTAAATTAAAGAGAAGGGCAATTGAATGTAAGGAGCAAGTGATAGCACCCTGGCCTGGGATGCTGTTGTGAAATATCTATTTACTAAACGCACTGCAACACTCAGGCCGCTAAATCAGGCCAACAGTAAAAGTCAAGACAGAGGTGTTTGGAGACTGTGTGGATGTAGGCAGCAGAGCTACCGACAAGGACAGGTAAGATGGGAATTACACAGTAGATTAAACTATACACAATGCGCGTCTTCCTGCTTACAGACGTCATCATCAACAACAAAATAATTCAAATCGGCAATGCAGGTGAGCTCCAAGGGAAGGCACGCAATGTGAAGAACCAACTAGAGCAGTCTTGACAGATTTGATTCATGTTGTGGTTGATGTAATGTAGGTCGACAATATGTAAATTGTCACAAAGTGTAGGCCTTTGATGATGTCATGTTGCTAAGTTTATCTATAAAAGTACTGGTGTACTCAAGGTGGGGGCAGGGGGGGTTGAAAAAGCACCACTAAAGTGCCCTCTAGAGTGTCGAAAACGAGAGGAGGGACCTATTGACTGCCCTTCACATGGGGAACAAATGATTGAGTGCCCCCTAGGGCGCCCCTTCATGCAATACATTATGATGATGTGGCCTCTAGAGCAAGACAATTCGATAACCTGTCTTAATGAGTGCCCTTCTAGTGGAGAAAACATGATGCAGTGCCCTATAAGGTGCCCTTACAATGGTCTTACTGTAACTTGACGTTCCCTATGGGTGCTCTTCCAAAGGAAAAGGGTTCCATTATGAAGTGCCCTCTGTCCATCAAACAGGCTCAGACGGCATGTGGCACTGCCTAGGACTAGGTAATGGCAGGTCTCCTGGGTGGGCCTGTTATTTTTTTTTAACATCATGCAGGATCAATAATCGTTTCATCTGATTTCAGAAAAGTCCTTCTGATTTGTTTATGGAACACAGTCTCACCCTCTCCTTCCCCATATTTGGCGCTGTGCGCCCACGTGATGCCGGTCTGGAAGCCAAGCTCGCGGCACAGTACGTTGGCCAGTTTGATGTCCACCTCGTCGTCGCACACGGTCCCCCATGTGTTGTTGTGCAGCACCTCCACGCGCCCCTCGTTCGGCCCTCGGGCGGAGTTGCCCGCGAGGCGCACCTTGAGCGCTGGCGCGCGAGCGGACCTGCGCGGAGACGAAGATTGGGGCGGAGACGAAGATTGGCGCGGTTCCGCGTGAGCGAGGATGGATAGGGAGAGGATGAGGAAGAGGGGGGTCAAGTAGGGGAGGCAGATGCGCAGCATGGTGTCTATGGACGGAGGGGCGCCTGGAGATGGAGAGAGAAGTCATTAAGAATATAGAGTAGATTAGTTGCAATTTTTTGGGTATTGATATTGTTTAACACACCGTGACGTTAGAATTATAAGGTTCTATCTCCATTTTTGGTCAAAATTGAGTTTTTTACATAATCTGATTCATTAGGTGTTTATTAATGCCTGTGTGGTGTTATTTTTAAAATGTTGACATTTTTGAGTTAGTAATTCATAAAATACAAAGGTTCCATCTCACAAAACATAATGGAATGTAAAAAATTTGACGCTCAATATCTCTGAACTACCCTAAACGGAGATAGAACCTTATAATTCTAAGCTCATGATATGTATAATTTGAGGGAGAAATGAGAGAACGAGTTGGCCATGCCAAATAGACCAATAGTTACATTATCTGGACAGACTCCAAGCTATGTTTAAGACAGGTACAGTACAGGACTAGGAAAGTTGCACAAGGATGTGGACAAGTAGGACATTTAATCAAATAACTCAAATGTATGGATAGACTGAGATGGTGGTAGGCAGATAGTAAGTACAGCATCAATTAATCTATGTCAAATTCACTATGCAACAACTCCCCATACACTTTTGCTCTCTCTTACTCTCTTACTCTCTTACTCTCTCTCTCTCTCTCTCATCATCATCATCATCATCATCATCATCATTCAACCAACTGAACTTTGATCGGTTCCCCAATGAAATGTTGTTAATCAAAGCAGTCATTTGATTGAGCTGCATGATAGAACGCTGAACCACTTAGAGACAGTCTAGAAGACCTGACAGAGACCACGCAGTCTGATGTGAATATGAGTCAAGGATTTTATATTACAGGATGCTTACCATTCCATCTCCAACATGCTACCCTATCTTTCTTGTCTGAAAAGATTCCACAGACATCAACATGACGCTAAACCACATGGTTGTATTTCACAAATGTAGACAGATAATTGGTCTTATAAATATTTCTGCTCTCAGATTCAACCACAAAAGTATGAAAACGTCACCCTGAGGCTAGACAAACATATTTAATCTCTAGACAGACAGACAGAGGGTTTTTTTAACTGGAGGTTAGCAGTGTCAAAATAGCAGTGTCCAATTCAGTAAATGATATAACACACACTGAATCACTGTAGGTCACATTTGACATTGAGTTGCACAACCACCATGAAGGCACATGGATTTTATGTTTCCTGTACCTCCAACAACAACAGAGTAACTAAGTTAAAACAGTTTTGCATGTAAATCCACAATTTGTTAAACACCTGTTATACACATCCAGGGTTGTAGACTAATTCAACCAGAATCTAGCCTGTTCCTTGATATCATTTGGTTCTGGGTCTGTGACTCTTGACCCTGGTTGGGAGAATGCCAGTGAGTTGGATCAGAATAGGCAAATAACCATAGAGAAGCACAGACTTTGCTTTTCAACCGTTTAAAAATGTAATGCAAACTAATGCAAACTAATACACTAACATGTATAGCGTATAGATATAAAAACCAAAAAGTTGACTCACCTGGCAGACAGCTAGACCCTGCAGTCCTGGACGTCACTGACTGGGAGAGAATGACTGAGTGGAGGAGTGTGCCTACTACATGAGGTCCCTGGACAATCCCTCTCTTTTCCTCCCTCCCTCCTTCCCTCTAACTCCCTCCCTGCCTCCATCACTTTCCTTACCCCCCCCCCCCTCTCTGTCTCATATCTGGAGGCATTTTCATTTTTTGAATAATTTTCTTGCTCACACAAAAATGCTGACATGTTCATATGGTTAATTACACTTTGATTTAACTATAAATACAGTTTGGACATCCAGGTCTTTTAAATGTTACGGCTTGTGAATAATTATCAGTTTTCCAATACTGTTTGTATATAATTTGACAGGCTCAATCCTTCACGTGTGATACCAATAGGTTACATGTAATAATGGCTCTTCTTTCAAACCACTATATATCTTATACACTTTGGGACAGATAGTTATCAGGATTTTGTTTTGTTTCAGTATGTATTACTCAGTTTGTTTATTTCATCTAGACGTACAGTATGTATTACCCAGTTTGCTAAAAAAAAAACAGGTCGATATTTAACCAACAGAAACATTAAACA
This sequence comes from Nansenia antarctica, assembly GCF_963989245.1. Classification (NCBI taxonomy): domain Eukaryota; kingdom Metazoa; phylum Chordata; class Actinopteri; order Argentiniformes; family Microstomatidae; genus Nansenia; species Nansenia antarctica. The sequence goes on from NC_137674.1 coordinate 11,430,477, forward strand.
CATATTTCATATGGGAAAAGATTTGTATCCATCCTTTAAATTAATTAATCTACTATAATCATCAATGCCTTCAATATGTGGCTGTTAATTATGTCCGATACATTCTAAATGAGATTGATCTTGGAATGGATGAAGGTATGACTATAATCAGAAATGTATTTTAGTCTTTTTTAAGGTTGTATTTCACACATTTTTACCAAATTACCTTTTAGGATTGGCCCCTGCATGCGGACAGCTCTGTTCTAATAAGCTCTTGCAGAGTTTTACGCAACCTCAGCGGTAGAGTTTTACACAACGGGCATGGATTTGTGTAAATGCAAGTTGCAACCAACAGGAAGGACAGGAATAGCCCCAAACGTCAAGTTCCAAGTATCCGAAAGAAGCTCCGTAACCCCAGGGTAGATATTTCCTTGTTGAGGTGACCACAAACCACTATTCTAAAATAGGTCCAGCCTCCTTGTCTCTCTCTCACTGTGGAGATTGGTGTGGCACGTGGGAGTCATGTGTGGTGTGGACAAACTCACTCAGACCACTCCAGGACCACCTTAGTTTGTCTCAAGCTACTTGATAAACCAGGAGAGAAATGGTTGTTTTATTGTCCTTCCTCCTTGATCACATGAAGTTGTAGTTTCACACACAGGCACGCATGCACACACGTATTTTGTGCTATGTAAACATCTTTCTATGAAAGTGTTTTGAGGTCCTTATCCTTTGATGCTGATAAAAGACTTGGGTAACTCTCCCTTTTAATGCATCTACTGTATATGAGACTAGCTCATCAGATAAATGCATGGGGTCACCTCAGTGCTCAGTCTTAGATAAGGCGTCTGGGTTTCCTTCAGGTGTCCAGCAGGGTTGGTCCACCTGTTTGGTTGTTTGTTTATTTTTCTCAAAAGTAATTCAGGGTGGAGGTTGTGCCAGAATTAGCTTCCTGGAATATTCAGCCGCAGGTGTTGTGTTGATAAAGCGTATTTCGGTTTTAACACAAACCTCAGGGGCTCCATTTTAAGAAGGAAAGGTGTATTCATAAACTTTACATTTGAATTATGTCAGCATAGGTGGGAACAGAAACATCAACATTTACCATGATCACTTCCAAACAAACACATCAGATTCTTGCAGTCTGCAGATTTTTTTAATGGGTTGCAAAACATTAACCTTTTCATACAGTAATACATCTATTATCTGACATTTCCACTGTGAACATGTGTGCATGCATGTGTGCCACAGTTGGTGAGTGGCAGTCCCCCCCCCTGGCTGGTCAACCGAAACAGAAAGAACAGGCCCGTATTAGAGAGAGATAATCAGAGAGATCTCCCTGAACGACCAGCAAGAGGAGGGAGACAGAGAGAAGAGTGAGAGGTAACCCAGTAAACAAAGAGTCCAAAATACGTCCTCAGGGAAGCCGGAATGTGGGTTCAGATGACGTCTTTCTAGGACGTCCAGATGACATCTTTAGGAAGTCTTTTGGACTGTTTACTGGTAAGGTAGGGAAAGGAGGGAGCCAAAAATAATGGGCCGGGACGACCTGACTTCAGCAGGATAATCAGTGTTTTAATTCTGCTGCGATCCAGCATATAGATGGATCCACACAGCACTCCCGGCTCGCTAAGATGACCCTAACGCTACTTACCTCCCTACGGATGATGTCAGAAGGTTGATAGGAATGTGAGAGACACTATTGACGGGTGCATACTGTCCGTGTACAGTACCAGTCAAAGGTTTGGACCCTTCTGCCCCTTTGAACCTATGTGTCTGCACATATGTTCGTGTGTTAGCACCCAAGAGCTCAGTGTGTGTGTGTGTGTGTCTGAGCATACGTGCGTGCGTGCGCCTCAGAGAGCTCCCTCTCAGGGCCCACAGGGTTGAGTCTTTAAGAGTAGCTGCTGTGGCAGAGCTCTCTCTCTCCCCACCTCTCTAATTACCCAGCCAGGCCCGGCTCTGCCCTTACCCACAATCTGCGGAGGCATGAAATAAATACATGCTCTCCAACAATAAACAAGTGCCTTTTCAAATGACAGCACCCTCCTGGTTCTCACCCCTCTGCCCCCCCCCCCCCCTCCCTTCTTCCTCTCAGGGCTTCCATTAGGCCTTGCGTAATCCTCTCCCTCTACGTGCCCCATGAGCTGAACACATCTCTGTCATTGGACAGAACTTTCAGTGTCAGGTACGATCATTGTCTACCTAGAACTTAATCATCTGGAAAAAATTATATATTTGATATAGATCTATAAGGTGTGTATGAAATGGTCATTCTGTTTTCCATAAGGATTCTTAAAATGAGGCAGGTTTCTGGTAGAGCATTCCGTGTGAAAGGGAGATTTTTTTTCAGATTTAGCATTTTTGCTTCACCACCTCTAGTGGAAATTAGTCGATTTCCGTCTTTCCCCAAGGATAAAGATACACATCCACACATTATTCTAAAGGGGTTTGGGAATGTCCACACACCACTAGACCCGACCTGAGTCACTCTCAGTAGTCACTGTGTTATCAAGACAATCACAAACAATAGCCTCAAGGCCACTAACCAAACTGGGGGACAGGCATGCCACAGCCAGGTCATGTCTCTCGGCCAGTCGCTCTTACATGACAGACATGGTAGTTGCTTTTCCCACGTACAGGGCTTCACAGAGCTGTAAGTATCATCTCTCCCTCTCCCACTAGTTTGAGTGGTAACAGATTCTCTGTATTGCATCCTTCACCATGCTAACCACTGAGCTTTTATCTGTGTGATGACAGGGCCACCAAATTCCCCCATTCCCCAACCTGCTTTGATCAACCTCTTCAATTACAATAAGTGTCATAGGAACGACTTGAACCCAGTACAGTAAATGCTTATTCTGGAGAATTAAATACACAATGTTGAGTTTTGTATTAATAGATGCAACCATGCCCCCTAGTGGTAGGTAGGTAAACCACACTTTCCCCACATTCTGTACGCCTGCTTACCCATAATCATCAGTCATCGTCATCATCACATCAGGTCTGCTTACACTCAGTAATGACTTAAATACCACTGGTTGACACAAGACATAATGACAGGAGGAAAAGTCGGATTCAAAGACGTTTAAACGATTCTAATTAATTTATTACATTAAAAAAGACTCTTTGGCAGTGCAACGCAGAATATTCAAACACTTAAAAATATTTGGTAATTTAAAATGAACAGGGATTGCAGTGCTGAAGTTATACTTGGGGTTTAGTCAGACTTAAACACATTCTCCTCGAGTACAGACTTAAGAAAAGAAAAAAAGAAAATGAACTATTTTACTAATATCACACATTCCAAAACGTGAGCTTCACACAGGGAAACAATTATTTTATCCATCAAAAAACCAACAAACATGAATTGGCTCAAATGAATAAATACTGCATACTTGGGGCTTTGGTAAACTAAGAAAATACACTTCTGTGAGTCCTGTACTGTAAGTCTTCTCTGTATGAAGGGTCTGTGCGTTACTGTGTATACTGTATTTAGAACATTCAGACCATTGCACCCTGAAAACTATCCTGCCAAGACCTGTAACAATAAGAGCAATGGAGAGGATATATTATTTCCCCCCATAAGTTCTCTCATTTGTTGACAAGTCTATTGTGGTAAAACACTAACACAGAGAACCACAACAAGGCCGAAGTTCAGCATGATCATGTGACTGCGTTTTCTGCCCCGACCTCTACAGAGCATCGGGTCGGTATTCTGTCAGAACACTTAGTTTGAACACTTGGGTCACTCTCTACGCAGATAAAGATCCTGCACTTGCGAGTACTGTATTTGCATTTAGTAAGAATCAGAAGTAAAGATAGCAGGGAGGGTTAATGCATTAACAAACCGCAGTTTGAAAGACAGAAGGAAAGCATATATCAATAGCTGAATATTGTCTCCCAGGTACGGACATGGTAAACAACTTAACACAAATACGCAAATAAATATCCCACTCTTCCGTACACAGTTTGATGCGAGAGTAGGGTGGACTACGGCAAAGTAGAACTGCATCATTTAGATCATGACATGTTCACTGCTACAGACCATAGCCTATGGGCTTGTGATTCATTGCCTTGTGTTTCAGACCGAGAGAAAGAACACAGAAGCACCATGCATGCATGTGTAGTCAGTGCAGACAGGCAGCCTGTGGTTGGTTTGACGCATTCTTCCATAACACAAAGACAAAAACTTCTAAGCATATTTTTTTCTGGTCACTTCCGTACAGAAGGCTTTTCTCCCTGCAGTGCTTGCTGTCATACTGGGGACATCACTCAAACAAGTCCCTGACAGCTTGAGTGACAACTCCTGACAGCTCAGAGATGACAAGGGCACAGAAAGTGACAGTCTTACAGTGAGGAGTGAGATATTGTGTGTGTGCGTGTGTGCGTGTGTGCGCGTGTGCGTTGCCTTTCCACAGTTGGCCTAACAATACCAGGCTGTCTAACAGTACTCAGTCACGTTGCTTTAGTAGGTAGCCCGGGTGCTTGCCTGGTTCTGCTTTAGCCAAATCCTTCATCCGTTTTGCATGACAGAGACTAAGCAGAAGCATGTTGACCCCCAGGATACAGTATGCGGTTAGTATTAGCTTCTAGGAGTAGTTTTAGCCTTGTCTGTTAGAGATTACTCTGGTGTTGTTAACCACGGTCTAGGGTAAGGCCCCGATATTAAAAAGTGCACAAGATCCACATTTCCCCATGACTACTCTTGAATCGAGTGATTGAGTGTGAAAGAATTGGCTAAGTAAAAGCAAATACCCTGTTGGATTCAGCATGCCATATCTCCCCTATCCCTCAGATGAGTGCAGTAGGAAGGAGAAGAGGGAGCAACTTTGACTATTGAGATGCGGCCTAGAGCTGTGGCCTGTGTTCTACTCCAGTCCTTCAGTGATTCTCTCCCCAGTGATACACGAGAGGGTGGCGGAGTCAAAAGAGATAGTGGAGGGAAACAGAAAGAGAGAGCAAAGAAAGGATAGGTGGTTCTTTTTTTCTTATTCGCAGACATTTTTCTTTTTTTAAGGCTAGTGAAACAACACTCAAACTAATACAAATATATATTTATATATTCTCTTCTTTTTTTTTTTTTTTTTTTAAATCACTGACAGATTTGGAGTGTGTATTCAATGTTTTTAACAACATGATCGTACACAAACTACACAAACCGAGTATCGGATAGGACACTCCATTTTAGAGCAGTGGTGGTCTAGTGGATAGTGAGTTGGACTTGGGATCGGAAGGTTGTGAGTTCAAATCCCGCCTGAAGCCACACCACTACTAGTGTGCCCTTGGGTAAGGCACTTAGCCCTCAGTTACTCCAGGGGGAATGTCCCTGTAATTCGTAATTGTAAGTCGCTTTGGATTAAAGCGTTTGCTAAATGGCAAAATTATTAAATTAGAGCACCTTTGCAGGACCACAAGAGTTCTTTCAAGGGGTCTCATTCCATGATCGATTAAACAGTCATTACAACCTTAAGGAGGCTTTTAGACAGCTTGAATGTTACCGTACATAGTCGACCTTTAATAGTAGCCAACCAGTAACGATGCAAAATAATGGACAAAAAACATGAACTAGTACATAGAAAATAGTGAAGTTCCCTCAAGTGTGTAGCAAAGCTCTCTCTGCCCTTCGCTCTTAATATAAGATCTTCTTTTCCCTTTCCCTAAGGTTTTTACACCAAGGCCCACAGTACAGTACAGTAGATGCATAGGTCTCCTGCTACACACAGCATGTCTGAGACTGGCTTTGGGAGGAGCTGAAATGTGAGAGTGGATCTGTCGGTTGCTCTTTGGTCTGGTGGTATTGGCACGGGAAGAAAGAGCAGTGGATGGAAGAGGGGATGAGAGCCTAGACCAAGCCACTAACCCCAGACAGCAGTGGCTGTGGCCTAGCCCAGCCTAACCAGGCCCAGCCTAACCAGGCCCGGCCCACCTAGACTAGTGTAGCCAATGTGTTCTGTACTCCCATCCTAAGGACCCGCTGTATATGGAGTTTCATGTCAACCAATCAGCCTCATTAATAAGGAGTAAACGGAGGAACTGTCACTATTTAGGTGATTCTCTGTATTTGTAAGTGATTCCTTTTATATACTATAAGGTAGTTTGACTGTTGGAGTGAAATCCAGTACAGTGGGTCCCCCCAGGATCAACAATGAGAAGTACTGACCTAGCCAGAGAGGAGAGTGGATCCCATCCTCATCAGACATCCCACCCAGTACCCCCAGACTGAGGGTAGAAGTCCAGTGGTGATTCAAGAGACCAATGCTAGTTGAAAGATAGATAGACAGACAGACTGACAGACAGACAGACAGACAGGACATGGCAGACAAGACAGACAGAGAGGCAGTCAGACAGGCAGAGAGACAGACAAGTGAAGACAGACAGTGACAATGGCTGTAAAGGAGCGGTTGGTTTCCCCAGACAGATCCAGTCACTGCTGTGGTCCTGGGTGGACTGTTCTGGTTCCACAACGGCAGTCTGATTGCTGTCCCGGTCCAGTGTTGGTTCCCTCAGCTCTCTCTGAGGTCGAGAGGAAACGGGTCTCTCAGGGCTGCCAGGGCTTCCGGTCTTTTCCCAGCTGCTCAGGAATGTGTTTGTAGCGACACTTGTCCCCGAAATGACAGCCGGTGGTCCTCCAGAAGTAACACTCGTCTCCGTTCACTGGACCCCGTCTGGGTCTGGGAGGGGAAGGGACAGGAAGAGCATCATATCAAGTGTGAGGCTCTGTACAGATGCATTCAAAAATCCCCTATTTTGCTTGCAACAATCCCTGTTCTAATACAATTGGGACCGGTTCTTACCCGACTGCCCCGACCTGCTGTGTGATGGGGGGGCTGGTCTTCAGGGGGACGGACAGGACCCTCTGGGTGCGCCGGTCCGGATAGCGAACCACCAGCCGCGTGTTCTCAACAGTATAACCCTGTAGGAGGGCCCACACACACACACACACACACACACACACACACACATATATATATACATACACACACACACACACACACACACACACACATATATATATATACATACACACACACACACATACACACATACACACATACAGACATACAGACATACAGACATACAGACACACACACACGATCACAGTTAGTCCAAATAAATCACAGAGTGGTCAAGCTTGGTTCTGGAAAGCTACAAGGTGTGGTGGATCATTTAAGATCCTATTTTAGGATCCTTAGGTCGCTCACGTTGAGTTTCTCCATGGCACGAGACGCCATGTTGGTGTTCTGAAAGTTGACGAAGGCACAGAAGCGCTCATGCAGCACACGGATACTGTCAATTTCCCCGTACCTGCAGGATGAAACAATTTAGACAGGTCAGTCACCAACTGATATGATGGATATTCTCATTTAGAAATAGAGGCGCTAAGAGACGAACACGAATGAATATCGACTGATGATTTTTTTTGAGAAACAATGTTATGGAGAGTCAGTTTATTGGCCATCAACACCTAAGCAACAACTTAGCATTAGCATTGTCGCCTGCTAAACCATAGACAATATGAAAGGAGCAGGAGGCCTCCAGTTAGCATAATGCTAGGCCCATACGTTTTAAAGAGGTCCCACAGGTGTTTCTCAGTCAGCTCTGCTGTCACATTTCCTACCCAGAGAGAGGGGCCCGGGCTTCTGAGGGAGGGGAAAATAAAGAGAGAATCTTTTGCACATCCACAGGAATTTGATATTTTTCAGGAATTATATTTTCTATTTTCCTAATGATATGCATTTCTTTTCAGGAACAATTAACAGATTAGCAGTAACACACCACACCCACCCCCCCCCCACCCCACCCCCCCACACACACACATCGACAGGTATGTCTCACTATGGTCGTCTATGACCCTGGAGACCTGTATGACATCATTCATCACCTACCCTGGCTGGACCAATGAGGAGTCCTGGCTCACCACTGGGAAAGGAAGAGGTTAGGTGGCGATGAGATCACATATTTAACGACATAATGATATATTTATGCATGTGTATGGTTTGTGCAATGTATTTTACGAGAGAGAAAAAAAAGAACACACGCAGACACACACGCACACCCTATTCTCTTTCATTTCCACGGTGTCAAGCAAAGCCAGTTCTTAACATTACTGCCCTCTAGTGTTGGAATGAAGACATGCAGGTCCTTCTGACCTACCATCCCTGGCAGGGCTGCACCGTCGTATGTGTGTGCTTACCCCTGGCAGCCTCCGGGGAGGCCAGTACAGTCTGTATAGTAGAGTATCTCTCCAGCAGCAAGACGCTCTGCATCTCGTCGTAACCCAGCTCCTGAGAGACAAAGCGGCAGAGAGAAAAAGGGAGAAAGAAAGAGAGAAAGAAAGAGAGTGAGAGAGAGCAGCGAGACGACAGGTTTTCACATTTAAAAAGAGCACACACAGTGTGAAGTTCTGTGTATAATGCTAGCTGACCCCAAACTACCTGTCCTCCTGTCCTCTGCAGCTCGTGGTGAGGGAGAGGAGATAAGGAAAGGAAGCAGCCTTTCAGTATTGGGACACACAGCAACTGCCATTTTTTTTACAATGAGGCAAGTTGAACCGTTGTGTATGAGTAGGGCTAGCCTGCTTGCTGCAGGAGTGTCATGTTTACCATGAGCTGCAGCACTTTGCAGTTGAAGAGGTCGTTGACGGCCTCCTCGCAGTCTTTGTCCAGCTTCAACACCTGCTCCATAGCCTTCTCCGCCTCACTGTACCTCTGGAACAAACAAAGAAATACACGAACGAACGAACACACACACACACACACACACACACACACACACACATCAAAAGGGCATATTTGCACATGGTCAAACCTTGATGACACAGACCACTGAAGCGATAAGGTGGAAAAACTAATAAATTCTCTGTAAATGCCCAAACTTTGGACGTAATTGCCAAATACTTGACCAGGTTCTGTTAGCCTGTGACATCATAACTTCCCTCCAGGGATCAGTAAAAGTCAATTCAATCCGCTCTACGGCAGCTCTGTTGACTACGCCGTGAGCCCAGTGTTCGGCGCCCACCTTCATGCCTATGAGGGCGCTGCCCTTGCGGAAGTGTCCCTTGGGCCAGTCTGACGCCAGCTGGATGGAGCGCTCGGCGTCCGCCAGGGCCTGGGGGTACTTCTCCAAACAGCTGTAACAGTACGAACGGTTCCCAAAGAACCTGGACGGAGAGACGGAGAGACGGACGGACACACACACACACACACACACACACACGCATCCCGCAGACACACACAGACACGCATCCCGCAGACACACACAGACACACACGCATCCCGCAGACACACACAGACACACACACACACAGACACACAGACACACAACAAACCACAAACACAAAACGATATTATGTTCAAGTTCGTTCACTGAAATCTGTAAAAAAATAAATAATGTGGATGTGCATCATGGTCAAAGTTCAGCTGTAGTGAGCGATGTCTTCCTGTGGAGTGTACCTGTAATCCTTTGGGTCGTATCTGATGGCTTCTGTAAACATACTGATAGCTTGAGAATACTGCCCCTCCTGGACCAGCTTAATCCCTTTTTCTGGAGTAGATACACACACACAAACACACCTTAATCATAAGGGATTGATTGATTACATCAACAGTCTCCATTACAATAGAACCTGGGAGGAACACTGCTTTGTTTATGCACACGTGCATACAGGCACACGCGTACACACACTCAATAAGCTGACATCACAGCCACAAATCAAACTCATCATAGTTTTCCTACAATAAGGTATTGATCGATTACATCTTAACAGTTTCTACTCACTCACCAGTCAATGAGGCACTTCTCTTAGTCACAGCGTCTGCATTATCCTGAAAATAAACCATGGAATTACATTGATAACTCAAAGATGCAAACATTCATCCATGCATTCATGTATTAGCTGCCTAACAACTTCTTCCTTCAGAGGAAACTGTCACCGTGGCTTGTTGGTACATGCTTTGGAGCTTTAGGCCAAGGTTGCACACTTTAATTTGGTACGGTATATTTGATGTCACTCATGGGTCATTTCTGTTAGTGTGTCCAGTGTCGGTGCTCTCTCCAGCACCTAGGGACAACTGTCTAAGACTGAACCAGGTGAAATACAAATATTCCAGAACTCTTTAGAAAGCCATGCAGGTCGAGGGTTCACCCTGCCTTACATTGTACATTGGATCAGGACTGCAGAATCACTCCCTATCATCCACCGTTGACTGAAGACCCATCTCTTCAGGCTACACCTGAACTGTCCGTCCTGAAACCTCTCCATGCCCTGTACCCCCCTGTACAGTTTATGTACTGTAAATAATAATAATTTAAAAACGTAATTCTTCCTTCCTCTAGCATTATGACTGCCAATGGCCCCTGGCCCAAGTATCGATTACCTTTTCTTGCGATGACTAATGGATAGATGATTCACTTACTTACTGACCCTCTCCCTTGGCCCATGGGGTAGATTTAGAACAGTAGCTGGAGGATGGATATTCACTCACCTCCCTAGTTCTGGCTTCATTCTCCTTGTTCTCTTTGGACTTGCGGCCGGGTTTGGTCCAGCCCTTGGGCTTGATGTGGCTAGCAGCGTTAGCGAAGAACGCACTGCTCACGTCCCACTCCGGTTCCTGACCAACCGACACAGAGAGAGAGAACAAGAGACGGACAGACACAGAGAGAAAGTCTGTGATTTACACATGTGCACATCACAAGACATCATCTCTAATATAGTAACAACCTCTACATCATGACAACAGCAATGACTGCGGTCCATCTCAGTCAAATCTAAAGTGGCTTCCCACCCTCCATCTGCCCTGACATGAAAGATCCAGACCAGTGAAAGCAGATTCATACTGCTACTCTTATACAGTGCCCTGCGTAAGTAATCTTTTTTTTTTTTTTTTTTTTTTTAAATACTATGAGGTTAAAATAGAGATTCTCAGCTTTTATTTGATGAACATACTGGTTTCCCCATTCAGAAATTACACTTGGCTTTATGCATAGTCCCCTATTTTAGGTTTCTTTTATGGGACAGTTTCTGGTAAGTCCGATATGTCACATCATTTGTGCAGGCCTAAGAGAGCTGTCAATGTGTCGTATTGATTCCAGGCTTTGGATTTGCCTTTGGAGATGACTACTGGTGTCTGTCAACATGAGGACCAAAGAGATGTCAAGGAAAGTCAGTAATAAACTCAACTAAAAACAAAAAGAAAAAACGGCACAGAAGAGTTTAGCAAAAGTAAATGAGCTGGTAGGCCAAGGAAGACTTCCACAGTAAATGCCGGAAGAATGCCCACCATGTGAAGAATGCCGCCCAACTGTCCTACAGATCAGGAACACTCTCCAGGAGGTAGACGTGAATGTGTCAAAGACTACCATCGACTATAATCCAAAGGATTGTCCACCAAATACTAAACATCAGTGCTTATTTTGTGTACATAGCCTTTATTTTGTGTACATAGCCTTTATTGATGTAAACCAGCTCCTTACCTTCTTGTGATTTTATGCATCTATGCTTTTTCTAAAATGTGTTTTCTTTTTCCTTTCCTAACACCAGGGGAGCCACCCCTCCTAAATTTCGTTGTTTGGTACCTGTACTGTAGCAATGACAAATAAAGTCCATTCCATTCCATTCCATTCCATTCCATTAATATGGAGATTTGATAAATCTGTCCAAGTACTTTTGGGTACTATGACATACAGAGACTATGCATAAAAAGTGGTGTAATTTCTGAATGGTGAAAAACATATGGACACAAACACCATCAAATAAAACCAGATAATCTCTACTTTAACCTCATGTAGTAATTGTTTGATTTCAAATCCAAACTTTTGGAGTATCCAGCAGAAAGAAAAAAAATGCTTCACTGTCCCATTACGTACCCAAGGCACAGGATGTCCTGCGTTCTTAAGCTAGTGAAGATTCAGAGGGAGAAGCTACTTTAGACTTTTGACATGCAACCTCCTTTACCTGTTTTACTACCCCTCCCCCCCATCCACCGCTCCCTACCTCCTCGCTGGGCGCAGTGGGGGCCTTCTGGGGTGCTCTGGTCCCTGGGGGGGGCACAGGCGGGACTGGAGCCTCCTTACATTGAGATATGGCTGGTTTCTCCTCTTTCTGCTTCTCTTTTTCTACCTCTTCTTCCTCCTCCTCCTCCTCCTCCTCTTCCTCTTCTTCAGACTCACTCTCCTCCAGCTCAGACTCAGCACCAACATCCTCGTCTTCACCGTCCTGAAACACAAACACATTTGAACGTTCCTGTAAACACAGGTCTGCAAAACTGTATGTCAGATTTATTCGAGACGATCGGTTTGCCGTTTCTTTACCTGTTCGTCGTTTTCACTCTTCTTCGCCTGCTCCTGTTTCTTACGTTCCCGACGACGCTAAATGGAACATAGACACGTCAAAACACACCAATTATAGACTCGGTGTGTCACTGTCAATTACTGTTCTCTGAGGACCAAGCACCCTTCATCGTGTGACTCACCTTCCTCTTGGCTCTGCGTCGTTCTGCTCTGCATTTAACCTTCTCCTCCTCGCTCAGACCCTCCTCTCCGCTCAAGATGTCCTGTTCCTAACACACACACACACACACACACACACACACACACACACACACACACACACACACACACACACAGACATCAATAAGGCACTTCAAGAACAAAATGCTCCCAACACTGTCAAACATACAAAGAATGTATTAGGAGTGCATCAGGTATTGCAAACATCCACAGGTGCTGTCATACTTTGGCCTTCAATGTGAAAACGAGATCTTTACCTGTGACAGAGTGACATCATCATTGTGGTCAGGGGTTGCTGCTCCACACTCTATTTCCTCCTGCCGCGGGGCACTGGGGGCTTCTGGGTAGAAACACATCACATGACCGTTGTTTACATCATAACAGATTATTATGTTGTTTTGTTTGAACAGAAAATGAGAATGGAGAATCAACAGAAGTCGATTGACACACTGCAAATTCGGACCAATCACAAAACTGTTAGCAAGCGCGTGGTGTCGAGGGCGTATTCAGAACCACAGCAGACCTGAAGGTCGTTTGCTCTGTCAAGATTGCAGTGTGAACACGAATCGAACCAGCTCCAAGTGCAACATTGTAACATATTATGAATCAGACCAGTCTGAATCAGACCAAAGACAAATGTATTTGTTGTAAGTCGCTTTGGATAAAGGCATCCGCTAAATGCCAAAAGCACTACAGAACTGGTCACTTTTCGGTCTACCTCAAATCCGTGGACTGCCTTCAAATAAACACAAAGCTATAAGAAGCAAGACCGATAATGAATGAAATAAGCACAACACATTCTGGTAACTATTTATTGCCTCATGAATTTGGGAATAATATTTTGTGAAATAAACGCAAAGCTAGCTAAGCAAGACTGATTAATACTGTAGGCTACATCAAATCACTACAACTTTTCAGTCAGCAAGGAAGGGCAGTACTTCATTCTTGGGGGACAACATGTTGACTTGTACATGTGTTACATGTGTTTCTATTTAATTGCATCCCTTTTGCTTGAAGTGTGTTTCTTCTTTATTTGTTCAAGACCTTTCACATTCACCAGGGCGGAGTCAACTAGGGCAGCAACACAGAGCTGGGACCCACGCCACACTGGTAGTGTAAAGTTCCTTTTTCTTCAACTGAGAGGGCTGCTGGTTTCCTGCTGGACTAAAGCTAGCCAATTGACACATTTAACCTCCAGCCCTGACTCATTGTCTGAGTCATATCTCAAAAGAGCGTGCTGGATAAATCCTTCCTCCTTCTCTCCCCAACACTGTCTCTCACACCAACACTTCTAGGCCCTTTCACAACCGAGAAACCGTGCTTGCAATACATGCCCACACGACCAACAAACCAACTGATATGGGGAGGTTCTCAATAGTCTAAAACGTGACTTCCTCTCCTGATCCTGGTCTTTAATTTTATGGGTTGGGTAATTCTCATGATTTCCTTTGATGTTGCTAAGCCCATGCATTTAAATCACTGAATTGGTAAGCTATAAAGCAAACACTACTACATTCAACCCATAGCTCACAAAGTATTCGGAAAAAGACCAGACAACACCGCTAAAAGACCAAGGCTGTTTGTGGATAGCTCTAATAAGAGACATGGCGTTTACTGTCTCTCATGTCAGATTCATTTAACTTGATGATCTTATCCTGGACCTTATTGCTGCTAGCAATGGCAAACCTAACCTTTCCATAGCATCTTCTCAAAGTCTCTTCCTGAGATACGTCCCTGTGCTTATAGGGTTAGGGACTTGAGTTGGACTTGGTTAACAGATCAGTTGGGCATTCCACTGCAGCGGAGAGATAGTGTCTCTAACCATATATAGACAGAGGAAGGAATTTCAGCTGTCAGTCTCCGGCCTGCCTTCTCAAATAACAGGACACAAGCACCCTTACAGCACAGCACAATCCTTGTTACCTGAATCCTACTTCTCCTCAAATCCTCATCATAAAGGAATGTGCTCTTAATAAATAAATGACCCAGATCTGTGGCCAAAAGCAACAACATAGTCTCTGTTTTCCCCCTTTGAAAGAAACCTGAATTAGTGTTTTTCTGAAAGGTGAGCTCTTTCCACTGGAATGTAAAATACTACAGTAGTAAATCATCATCTTACCCCCCCCTCGCCCCACCCACTGTCGAGTTGCAGGTTATGCAGATAAGACGTCTCTAAATCCTACTATGGTCATATATAGTATAGCCGGTTTCACAGACAAGGCTTGTGCCTAGTCTTGGACTAAAATGACACTTTTGATGTAAAATCTCCATTGAAGATACTTTTTAGTGTAGGGTTAGGCTCAAGCCTTGTCTGTGAAACCAGCCAATTATGTAACAAGAGAATGACGAGCACAGGTATGGATACAGCCTGGGCCTTGAATTGTACAGGTCATAATTACTGCAGGTCATCAAGTTCCCTGATAAAAAAAAATATGGCTGCAAGTAGGGCTCAGTGATATCATTTCACGGTACTTTCAAAATGTTTGACAGCATGGCGGTGTTGGACAGTATTTTTTGTTTCTTAATAACTTCTAAAATATTCTAAATAACTTCTAAATATGTTTAATGAGTATGCAAAAACTTGACTCAATGCATAGCTCACTTCAAAACACTTCCTCCTGCCTCTTGAACTGTGAATCTGTCTGACTGACAAATTTGACAGGCTTACCTGTCTGTCACCATGGCCATGTCTGTGAAGGAGTGAATAATGGCATGGAAGGGGGAAATGATCTTTTTCCTGTCCTGGATAAGGTAGACTAGTGTTAATCTTATGGAAATGATCATGTCAATGTCAGGTCTCTCCGCTGTTCGCATATGAAAAGCTGTTCAATTCCAGATGAGAGCTAACGTTTCAATGGTATCATAGTGTGTAGGTATAATAGTCATGTTTAACAACATGTTTAACAACAAAACAACGCTTTTATAGACCTATAGTCAAATTCCATCACAGCGTGGATCCTACTGGTATAACTAAAAACAACGGTACACTATTTGTCGGCTTGGATTCCAGACTTGAAGATATCAAAGAGCAAGGATTCGAGTTACCTTATAATTAGAGATCCTCAACATGCCATGGCGAATTTAGGGAGGAGAGAAAGATCAAAAAGAAGGAACACTTTGCCAGTTAGCCACAAAGCAGTGGAATTGTACGCTGCACCGTTCCTATCTAGAATCTAGATATCAAGACATGTCGTGACTTTAGAATGATAAGGTTCTATCTCCGTTTAGGGCAGTTCAGAGATATTGAGCCTCAAAGTTTTTACATTCCATTATGTTGTGTGAGATGGAACCTTTGTATTGTATGAATTACTAACTCAAAAATGTCAACATTTTAAAAATAACACCACACCGGCATTAATAAACACCTAATGGATCAGATTATGTAAAAAAACTCAATTTTGACAAAAATGGAGATAGAACCTTATAATTCTAACGTCACGATGTAGTAACACAGTAACAAAACATGTCGTTCTAGTTACAGTTCGACTTGCGTTTCAATAGCAAAACAGTAAGTTTTACATCCATGAAGAATACAAGAGATTTGTTAAAAATGAGGTCATAAACCAAAACAACCTGACCTGAGATGAAAGAATAACGGGAGAGGCCCCTAGACTGTGCGCTGTCAATTTGACAGAACTATTTACAAATACATGACATGTTTGTAAACATATCAATGACATGCATATTGGGCAATAACATTGCTTGATGTATTATTTATTTATTTATTTACATTTGTTTACCAATTGCATTGCAATCTCGTGTCTGGGAACGTAGGCTATTAACATTTTCAGTCATTCTCCCCCAACATTCCCGTGTTGTGTGATATGAAATATGAAAATGTGCAGGTCCAAAAACACTTTCCCATAAAAGTCGGACACCGGACAATTTAAACCCAGTCAAATGAATGTGTCTTAAAACAATGTTAGTAATAACTCCAAAAGAAACAGTGGGTATATTATGGGTGTAGCACGATCCATTTGTGACCAGAGAAAGCACATTTGCTTGAGAGTGTCTTTGAACTTCTAACCATTGAGCTAAAAGCGCAACAGCGTCAAAGTAGCCATACCAAGAGTTTCCAACGCTCCTGACATTTGCACATTTGCAACATTGTTATACGGTCCAGCGAACTTTTTTGCGCTGGGAGGAAAAGTTCAAAAGAAAGTCTTGAAAGGAAGATATTTCTTACCGCTCCCGAGCCCCAACAGCCTACATATATCCCTGGTGAATCTCATGAGTGCGACCATCCAGCATTATTCTCTCCAAAATACTTATTAATCAAAATAATTTACATTAGTAGGCCTACAAAGTAAACAACGCTTAGAACATAGTAACCATCAATGTAGGTCTGCGGGAATCTCCGTGGTTCTGTCCGCTTCCTGGGCGTCAAGCGTCGGCGTCTGTGGTCCCGTGTTGGGACCACCCTTTCCGACGTCTTAAAGGGGTAGGGAATTGATCAGTGTGACAATTTGAAAGAACCGGCCTAATTAATATCCTCTGTAATGTATGTTTTTATAATATGTAATGTAATGTATGTAATGTTTGTTTTGTAATGTATGTTTTTAATGTATGTTTTTATGTTTTTTGTATGTTTTTTGTATGTAATGTATGTTTTGTTGTACCGTTAATTGAATGATAATACCATTGTAATACCATTTATTACCTTCTGTTTCAATGTTTTAGAGTGTGTGTTTATGTTTGCGTATATATGTTATATAATTCACAATCAAACCTATGGTACCAGTGTTCATGGTTCACATGCAGAACATCGTGACGTTAGAATTATAAGGTGCTATCTCCATTTTTTATCAAAATTTAGTTTTTTACATAATCTGATCCATTAGGTGTTTATTAATGCCTGTGTGGTGT
>NC_137674.1:11457831-11487831 GCF_963989245.1 Nansenia antarctica
GATCAATCAGACAGCCAGAGGGGATAACAGCTTGTGCAAGCACAAAAAGTGCTTAAGTGCTTAAGTCTTTTTTATAGTTGAGTCCAAAGTATAACTATGTTTGTCACTGTAGCCTATGACATTCGACCATTTCGCAACAAAACATTGTTTGGGGGGGGGGGGGGTAACAATATTAGTAGAAGGGAATCTGCACTGTAGGCTACATGATCTTGAATGCATTGACCTGCTGCAAGTCATTTTGCGTCAATGATGTTACAGAAGTGGTGAAAGTCGCAGAAGTTGAGTGTCTCTGCAGCTTCTCTGTTCCTACCTCCTCCGATGACCACTGCGTCGTACCGTCTCCCCGCGGAGGAGTGACTGGCTCTGGTCGCTCTTGTCTCCAGGCATGTCACAACTCTCTCCAGGCATGTCACAACTCGCCGTGTTCGGCCTGTCCACACCGCTGCAGCCATGGAAAACTGACGTCCACTCTCGTCACTCCCTCCCTCTTTTCCCTGCCTCCTAAGCTACGCTCCTCTTTACCCCGTACTAACTATTTATAACGGTAGCAGCGGACCCCTGACGTATAAACTCTACCCGCCTCCTTCTGCGCAGATCAGCCTATGGAGCTATTTTATTGCCACCAGAAATTGAATTGTATTTGACAGATTGAATTGAATATGAGCACAAATTGAATTGTATTTCACAGATCTGAATTGTATTTGACAGATTGAATTGTATTCAATTCAGTTTTCATTATTTTCATTCAGTTTTCAAATTCAGTTTCTCTAAATACAATTCGGTTTTTCTCAAAATACAATTCAGTTCTCAAAATACAATTCAGTTTTACTCAAAATACAATTCAGTTCTCAAAATACAATTCAGTTTTTCTCAAAATACGAGTTCAGTTTTAGAGGCACTCATCCGGGGACTCTGGGCTAGGTAGAATTATAGAGCACCTAAATACAATTCAGATCTGTGAAATACAATTCAATTTGTGCTCATATTCAATTCAATCTGTCAAATACAATTCAATTTCTGATGGCACTAAAATAGCTCCATAGATCCGCCTCTCTACCCCAACCTGCAACTCCAAACTGAGTTTAACCACAGGTCCGTGTGCAAAGGGCTATAGCTAATAGGACAGTGACACAATAGCTGTGTTCAATCCATATACAGGGATAAAATACTGATTCTCTACATGCTGCACAGCGTAAATATGCCCAAGGAACATAGGAAGACTTCGTTCGGGATGACCTGCTGCACTGCAGTAATATCAAACGGTGACACAGGTGACATAATATGTCACTGAATATTATTTCAGTCAACTTGTTGACTTGTTGCGCACAGGAAAAGCTGTAGAACTTGTTCACAACCAGTAAAAGACTATAAGAGGATGTGAGAAAAAATGATCTCTCCAACTCAAAATCAAGTCCCTGGGAGGTATTCCATCAACGTTGCTAAAGGAAAATCCAGGCTTATTCTGATAAATCTCGCAAGATTATCACAAATAAGCCTGGTTTTTCCTTTAGCGACATTAATGGAATACCCCCTGGTCTCCCATATACTATAGGCCTATAATATAGTCTGATATAGCAACAAATGGCCTCTAAAAGTTGTATTATTTATTAATTATTATTAGTTGGGTCATTTTTTTTATACGGTGCCTTTTCCGTCCCCAGTACTAAATGTTGTATTTTGTCTAAATTTGGACAAATACTAATTCCATTAGGTTTTTCATGTATAGTCAATTGTTATTTATTATGAATACAATGATATGGGCTTCTAAGTTGTTGTTTTCTACATTTTAAAAGCTTTGGTTAAAGATGTAAATTGGATTTTGCATGGGATTTGGGATGTCCCCAGTGTTGTTCATTCAACTTCAATCCAAAAAATAACTATTAAAAACATTTCCAAATATGTTATTATTATTTCATTTTCCTGAGCAATATCTATTGAAATCAAATATAGTTTTATAAAAAATAAAAATAAAAATTGTACAAAAAATTAAGGGTTTGCTTACAATATTGCTTGTCCCTGCGATCACTGTCCACCCTGTTATGCTGTGTTAATGTCCCTTTTAAAAGAAAACCATATTTCTCAATCACATCACTCTCATGAGGTGACATCACATCAGTGGAGGGGATTTCAAATGTTGTAAGCTGTGTGATTTTCTACCTCTTTTACAATCTGATTTTTATGTTTTTATCCAGTGAGTTTAATGTGGTTGACCATAACGTGTCCACCCTGTTATGCCTAAATATTGAGGAGATCAATCAAATTGAATAATTTCCAAAAAAAGTATTTAGTGCAAATTAGATTCCTCATCAAGTATTCATGGTCATTCTAGGCATTATGCTAACACCGGCAGGCTAAAGGCTAACTTTAACTCAAAATGTCCACCCTGTTAGTGTCCACCCTGTTATGTGTCCACTCTGTTCTGGAGACACTCGCCCTATTCAACTACAGAGGGTATTCTAAATAAAATAAAATGTAGGTGCCTGAGCTCGACCACTATGTTTTTCAGCAAGCTAGATATGTCCTTTATATAATAGAACATTAAAATATAGATAAATCAACAATTTATTTTTCACAAGTTATGAAGTCCAAATGGCACCGTATAAAAAAATGACCCAGTTGCATAATTAGTTAGTTGGCTGGGCGACCACCTGTCCATTTCTCATCCAGGTGACCAATGGTAATGGATTACCATTCACCGTGACAGGAAAGATTGTCTTTCACCATCAACTTGGAGGGACAGGAGAACTCAGGACGACAACAACGACGACGATGACAATGAGTGCTCTTAAAAATGACATCATCATCACCAGCACAATCATCATCACCTTCATCATTATGCATATGGGATTAGAATGAAACACAGCATTATTGGAGATCCAAATCTCAGAGGACCTCCATCGTGTGATTGGCTTCTCCATTTTGAATGAATGAATGAATGAATGAATGAATGAATGAATGAATGAATGAATGAATGAATGGTCTTTATTGTCATTAATACAGTACAGGTACCAAACAACGAAATTTGGGAGGGGGGGCTCCCCTGGTGCTAGGAAAAAAAACTAAAAACAAGAAGGGAAAAGAGCTGGTTTACATAAATAAAGGCTATGTACACTATCCACTATACTATACTATACAAATAAAACACTGTGCTGTACTCTATGCTATGCTATACCTATTCTAACATTTCCTATCTCTGAACCTTATGTACCCGAGGGTCGTCATATTGCACATAGTGTTATTGCACATTCATTTAAAGTGTCGCAGTTTGCAGGTTTGAAATGTTCACAGTTGTGTTTCAGTGTTGCACTTGATTTCAATCTAGTAGCTGCCATCAATTTGTCTAGATTGTCCAGGGCCTAGAACCTAGGTCTTTGCTGTGTTCAGGGCCTGAATGGCCCTGGGGTAGAAGCTGAGCTTCAGTCTGTTTGTCCTTGCGAACATGGTCCTGAACCGCTTGTCCGAGGGCAGCCGAGCAAAGTGTTCGTACCCAGGGTGGGATGGGTCTCTGGAGATCTTGGAGGCCTTCCTGAGGCAGCGTGTGTTGTACAGCTCTTCCAGAGAGGGGAGGGGGGCGCCGGTGATCTTCTGGGCCGATCTCACGACTCTCTGTAGCGCATTCCTCTCTGCGGCTGTGCAGCTGGAGAACCAGATGCAGATGCAGTAGGTGAGGATGCTCTCCACTGCGCAGCGGTAGAAGGTCACCAGCATCTCCTGTCTGATGTGGTCTTTCCTGAGGACTCTCAGGAAGTAGAGCCGCTGTTGTGCCTTCTTGATGATGGCTGCTGTGTTGATCTTCCAGGACAGGACAGGTCATCCTGTATGTGCACCCCCAGGAATCGGAGGGTTGAGACTCTCTCCACGCTCCCTCCATCGACGAGCAGGGGCTGGACCTCAGATGTTTTCCTCCTGAAGTCCACGATGATTTCCTGGGTCTTTGACTTGTTCAGCAGCAGGTTGTTAACCTTGCACAGCTTGCCCAGCTTGCCCAGGTTATGAGCGTTGATGATGAAAATATAAGCTTTGAAATATTGAGCTTTCTTGTAGTGCTTGAACGTTGAAATGGCTCTCCTTTAAGATGACAATACCAGAAGTGGCCCCAAGCCCATTTGAGTTTGAAACCCCTAAAGCCATATTTATACTGCTAGCTTAAAGCAATGGCTGCACCATTCAGATACATGCCAAAAGTAATTTTGAAATGGCCTTGTTTTTGTCAAAGTGTTCCCCAAAGATCCTGGCCAAAAAAGGTTGAGAACCACTGGTAGAAAGGAAACCAGGATGCCATTGACGCATCGATGACTAATACCCTTTCATTATTTGTGTCGGAAGTTAAAACCAATTGTCAACATTGTTCCTTAATTCTCTCTCTCTCTCTCTCTCTCTCTCTCTCTCTCTCTCTCTCTCTCTCTCTCTGTGTGTGTGTGTGTGTGTGTGTGTGTGTGTGTGTATGTGTGTGTGTGTGTGTGTGTGTGTGTGTGTGTGTGTGTGTGTCTCTCTCTCTCTCTCTCTCTCTGTGTCTCTGTGTGTGTGTGTGTGTGTGTGTGTGTGTGTGTGTGTGTGTGTGTGTGTCTCTCTCTCTCTCTCTCTCTCTCTCTCTCTCTCTCTCTGTCTGTCTCTGTGTGTGTGTCTCTCTCTCTCTCTCTCTCTCTCTCTCTGTGTCTCTCTGTGTGTATGTGTGTGTGTGTGTGTGTGTGTGTGTGTCTCTCTCTCTCTCTCTCTGTGTCTCTCTCTCTCTCTCTGTCTCTCTCTCTCTCTCTCTCTCTCTCTCTCTCTCTCTCTCTGTGTCTCTCTCTCTGTGTGTGTGTGTGTGTCTCTCTCTCTCTCTCTCTCTCTCTCTCTCTCTCTCTCTCTCTCGCTCTCTCTCTCTCTCTCTCTCTCTCTCTCTCTCTCTCTCTCTCTCTCTCTCTCTCTCTCTCTCTCTCTCTCTCTCTCTCTCTTTCTCTCTGTTTGCACTGCACTGAGAATTAGAGCCATGAACTCCTATGACCTTTTCTCCACGGACTGTTTGCTGATGGCATAGTTTCCACTTTGCGTCAGGGAGCTTTCCAGAGAGAGGGTCGTTTAGATGCGCCTTTTAAAAAACGGAAAAAGACTCGGGCGAAAAAAACATTAGCCACACTCTTACGCATGTCTACATTTCCACGTCGGACGAAAGCAGTGCAGCGGCACACTGGACAGGGTTAATAATCTGTCATCAAAGCTCTTTCTTATACTTTAACCGATTTTTATGAGCTTGACTCTGGATCTGGACGGTACCATTTTGCGCAGGGAGAGAGGAGGAGGGAGTAGGGAGAGAGGAGGGCAGGACAGCAAACCAGACAGATCTCCGACCATTTGTCCCTCAGTAGGGCTGTAAGGAGGCGCTCTTACTAAAAATGTGACTTAGGGAGAACTAACGGTAAGTCGCGATCTCTAATAAGCAAGCATATGACGTCATTGTTTGTGTTTCGCATCTCATCAACTGACGTCAGTCCATCGATCGCACGTCACATCATTAAGCCATCGGTTTAGCTGTGTGTCACTCGTTGGATTATATGCAGTCAGAATTAACGGTAAGTAGCGATCTCTAATAAGCAAGCCTATGACGTAATTATGTGTGTTTCACATGATCTCATCAACTGACGTCAGTCCATGGTCGCACGTCACATAATTAAGCCATCGGTTTAGGTGTGTCACTGTCTCGTTGGATTATAATGCAGTCAGCCAGTGTGTGTAGATCAGATGTTGCGGTAAACGAGTAACCTGTGTGTGTTTCCTGTTCTGATCTGAGTTCAGATCGGCTGAAAATGGTTGAGAAGCTCTCAGAGCCCTGGCTGTCAGAACTGGGGGGCTGGGGGGCTGCGACAGGTGACAGGGATGCGCTCCTTCCGATCTAGGAACATGTGACACGCCGCCGGTCATGCCAAAGGTAGGAGTTCAAGATCAAGAGCTGTTTATAAAATCCTACTTTTTACCTTTAAAAAGACAGCCTTTCAAAGACAGTCAGGGAGAGTCAGGAAGTGGATACAGAAATAATGACATAACAGTTAACACAGTGACCTAACCTAACGCCTGTTATTTGGCTAAGATGATATAATATCTTGCATCCTGTTCCTTCCACTGTCAGGCTACAGTGTGTTTTCTCTGCTTCTTCCAGCCAGCTACAGCTAGGGCCTATGTGTCTCTCTCTCTCTCTCTCTCTCTCTCTCTCTCTCTCTCTCTCTCTCTCTCTCTCTCTCTCTCTCTCTCTCTCTCTCTCGGTCTCTCTCTCTGTCTCTGTCTCTCTCTCTCTCTCTGTCTCTCTCTCTCCCTCTCTCTCTCTCTCTCTCTGTCTCTCTCTCTGTCTCTCTCTCTCTCTCTCTCTCTCTCTCTCTCTCTGTCTCTCTCTGTCTCTCTCTCTCCCTGTCTCCCTCTCTCTCTCTCTCTCTCTCTCTCTCTCTCTCTCTCTCTCTCTCTCTCTCTCTCTCTCTGGAAAGACTGTAAGAGCAGTGACACAGTGAAATGAGTGAGTAGGACTATTTCAGGGAATTGGGACGCAACGCTGGCTGAGGACAGGGACAATCTTTCCTCATGTCCTCCCTTAATCTGTAACACATTATTTTGCAGTCCTGTCTAAGCTGCTCAATAGCCTGGTATTTGTTAGAAACATGATCAATGGCTTTATAAAAACATGTACCACATTGTTTGTAAATGGCCAGTGCTTGTTTCTTTGGTTATTATCATGTAATAATGATCACTTCCCCATGCCAGATCAATAGTAGACTGCAAAATCACGTACTGTATACTCACCAATATTAATGCTATACGCAAACCAACCGTATAGCAGATGATCATTATTACTCTCTTATCTCTGCCAGCTTGCAAATGTATCGTTGGAGCTACAGTTGTTTATGAGGAGGCTGTTGTACGCTGCTGACCCGGTCTGCCTCAGATAAGGCCCAAGTACTACAATGCCTCAGGTGAGTAACCATATGCCGTACACATGTTGGTGCAACATTATTACCTAGTTATGAGGTGTTACAAGGTTATTAACATATTATTTGTTATCTCTCTCTCTCTCTCTCCCTCCCCCATTTCCATTTCCAGCCTGGGAGCAGTGGGATGGAGCCCATTTTCGGCGAGGCATATGGGAGCCACAGGTTGCCTCTGAACTCTGCGCCGTTCACCATCTCACCTATAGTAGTGACCACTGACTCTGAGCAGGTGGGCATTGTTATTGACATCATATGGCTGGTGAAAATGGCCATTATTAACCTCATACAGATCCATTACAACTCATGGATAGTTTATCAGTACGTCTCTTGTGTATCCACAGATCATATCGTGTAACTAACTGTGTCTTTGTGTGTGTGTGCGTGTGTGTGTGTGTGTGTGTGTGTGACGCAGTATTCTAAGGGTATAGTAGTGATGTTGGGTCTCCCTGCCCTGTCCCAGACCCATGGTCAACCCTGTGAGCTTCTGAGTGACCTCCTAGAGGACGGGTCCACAGAGGACACACACCCTCCCGAGCGCCGCTGGGACGTCTCCGCATTGGACGACGTCACGCACTACAGCAAAGGCAGCCCAGAGGGGGCGCCAGCGAGCTACGAGAGCACCTCTGTCTTCCTTGAGGTAGCCTTAGCCTACGGGTCTAGGATCTGATTGTTTTGTAACAATGCTAAAATAACCCCTCCCCCCCCCCCCCCTCCCCTCCACCTGAGTATTAGGTAACGTATTTAATGACTGGGCTATACTCATGCAGTTATTTGTTTTTTACAGGGAGGCAGAGAAGAGCCATGGTTGTTCCCAAGGTCACGGGCGAGGCAGCCAAGAAACCCCACATACCTTATCCCCTGTGTGGGCTTGGAGGCCGGGCGCCAGCCCCTGCCTGCCAGGGATCCAGAGGTCCGAAGCCAGGAGGCGGGAGGGAGGGAGGCCGAGGCCGAGGCCAGGGGAGGGCTGCTGCTGATGGGGGAGGACGATAGGGGCGCACGCCCTTCAACCCCGGAGATCCGCAGCGAAGAGCACAACTACTCACTTCAGAGTGAGTCGGACACCGAGGCCAGCCACAGAACGGATAATGAGACAGAAGAGGAGGAGGAGGAGGAGGAGGAGGAGGAGGAGGAGGAGAGGCCGGAGGGGAGGATTAAAGCCATGAAGGAAATTGAGATGAAGGACAAAAGGGAGGAGGAAACAGAAGCCATGGAAGAGGAAGTGGACGTGATGGAGGACGAGGGGAGGCAGGCTGTGAAGGGAGGAAGGCCGATGGGGAGAGAGGAGTCCTGCTCCTCTACTACTAAACACGGTGGCCTCATTGAGTTGAGCCAGGGGAGAGATGGAAATAGAGACGGAAAGAGTGGAGGGAGCGTTGGAAGAAGGGAGGGAAGAGGGATGACCTGGAGCCCGAGCACATTGCCGAGTACCGTGTGCCTGAAAGAGGGTACATCCAGCAACGGTGAGATCCTACGCTCTAGCTCCCCATCCTGCAACGAATCCGTTAACCCTTAACTATAACCCGCAAACACCTAACACTCTAACTAACCTTGAGCTCCTAACTTTCTCCCCCCTGTTAACTGGTCATCATTGGTATACAGTGATATGATAGAAATCCTATTACTCTCTTAGTCTCTGTGTTCAAATGCTCCCCAGGGAAAAGAGGCCAGAGAAAGACTCGTCCTACAGACGCCAGTGACCTGACCCCCAGCCCGGGGAAGCTGCGTAGCCTGGGGGAGCAGCTCCACTCCCTCAGCTCCGCCCTGGACAACCTGAGGCCTGTTAGTGACCTGCCTCTGACAGCCAGACAACGCTCACGCAAGGAGAGGAACAAACTGGCCTCTAGGTAATCATACACACACACACACACACGCACGCATGCACATACACACACACACACACACACACACACACACACCACACACACATACACACACACACACACACACAAACACACACACAGACACACACACACCTACCGCAACAACAAGAACACTTGCTTGAGACAAGTAAAACAGAAGATTCTAAATTGACCCTTCCTCCATGCTGCTGGTCCACTGTGGTTCCCCTGTGGTTCCACTGTGGTTCCCCTGTGGTTCCACTGTGGTTCCCCTGTGGTTCCCCTGTGGGTCCACTGTGGTTCCACTGTGGGTCCACTGTGGGTCCACTGTGGTTCCCTTGTGGTTCCACTGTGATTCCACTGTGGTTCCCCGGTGGTTCCCCTGTGGTTCCACTGTGGTTCCCCTGTGGTTCCACTGTGGTTCCCCTGTGGTTCCCCGGTGGTTCCACTGTGGTTCCTCTCCGTCTGCAGAGCATGTCGCCTGAAGAAGAAGGCCCAGCATGAGAGGAACAAAATCAAACTGTGGGGTCTGAAGCAGGAATACGGTGAGTGACTGCCCATACAGTGTATGAATGCATCGCTCCTGGATTAAACACTGGCAGTTTTAACCATCATACTCACTCATCATACCGCAATAACTTGGGTAGATATAACGTCATAGAAAAATAACAAGGGGGCTTTTTACTGTCAATGTTTTGGCTGCATGGGTCTTGAAAGGGGCTTATCCATACGGTAGGCTATCAAATGATGCTTACTGTGACTCTGAATGGGAGCGTCATTTTGCTGTTTGTGTTGTATCATGCAGCCATTTTTTCTGTGTCTGTGGTGCTGCTATTCCTGTAGATGGCCTCCTGGGGGCAGTGCTGCAGATTAAGGAGTTGATTCGTCAGTGGGTGGAGAGCAGAGAGGAAGACAGAGAGAGAGGAGCACTGAGAGGGAGGATGGAGGACATTCTGAAGGCGACAGCCGGTAAGTAGTGAGTACAACTAAGGACCTTCAATATGTTCCTTCATCAGCCCCTGGGAAGGTTATGTCCTGTAGCTATGCTCCACTGGAATGTCTGCTTCGATCACACATGGTTTATAACAAGTATGTGGTGTGTGTGTGTGTGTGTGTGTGTGTGTGTGTGCGTGTGCGTGTCTGTGTCTGTGTTTGTGTCTGTGTCTGTGTGTCTCTGTGTGTGTGTGTGTGTGTGTGTGTGTGTTTGTGTGTATGTGTGTGTGTGTGTGTGTGTGTGTGTGTGTGTGTGTGAGTCTCTGTGTGTGTGTCTGTGTCTCTCTGTATATGTGTGTGTGTGTGTGTGTGTGTGTGTGTGTGTCTCCGCGTCTGTGTCTGTGTGTGTGTGTGTGTGTGTGTGTGTGTGTGTGTGTGTGCGTGCGTGCGTGCGTGCGTGTTCCTGCAGGTCCTCACGTGGCTGGGCAGACCAAAGCGTTCATCGAGAGAGTCCTGGAGAGCCATCCAAGGGAACAGAGCACCAGGGAGACTCAGGAAGTGGATGGTACATCTGACCACGCCTAGCGCCCTATCCCCAGGTCAACGGATGTGTGCCCCCCCCCCCCCCCCCAATCAACCTCCACAGCTTCCCCCTCTGTCCCCTTCCCCTTATGACCACTGATCTCAAGGATTGGGTTGTTTGAGAACTAAGATGGTGGAAAACTATCCAGTTGTTTTCTACTTCCTGGTTAATCATGGAGGAAAGGAGACATGACAGGAAGTCATGTGTGGGGGTTGGGATGAAGCCACTATCTTTTTCTCCCCTTTTCGCTTCACTTTTGCACTATTAGACATGGAAAGGAGTGAGACACACACACACACACACACACACACACACAGTCAGACAGAGAGGATCTGGCTGCCCTGGTTAGGCTTGCACTGTGTCTCTGCTGCTGTAATTCTAGAGTGTTTCAGAACGTTAGTGTACCATTATGTGTGGGTGTGTATGAGTGAGTGAGCGAGTGAGCATGGTTTCAGTGTGTCTATTGCATAATGTACTGTAGTATAACCCCATTGTGCCTAAAAGGAGGTTACTGTGTGCTGCTATCAGATTGTAGAGTGAGTTACTAGTATCGTAGTCATGGAGACCAGGTGGAGGCATAACAGTGAATATGGTGCTTATAATAGTGGACATGACTTGACATGTCGGTTTATTGTGCTGTAAACCAAAAGTGTGCAGAGAGGATAGTGAAATAGACAAGGACCTAACATGAATTTGCACAATGGTTCTCAAAAGGTGTTGAAAAACAGCTCGCGTTGTAGTCTAATGTCTATGCTGTCCTTCAAAGATAAGTGCTTTTTGAATCGCTACCTATTTGAGATCCTCTTCTTCTTATTCAGTCTGATCTTGACTTGTACTGTTCTGCGAGAGGCCAGTGTATCGTTCTAAACACTAGAATCAGACAGCTCCAGACCGGGGGCCTATATATGGTGCTTTGTGTTGCCAGTGCCTTTGAAAATAACACACACACACACACAAACACACACAAAAACACACACACACACACACACACACACACACACACACACACACACACAATGAGGGGCATAGTTGGAAAATGACTATAACCCCAGACAGTTTCTGCATCCCAAACCTTGTAATTGCACTTGAACTTGAGCTCAGTTCTAGACAGCACTACAATACACTGTAGATGTTATATAAGTTATAAACTGCAAATGGAAACATAACTAGAGACACCTTACTTTTGATGAGGGGCTGGACTAGTAATTCAATTTAACAGTACAATTGTCCAGTCCAACCTTATGTGGACTGTTAAAACCCCAAGATTGACAATGTTTTCCTGTGGTTTCACCCCCAGGAGAATATATAACAGGTCATAAATTCTGCAGTTACCGATTATATAATATAATATTCCAAATATTAAGATTTTGTAAACGGATCATATCTGATAAGACATGCACAATACTGTAGAGTACATGGAAATAAATATGAGACTTTAATATCATACCGTAGCACAGGAACCACAGATGATTGTTATTATAAACTAAGGATGGTGGATGTTTGTTTCGTATTAGTTATGTATTCGTGATTGGGAGAACACATTGATCAAGATTGGTTTTATGGGGAACCTAATGTATGTTAGATCAGGTTCGACACAGTCATCCCAGAGAGCCTTGTCATGTAATGACATGTCATGTCTGAAAAGATCTGTTCCCAGACCTGGGCTTCATGCTGGCAGCAGTCATTAGCATGTAAAAAAACCTTTTGGGCCAATTTCCCGGACATAGATTAAATCTACTGTAGTCCTGGATTATTTTGCACTTCCAAAGGAAACTCTCTTCTGAAGATGCTTTTTAGTCTGTGGGTTTAGGCTTAATCTGTGTCTAGGAAACTCATCTGTAATGTTAGAAATGCTTTTTTTTCTCTGTCACTGCATGAAACACATTAATAAATACAGTAGGAGAAAAAAGTGATATACAAGTAGAAACAAACTATATCTGCTGCTGCTGCTATGTCATTAAAAATCTATATTCTTAAAACTGTGTGTGTGTGTGTGTGTGTTCAATGAGTTTGCTTGACCGCAAATTATTGCATTATTCATTATGAAAAGTATGAACACATTCAACAAGGACAACAATAACAACATACTCAAATCTGAAATGGAACCAAGACACTTTTTTAAATTATTATTATTATTCAAAACAAAGTAAAGAACGTCATTCAGCATTATGTATAGAAAAAGAAAATAGTCACATTTAGGAGGAAGTGTGTCATTTCCTGATTATCCACTTGATGGTGCTATTACCCCACACAATCACCTGAACGTGTTCTCGGGCAGATCTCATGATCCTAACTTGGGTTAGAATGAGAAAGGTCAAAACCAGCACAAACATTGCTATTACTCTGATTCTGGTTGGAGAGCGAGGTGTTTCCCAGTAGAGGTTGGTTGCAGAGGATTTGCAGCCCGTTCCTTGGCCAGAGCCTTCAGCAGTTTGGGCATCGATGGAGAGAGAAAGAGGAGAGCCATCCGCAGTACCACCAATGCGGCAGAGAGAGCCTCTAGATGGCTGTGGCTCAAAAGAGGAGAGCCATGGAGTCATGGTAGCTAGTTAGCCATCTGGACACAAGCTGGGGTCTGATCAGCCCCGGCTGGGTCACCTGGAGGAGGGTGTATGATGTTGAAAGACCCGAAACGCCCGATGATTCCAGGAACATCACTGAAGATGTGTCCAGAGGCATCAGTAGATGTATGTACACAGTGACTTCATATTGGATGTATTCTAAATCAACGTATTATTGTTGTTACTTAGATAGACCAAAAACAAACCACTAAAACATTCAGAACGGGTTCTTCTTATCACATGGCACCTACTGCAAACAGTTGAATACAAAGGTCGCTTTACTCTGTCAACAGATTTTTTAAGAGGTCACTAGAAACCCTCACATGTTTTCAGGAGAAAAATACTGTTAACGAGAGGTCAAATATTTTACTTATCAGATCCTGAAGGCCATATCTTTATGTGAAGGGCCCACCTTTAGACCCTCAAGGTGGGCCCTTATGTTAAGATGGTTTCCTAGTGTTCTTATTGACTATGTCTGCCTGGACTCCATCAGCATCATAAGTGCTCTATAGCAGCGCCTGTTTTTAATACAATAAGAGGCAATAGATCACCTTCTGACGCTGCAACCAGGGGACTACAGAGAGCAGCATGGAGCGATCGGTGCTGTAACCCAAGGCAGAGGAGGTTATCTGAACGTGCAAAAACAACAAAACACAGCAGACCTTAAGCAGGTTATTTTCTAATTTTCGGGAGGTATAATGTGAAAATGCGGACCTGTTTTGCTTAGCCTGTGTAAAATAACTCCTTAGGTCCATATGTGTTGTGCAGTCCCCAAGGAAGGGGAATGAAGTGGGGCGTTATTAGCGATCTAGGGTTTCCCGCCAGCTCTCTGTGCACGTGTCTCCCTGGGCGTGTTAGAGTAGCATTAGGGTCAGAGAAGAAGAATGACCCTGCTGCACGGCCAGCTTGACTTTCCTTTAAGGAACGCCTCTCGACTACACACAATCAACCGTAACTCGATCAAGAGCGGGAGATTCTGTTCTTGTAAGCAGAAATTAACACTTCATTCTCCTTCGTCTGCAGAAATTCAACACGGCGCTCCTTGAAGGCTCTCCCAGGCAATAGAGGAGAAAATTGTATTATGTTAAAATGACCCCCGGACTGAAACACAATTACCTCCTTTTTCTGGACAAATCAGCTAATTTC
Organism: Nansenia antarctica; assembly: GCF_963989245.1. Classification (NCBI taxonomy): domain Eukaryota; kingdom Metazoa; phylum Chordata; class Actinopteri; order Argentiniformes; family Microstomatidae; genus Nansenia; species Nansenia antarctica. The sequence goes on from NC_137674.1 coordinate 11,471,843, forward strand.
CCTCCTGGCAGAGTTAAGTCTAAGCGGCGGAGGTGTGTGGTCTGTAACCATCGATCTGAGGGCTCTCAGAGAGAGCAGCATTCATCACTATCAGGTCATCAATTATCATCATGTTTCACCCAGGGTGTTATGACACCAACAGAACACACGAGGGTGTGCTGAACCTTCAGAAGTTTGACGTCTTCCACACACTGTAAAAGAGAGTTCCTCAACCAAGGTCCTGAAATGCAAACGCTTTTGTTCCAGCCCAGCAGGAACACATCTGATATTACTAACCAACATCCCAACGAGCAGTCAATTAGTTGCATCAGGTGTTTCAGAGCTGAGTAAAAAACTGCCCACCCTGCAGTTGGCGACTACCCACCCTGCACCCTTGGTGACCGCTGATGTAACAAAACTTTCAGGCTGTAAGTGAATAACGTGCATTATGGGGTTAATAACCTTAAGATTATTATCTAAGGTTATCTGTCATCTTTATTGTGTTGTTGCATCATAACTGTGCTTAAGATTCTCTTTTGGCAGGACCTGTGCCCATGCTGGATGCAGAACGATGCAGATATAACACTACATTTATGGACAGTGTGTACGCCGATAATATGCAAGGAACTTTTCCTGGATACATGGTGTACAGGTTTTTCGCCCTTGCTTGCTTGCTTTGTGCCGGTGGTCCTTGGCCTCCCCTTGGGGGCCCCCGGCTGCCCCGTGTGCCTGGTCTGTTCCGCCGCCGGGGCTCCTGCTTGGCCGTCCTTGTGCAGGGCCTCTTTGGTCTGTGCTTGCTTGGCTGGGCCGGGTGTGCTGGTGGTGGGGCGGGCTGGGTGTGTGGGGCGGCGGGGGCTCCGCGGGGGGGGGGGGGGGGGGGGGCCCACCGCTCGGTGCTGGTAGGCAAACTGGCTAGTAGTCGCTCTATGTGTAGAGGGCTGCAAGGGAATTTTTCCTGGCTACATAGTGTACAGGTTTTTACTTTTGCCTGCTCGCCGCTCTGTCAGTATTGATTGATTGATTGACTGATTGACTGAAAATGTTCATTGTGTGAAGCGCATTGAGTTGCATCTTGTAAGAAATGCACTATACAAATACAATTTTATTTGATTGATTTGATTTGAATATCCACTGGTGGGTTGTGGTAAATTCCTATTGGGTTCCTATTGTACTGTGGCAAGAGACATTACTTAGGTTTGTTTATCCAGTGGATCACAAGTATACCTTTATTTATACATATATTACATATTGAGACCAAGTCCTCTTTTGCAGGTGCACCCTGTCCACATTATAAATAGTAAAAACAAATGTGCATAGATCAAAAGCTTTTACAGATGAGGACCTGCCATCTCTTCCTGAGGTGGATTTCACCTGTCCTATGTGCCATGACATCTTTTGGGATTCTGTTCTCCTGTCTTGTAGCCACAGCTTCTGCAAAACATCTGTAGGCATTCTGGAAAGAGATGGAATCTTGGGAATGTCTTGTAACACTATGTGCAATATGACAACCCTAGTCGTTTTATCTGTACAGTATAGTATAGTGGATAGTGTACATAGCCTTTTTTTTTATGTAAACCAGCTCCTTTCCCTTCTTTTTTTTTCTTTTTTTCTTTTCTTTCCTAGCACCAGGGGAGCCACCCCTCCCAAATGTCGTTGTTTGGTACCTGTACTATAGCAATGACAATAAAGACCATTCATTCATTCATTCATTCATTCATATGTAGGCAAAGATGTTCTATGGCTGTTGTTCTCCCTGTAACCTGGCTCTAAACCTGTGTGAGGCCTTCATAAAGAAGACATGTCTGAGAGCGGAGGCAGCAGCGGGGTCTGAGGCGCTGTGCGGTCTGCACAATGAGAAACTCAAGGTCTTCTCTGGAGTATAAACAGCTTGTCTGTGTGGTGTGTCAGGCCTCAAAGAAACACAAATCTCAAGGCCGTGTCTTAGTAGATGAGGCTGCACATGATCATAAGGGAAGATAAAAATGTGACTATTGGAATCTATCACACCTACAATACACTATTAATTATCATAATTGGTTGGCTGAATTCAAAGCTTATTTTTCTGCCTTATTTGCTAAATGAAAATGAAATATAGCATCATACTACATCCGGTATAGTGATCTTTTATTAGTTTTAGTTTCTGCTACACTAATTCACCCCTATGTCTCTGAAGTGAGAAATGTAGTCTTATCCTACCGTGGGTCTGCAGACAGACTCTCTGATTTAGTCAAGAGATTGTGAGTTTCTATTTTATTACAGGAACTTCAGACTGCTCTGAAGCCCTTGTTAGGAGAAGCTGCAGGTCTTTCAGAATGTTAAACACACCCTTATAAGTGAACATGCACAATACATGTGCCATCATGTAGGCAAACATATTAAAGAGAGAGAGAGAAAGAGAGTGGGAGAGACAGAGAGAGAGAGAGAGGTTTATATTGTTGAAAACCTTGACAGCATTAGGTATGAGAATTAAATATGATGAAATAACAATATAATATAGGTCACAACCACACACTGAGTTTCGTTTGCTAAATAGTCTGTGAACCACCTCAAAGCACTACCATACAACTCAGTCAGCCGCTGTCTGACAACCCAGAGCAGTGCATGAAGTATTCAGGGCTTCAGAGCTCAAGACAGCACAGCTGGGAGGTGGAGGTGAGGATCCATCTTGAATGGATGTGGGCAATGAGTTAGTTGACCGGAAAGGGGACGTCTCCTGCAACGCCAAAATAAATATGGATAATGGGATATAATGCAATTTTAGAAAGGAGTGGGTGGGATGCTCACTCTGAAGAGGAGACCCCGCAGACTTTGACATGGGGGAGATGTCCTTGTGCAACACTGGTGACATGACACACATCTACAGTCATAAAGACACTCCTCTACAACCTCTACACCTACGACTTCACCCCCGTCCACCCCAGCAACTCCATCGTAAAGTTTGCAGACGACACCACCGTGGTGGGATGTATCTCGGGGGGGGACGAGGCGGCGTACAGGGATGAGGTAGAGCAACTGAGCAAGCTGTGCAAGGTTAACAACCTGCTGCTGAACAAGTCAAAGACCCAGGAAATCATCGTAGACTTCAGGAGGAAAAAGTCCGAGATCCAGCCCCTGCTCATCGACGGAGAGAGCGTGGAGAGAGTCTCAACCATCCGATTCCTGGGGGCGCACATGCGGGATGACCTGACCTGGAAGGACAACACAAAAGGCACCATCAAGAGGGCACAACAGCGGCTATACACCCTGAGATGCCTCAGGAAGGAACACAGCAAGCAGGAGATACTGGTGACCTTTTACCGCGGCGCAGTGGAGAGCATCCTCACCTACGGCATCTGCAACTGGTTCTCCAGCTGCACAACAGCGGAGAGAAATGCGCTACAGAGAGTCGTGAGAACAGCACAGAAGATCACCGGCGCCCCCCTCCCCTCTCTGGAAGAGCTGTACAACACACGCTGTCTCAGGAAGGCCTCCAAGATCTCCAGGGACCCGACCCACCCTGGGTACGTACACTTTACCAGGCTGCCCTCGAAAAGGCGGTTCAGGACCCTGGCCGCTAAGACAAACAGACTGAAGAACAGCTTCTACCACAGGGCCGTCCAGGCCCTGAACACAGCAAAGACCTAAGTTCTGGGCCCTGGACAGTCTGGACGGATTGTATGGCAGCTGCTGGACTGAAAAAATCAGGTGTAGTGCTGAGGCACAAACATGTACATTTCAAGCCTGCAAACTGTGACACTTTAAATAACGTGAAACAATACTATTGTGCAATATGACAACCCTAGTCGTCTATCTGTACAGTATAGTACAGTGGATTGTGTACATAGCCTTTATTTATGTAAACCAGCTTCTTGTGATTTTTTTTTTTTTTTTAAAGTGATTTTTTTTTCCCTTTCCTAACACCAGGGGAGCCACCCCTCCTAAATTTCGTTGTTTGGTACCTGTACTGTAGCAATGACAATAAAGTCCATTCATTCATTCATTCATTCATTCATTCATTCATTCATTCATAGTATATTTTACATAAGCACACAGCACATGGATTGTAAGAAATGACTGTTGGGCCTAGCAAGATATTTTATGATCCTTTGTTCTCAAAAAGCCAGATGGCCATTCTAAAGATGGATGACTGGGGAGAATTGTAAGATGGCGGTTTATGACCTTTTGGCCTACGCCTTGTTTTCACACCTTGACCATCTCTAGGTGATGGGATAGGCTTGGTTTGATCCCTTGTATTTGCATATGAATGTTTACAAATACGACAGCAGCTTTAGAAATCGCTCTCTTTTGCTCACCTCTGCCTGCGGACCAGACCTACCATCTACCAGCTGTGATATCCTGTATTCCTGTACTTTCTTTCAATAAATAGACTTAATCTACTCAGAACTATATTCTTCATTTTAGTATTCAGTGACAGACTGTTCCCATTCTTCTCTATTGGAAATAATGTTGATGCCAACAACCCGCAATAATGTCTTCTAGTAAGTGGAGTATTGGAAAGATCTCACCAAAGTGGTAGATGGAGGTGACTGGATTGTTGGGGTTGACTAAAAGTTTTTTTGCTGTTATCAGAGTCAGGCAGCTTTTAGTCATTACTGTGCAGGACAGCTTTCTCCTTCTCAGCTGCGCATTCCACCAATAGATATTCAGCCATTTTGATTCAGGGAGACTGCAATCCATAGGGAATAGAAATGGTCAGTTCAGTGACCTGCAACCTGGGGGTAACTGTAGGTTAGTGCAGTGCCTTAGAGAAAAATAAAAACATCCTAGAAGGGGTGCCCAATTGAATCTGAAATGTGAAACGAGTTATAAGGACTATTTCAAATATCCACCCAAATATATTCATTATCCTTAGTGCTATTCAAACTACTTCATTAAGTACCAAGTATCATAAAATAATTTGAACATGAATGAATGAATGAATGAATGAATGAATGGTCTTTATTGTCATTGATATAGTACAGGTACCATACAACGAAATTTGGGAGGGGGGGCTCCCCTGGTGCTAGGAAAAAAAACTAAAAACAAGAAGGGAAAAGAGCTGGTTTACATAAATAAAGGCTATGTACACTATCCACTATACTATACTATACAAATAAAACACTGTGCTGTACTCTATGCTATGCTATACCTATTCTAACATTTCCTATCTCTGAACCTTATGTACCCTAGGGTTGTCATATTGCACATAGTGTTATTGCACATTCATTTAAAGTGTCGCAGTTTGCAGGTTTGAAATGTTCACAGTTGTGTTTCAGTATTGCACTTGATTACAATCTAGTAGCTGCCATCAAATTGTCTAGATTGTCCAGGGCCTAGAACCTAGGTCTTTGCTGTGTTCAGGGCCTGAATGGCCCTGGGGTAGAAGCTGAGCTTCAGTCTATTTGTCCTTGCGAACATGGTCCTGAACCGCCTGTCCGATGTATCTAATATGTTCCTTTAGTTCTTGTTTTTTGGTGAATAAAGACTTCACAAGCACCAGCACAATAGCATAATGCAGCATTGTAATCCAGCATCCTGGCATCGACCCTTCCTGACACTTCCTTTTACTGCCACACCTCAATATTTCTCAGCAACATTTGTCAGCCTTGTGTCCACAAACGTAACCAAGTATCATCAGTTTTAGTCCATCCAAAACATTGTACTCATAGGGTGCCCCTGGAAAAGAGGCCTTGGTGTCAGTATGTTTCTCCTGTATAAATAAAGGTGAAATAAATAGCGGTGGCTACTTAGCCTTAACCTTTTACAGAAGAACGAATAACTTAAATCAGTAGAAAAAAGAAAGAAAAGAAAAGAAAAAAGCCTGAACACAAATAAAGTAAGAATGAAAATAATGAAGTTGAATACAAATGTGATAAGGGTGGCCTTTTTTAATTGGACTTTATTAGACTTGATTTTTTTTCTAATCAAGCAAGAACGTCAAGAATGAATTTACATGGGAAAAGAGGATTACAAAAAAAACCTGCCTTTAGCTTTATGTACTATACCTAACATTTGACCTTGCGACTCTGTCCTTGGGAACCCTAGCCAGGGCACACCAACCATGCTCATGTCCATCCCGGGCCTACCAACCCCACCCCCCCTACTACTTTCAGTGTCTCGCCAAGAACTTAAGTTCACAATTCACAATTCACAACCTCCCCCCACCCACCCCAAAACAACAACAACAACAACAACAACAACAACAAAAACACTTAAGTCATATTCCATCTACCTTATGGAAATGTAACGCATTCGTTTTATAACTAATTCTTCTAAGTCATTTGCATATTTGGTGTGTGCGACATGATTGACAGGCCAATCGTCCAATTAAATACGGATGATGGCGCCACTGTTATAAGCGCGACATGATTGACAGGCCAATTGTCCAATGAAATAAGGATGACGGCGCCACTGTTATAAGGCGCTTCCCGTTAGAACCAATAGAAAGGTCGCAATGTTTCAATGGGGCGGTACCCACTTCATCCATCGCTGGGCCTTCGTGTCCCCGAACAGTGCGTGGAACTTGTCCGCCTGGGGGACTGAGAGGAGAGGCGGGGAGTGGGAGAGTTATGCACGAACGGTAGTAAACATCTGGGAAGGGAATGCAAAAAACTAGGGTTCTACCGGGTATAACAATTGCAATTGCTGGTTTCTAATGGAAGCGGATGGCTTCGTGAGGAGGCGTCGGGTGATGACAGCGGAGACTCCTAACCCTAACGCCGGGGTGGCCGGAGCTTCAGCCGGGGCGGAGATCCGATGGCTGGGGGGAAGATTCTGGGGAGTGTCGCCACTATCGGAGAGTATTGTTGGAAGTTTAGCATCGCCGCGGATGATCGGGGGGGGCACAGACACAGAACTTCTGACAACACAGACTGTTCAATGTAGTGGTTCTGGTGCTCCAGATGGAGCTACAGAGGTCCTGGAGCCAGACTATGAGGGTCTGCCGCAGGGCGCCTCCACCAGCACCCACATGTTAGCCGGGGCGGTCGCCGGGATCATGGAGCATTGCGTGATGTTCCCCATCGACTGTGTCAAGGTAACTTGGGCTAATATGAGTGTCACTGAAATGCTTTTACGTTACAGATCGATTAGTAGATATGGATTATGGTTTGCTTGCCGAGAAGTTTGTCATGCACTTGTGTGGACAAGGTCGAAACTGGGCATTGATTCCAGCTACTACTAGTGAACCAGCTAGCCATTTGCACTGGATGTACTAGTTAGCTTAGCTGTTACTCCGAGTGCATCATGCATTGCACACATACGGAATGATTGCACATAGACAGATTTATTCTTAAATGTGCAATAATCTCTGGACTGTTTTTCTGCAGTTATCATCACCAGAGCAGAGTATGCACCATGCTAGCTAAATCGGCCCGGGCCACGCAAGGTCGTGTGCGCACACGTGTGCTCCTCTCCCCCCTACAAGTCACATGACCAGAATACCAGGTCACATGACCAGTAGGACCAATAGGAAACCTGCGTCCAAACCTCCTGCTGCACCAGCAAGCCTAGTCAGCTCCAAGTGAAATCATCAACTCAAGACATATATACAGTACAGGCCAAAAGTTTGGACACACCTTCTCATTCAATGTGTTTCCTTTATTTTCATGACTATTTACATTGTAGATTCTCACTGAAGGCATCAAAACTATGAATGAACACATAGGAATTATGTATTTAACAATAAAGTGTGAAATAACTCTAAATATGTCTTATATTAACAACAAAAAAGCAAAGGGTGGCTACTTTGAGGAATCTAAAATATAAGACATATTTAGAGTTATTTCACACTTTTTTGTTAAGTACATCATTCCACATGTGTTCATTCATAGTTTTGATGCCTTCAGTGAGAATCTACAATGTAAATAGTCATGAAAATAAAGGAAACACATTGAATGAGAAGGTGTGTCCAAACTTTTGGTCTGTACTGTACAAGTGAAATCATCAACTCAAGACAAACATAGGCAGCTTTTTTATTCTACTACCTACCTGGAGTGGTTTTTTGGTGCGGTTGCTGTTCATTGTTTACAGAAAATACAAGACTGGATGTTTGGGGATTATGTCTACAACACCATGTTTTGAGATAATTACCAGGAGGAATTATTTATAGGCCCCTACGACTTGGCTCCTAGCTCATTCCAAAGCACCAGAGGGTGTTATTATCATGTAGCTACATTTATGTGGGATGAAGAGCTAAGATTTGTAAATAAACCGACATAACTCATACTGACTGTGCAGTATGCACACTACTTGTAAAAATAAAATAAAATAAAACCTTCCTTCTTCTAGCATGACGACTGCCAATGGGCCCCTGGCCTGAGCACAGAGTACACTTCCTGCTATGATTAATGGATAGACTTATCAAACGTATTGATTGTAAGTTGCTTTGGAATATAGTGCCTGCTAAATGCCAACAATGTAAATGTAACAGCTTTAAATCCTCAACCAATTGATTACACACACTTACTGCAAAGGTCTCTTGCACATGTGAGCCATGTCATTTGACTGGCCCCTCTCTCGTCATGTGTCCTCTGTTCATAGTCATGAGTTAGATTAGTGACTGATGCAATTGATTGTGTACAGGTCAGATGCTCTATTCAATGGCGTGTCTTATTGAGAGAGATTGGAGCGGTTTGGTTGCCTTTTAGCCAACTTCATGTCATTTTGCCAAACAAGCAAGGCAACAATGTAGGCCTAGTTGTTTAGTGCAGGCAGGCACATCCTTGCCCCGCAGCTAAAGAGATGGTAGGTTAATTTTCAGGGACAGTCATAAGAGGTGATATTCAACTGTAAGATGAATGGGGATTTCCTTGATGAAAGATGAAGAGGTTTCCTTGGCCAGTTGTAAAGCCCTTTTTCTAGGCTCCATACTTTATGCTTCTGTGTTGTACCAGAGCCATGTGCATGCATGTACTAGGCAAATCTTGTAATGACTGATAAGAGTTAGCTAAAGCACATACGGAATAGAGCCAGGCAAATATCCCTTCTCATTATTGCTTTCACATTTGGTAGGCCTACATAATACACAAAATAGAAGGGACGGCTGGATATATGCACGTCATTGCACGATGAGTAAAGCTCCCTGTAGCCTATTGGAGGCTAGGTTTGTCATCATCATAACGCCTATCCAGTCCCTTGAGATCTGAACAACAAAATGGATGTGAGGAAGGGGTCTGGGCCTTCCTCTTCCTGTTGCTCAGTGTGTTAGCTGGGTCTGTTTGGCTGTGCAGCTAGTTGTTGTATAACATAGAGACACAGAGGTCCAGAGAGAGAGAGAGAGAGAGCTCAGAGGTAGGGTTATGTCAGTGCTGTCAGCTGCCTTCGTCAGGCGGAAAGCAGTGGTCAATTTTAAAAAAAAAAAAAAAAAAAAAAAAATCATCCATGTCTCTTTCAGCTGTAGTTCCCAGAAGAGTTATTGAGGAGGCATCCTTCACTGGAGTGTCTAAAATTAGTTAACTGAGTTGTGCAGATCGACTAATTTCTGTATGGAGGAGGGTCTATTTTTAAATGATGAGATACAGGCCTATAACTGTCTGCCTGAACTATGCCAACACAGATTCATTCAGTGATTTAAAAATCATCTCAACAACTGGGCATGTGTGCTGCTCATATATTCCAAGTTGAGCAAAATCTTCTCTGTCTCTTACGCACAGTCACATGTATGTTGACACACATACATGTGACATACATAACATACACAGTATGTTGCACACACTAACCTATAGGTCTAATTGCACAGAGGTTGTGACTCCCATTTGTCTGAAAAGATAAGGTCATGTAGGCTGTTCTAGGTCGATAGAGGGTCGCTGTTTACACACAATCCAAAGGTAAGGGTTAGGAAGGAACTTTCCAGGCACACAAAAACCGTACCTGGAAAACAGACGTGCTGACTTTTCCTCAGTGTCTGTCTGCATAAGGATGGACGTTCGCCTCATTTTTGAAGGATTGCATTAGGCTAATTCTTGGGTGTGTAATTAGACCTAGTATGGACCGAATCAATAGGAGCGGCTTGTCTGGTCTGACAGACGTCTTCATGTCCAGACAGGCATGCAGGCCTGGTTGTAGTGTACCTGCCTGTGTGTAAGAGTCAGTGAGAGTGAATCTAGCGCTAGTTCTCACACAGGCCAAGCATTCCACAGCTGTCCTATAGGGGGGCCTGAGGCCCTGTTTACACTTCCTCCCAAGCCTACACAATGTGCACACGCATACACGCGGCACTGCGGGCAATCAGTGTGTCCATTCAGCTGGAGACCTGACACACAGGCATTTGCTTTGATCAGGGTGATTGGGTGGTGGAAACTGGATGTTGAGACAGACGCTCTCCCCCCAATCCCAAATTGCCCCTTACCCCTCACAGCAGTAGCCTCTCTGGGTTAGAACCAATACATTCTGACCTCCGAGCAATGTCTCATGGGATTAGAACTGTATGATTTATATACTTAGCACGGTTTTTCCTGTCTTAAAATCAGGCGGAGGTGGTACCAGTGGCGTTTGACGTCACGGGGACCCATGAAGCGGGGGCTGTCAAACACTTAATTTCTGGCATTCTGGTGAATTTGTATGCACCAATTTGTGCCTTTTCTGCATCCATTTATGGTGGAAATGTCATTATTTATGTAAAGGAAAAACAATATTCAGGCACCAGATGACCATTAAAAATATAATGAAATGTACTTTCAAATATTTCTTCTCCTTGAGCAGTCAACATCAGCACACAATGATTTGCTTGTCCTCTTTTGTGTCTACATAACAATAAAGGTACCCTGTTCAACATTACATTAAATACAATGAAATACAACATAAATAATTATTCTCTTTACATAAAAGCTAAATGAGGCACCTGTTACAGGCTAGTTGAACCTTCCCATTAAAGCCATGTAGTTTTCATCTACAGAGTTCACAACCAGGCAGCTTCACCTGCCCTTGTGATTCACCTCCTCGCTGACTCACTCGCTTAGCAGCCATTATATCTGCAAGCTGAAAACATACACTGATGGGATATAAGGTTAGTTTGGGAAGCCTATTAAGAAATTGGACGTGCTTGGGTGCAAAAGAAACAATATTCCCCTGTTTGAACAGCCACAGAATAGCTGTGTGTAGGCTACTTCAAGGGTGTGTCTTTAGGGCCTGAGGTAAAGAGGCTTACAGGAAGTCAGCTTACGTCCCTCTGTAACCTTGGAGCTCACTGCTGCCCACTACCGTCACTCTGCCTCTTACTCTGCCTCTTACTCTCCCTCTTAGGCCTTGTCCACACTACACCGTTTTTTTTGTAACCGGGGTTTTCCCTAAAAAAAGAATCGCGTCCACACAATCACAGTTATAAAAAAACACCATCCACACAAAACCGCGAACATTGTTTAAACCGCGCCAAAAATAACCAATAGCGTCTGGCTGCGCCCCTTGGCGAATCAGAAGTCTGGAAAACAGCTACCATTTCTGGTCCTATTATTATTATTATTATTATTATTCAAACTTCCTAAACATTTTGAAACATATTATGTCTCTGTACATTAAAAACTGTAGTCGTCATCACAAGTTAGAAAATGATATTGGGCCCCCAAATCAGTTTACAACTTGTTGTAATTATATTACGATGTTTCTGTCAGTAAAGGTATGCAAGCAATGCAGGGTGCGTCCGTAAATCCGCTCTGAGAGCGCCGGAGCGCACACTGGGTTCAACGTCCCGTAATTTGATTGGACAAGAGGCATTCCATGAGTGCTGATCAGATTTCCAGGGCGAATTTACGAACGCAGCCGTAATATAGCTAGTTAACAGAAGACGGAAAGAAACGTCAGATCAGATATATAAACGGGTTATTTTGCTAAACTGGACATATTTTGGGAATATATATGGTTACTTTCTCGCCTGAAAACATATTAAAACTTCATAAAATGACATGTTAACACTTGTAGAGGCAAAAGTACAGATTTTAGCCAATGGAGGTTTAAAATTGAGGATTTAAATTGTCTTTGTTTACAAGTAGCCTAATGCCTAATGGCGCATATATTCTGACAATTGACGTTCAAGCCGAAAACCCCGGTTTTCCCGTATACACCTCTCCGCTGAAACCGGAGTTTCTACAAAAGTTCACCCTGGCCGGAGTTCTCAAGAAAGCACGGTTTCAGTAACCGCGAACGCAGGGTGCGTGTGGATGGAAGGCAAAACCGGGTAGAAAAACGCCCGGTTTAAAAAAAAAAAAACGGAGTAGTGTGTACAGGGCCTTACTCTGCCTCTTACTCTCCCTCTTACTCCCCCTCTTACTCTCCCTCTTACTCCCCCTCTTACTCTCCCTCTTACTCTCCCTCCACGGTCTTTAAACAGACCAAGACAGCAGCCAAGGAAAACAGTGCTTCAGACATCACATACGATGACGCATTGTTATTGTTGTTTTTAACTGTTAAAAGTTAGTGAGAGTAAGAACGAAGGTCGTATTTTTTTTATGATTGTATCAAAGAAGAACATAGATAAAGTGGCAATTTTCCCAGAATCGCCTTGTAGATCAAAGTAGGCTGCTATACCACAGCCAATGATGACCAACCAACAGCCGTGTAGAGATCACTGTTGTGTCAGACGCTCTTTGTTAGCGACACACCTCAGGGCTGCAGGAGGTCAGGACAGAGCTGTACGGTACCTTCCTGTCTGTCCTGGACTATGGTGATGTTGTTTACATGCAGACCTCAGGCACCACCCTGAAGTCACTTGGTTCTGTGTATCACGCTTCCATGAGGTTTATTACTAACAAAAAGCATCTGACACATCATTGTGTGATGATGTTTATTACTGTATTTACATGTATTTTATTCAGCAGAATTTGTATTATTTGAAAAGTTTAATTAGAAGAAAAAAAAGCTTAATTCCCCCTAAACTAAATAAATTATATTCTCTCCTTCCAAAGATCCTGAAAAACATGTGATTCACACTGGATGGTCTCCTAATAGAGCATGTTCAATCGTGATATAGTGAACCACCTTAAAGCACTACCATTGATCCCAATACTACTCAGTCTATGAGTCAAAACATCATGGTCCACTACATCAAATGCTTTGGACAATTCTATATATATTCTATAACAGAATGCTTTTTATCCAAGGTATACTGAATGGCATTTAAATCCTTCAAGGTAGCAGTGACTGTACTGTGGTTAGACCTGAAACCTGACTGCATACTATTCATGAAGTTGTTTTCCTGGAGGTGGTCTTTCAGCTGTCTGTTAAACACTGCCTCCATGACCTTTGCCAGAACAGTTTTTATATTCTTGGCTAAAAGTTATTTAGGTTTGAAGGATCACCTGACTTTAAACAATGAACTGAGAGGAGAGTTTGAGGATGGGTGGCTCAGTAATGTGGTTGAAAAACTATATTGGGGAGTCAAGGAAATAGGGAGGGTGGGAATCAGAATTCATACATGGTATTTATGTTTTTTTTCATTTGGTTCAATGAAGCATAAGCACAACTTTTGAATCAGCCAGTAGGTGTGTGGGCTTCATTCTAAAATAACATTTCACAGATTGTCACCACAACTCAAGTTATATGGTCTTTGTTGTCTAAATTGCCAGGAAATATAAAACATTTGAGCAAACAAGTGAGAAAATAGTCTTTTATCACGCCAGGAGTCATGTCTGAATGATGAACTCCTACAATGGCCATAGTGCTTTGCACTACCCAGCCAGCCACGGAGGTGCATTTAAGCTAATTGAATTGAATTGAATATAACTTTATTTTCCACCAAGGTGGAAAATTGTCTTCGGCTCACCAAACAGAAAAATCAACACAAGAAGCCAGAAGGCAACCAGCACGACATAAAATGCAAACAGGCAGAGACAGAGACATGGTTGCACATTAGAAACACATCAAAACAGTTCATGTCTGTGGCTTCCGTCTTGTTGGTCACTTTGCAGAATTAAGGATGCTAATGGCACATGGAATGAAGGACTTCTTGAATTAGAGATGCTCCGATCAGGGTTTTTGGTGCCGATCACCGATCACCGATCACTGGAATCAGTGATCTGCCGATCCGATATCACCGATCACCGATCACAGCGTCGAAAATGGCAATTGAAGCATTCTATTTATTGTGTAGCATTATTTATGTTTTAAATTATTCTTAACACCATTGACATTGTATATTAAGTATTTAAATGAAATTAGGAGATGAGAAAGTATCATGAATTGACGACCATCTGTTTTATTGAATTCACAACCACCTGTAGCTTACTTCAGGAAAAACAAATAAAATGTGAAAATAAAAATCATAATAAATAAAATGTACACTGTCACATCAAATGTGCAACATTCCACTCGAATGAGAGGAACTAGGGGCTCTTAGAGAACTTGGAGCTTATACTGTAACTGTAGCTTTCCTGAGGAACAATAAACATACCCAAACTAAACTGCAACATAAACAGGCTATAGCCAAATATAAAATACTGTTTCAAGTCAGTCAGTTTCAAGTCATATTTAGGAGGAGATAAGACAGCAAGTCAGCAATAATCAATAAAACAAAAAAACAAAACATTGCACCTAAGGAGATTTCAGACTCAAACCTTACTTCTGATTAAGCAGCATCACTGGCAGATTAGCCTTGAGAAATACAAGCATCTCAGCGTTTTTGGCACTCAGCCTGTTCCTCTTATCATCTAAAATATGTCCTGCTGCTGAAAAGTCGCTCGCTATCTACACTTGTGCAAGGTGCACAGAGGAAGACCTAAAACTCACGCGCTAATAGTTGTTGTTGCTATGGGCCAAGTGACTTCCTGCTCGCGGGGTCACATGACGTCGGTGAACACTACCTACACTACGCTCGTGAAGTCGCGCTGGAACTCTGACCAGCACTCGTGGAACGCCTCTCGTCCAATCAAAGCACTCGGTCCCTTTATGACGTCGAGCCCAGTGTGCGCTTCGGCGCTCTCTGAGCGAATCGACGAACGCAGCAAATGCCGTATGATATTCGTGGTATTGAAAGACCTTGCGTGCGTTCCTCCGCAAGGTATTTCTTTTGAGCAGACATTACAAACGGCATATTTGTTGTCTCTTTCCGACACTGTGTAATATTTCCAGACTGGCGACGCCATTTTGTAAACTGATCGGTCATGTTTGATCGGCCGTTTTGAGAACTCCGATCAAAACCGATCAAGGCCATATCGGCCGATACTGATCGGCGCCGATCAGATCGGAGCATCACTATCTTGAATATATTTCCAGTTCCCAGGGGAACTCTATAGCGCCTCCCAGAGCTCATGAGCTCAAACTGGCTGAATAAAGGATGGGAGCTGTCTGCCAAGATACTCCTGGCCTTCTTCCTTGCCCTTTCTGTGAGGAGTAAGATGAACATGAGTAAACCGTGTTGCCCGATCACGTCTCTTCACAACACTGGCTCCCCGCTGGTGGAATGAGCTCCCCACGGCTGTCAGAACGGCAGAGTCACTACCCATCTTCCGTCGTAGACTGAAGACCCATCTCTTCAGGTTACATCTTAACTGCTCCTCCTGAGACATCTTCTGACCCTCACCACTACGTCTCCTAAAGACACCCGCTTTCCCCTCTACTGTGTCCCTAAGAACTTCTATTGCCCCCCTTGTACTGTTTCTCAGTTTCTCCAGTAATAAAAAAGTTTTAGTAGAAGGCGATAATAGGGAGAAGGTTTTTCCTTCTATCAGTGGCCCCGGGCCCGAGCTAGAGTACTCTTCCTGCAACGAATAGTGGACTGCTGATTCACATGCTTAGTATTCAAATGTATTGATTGTAAGTCGCTTTGGAATAAGGCGTCTGCTAAATGCCAAAAATGTAAATGTAAATGAGTAAACATAAGTGACAGATGCACTGGCGTGGCACTCATAGATGTAAACAAACCAGGCAGTAGATCATGTGGAAACAGTAAGCTCACTCCTCTCTAAAGCTCCTTGTCGTTATCAAAGACCATGTGATTCCAAAATTGATTTGGGGAAACGTTTCAAATGCCCCACATGTTCGTAAGGTGATCTGGACAACGATTTCTGAGGTAAAAGATCAGTGGTGTCCCTTTTTTCATTTCT